>NW_012267449.1:683193-747950 GCF_000151885.1 Dipodomys ordii
TGGGGCCTGAACTCTGGGACTGGGCACTGTCCTTCAGCTCTTCAGCTCAAGGCTAGCGCTCTACCACTTGAGCCACAGCACCACTTCCGGTTTTTTTCTTTTTGCTTATGTGGTGCTGAGGAATCGAACCCCGGGCCTCATGCATGCAAGGCAAGCGCTCTACCACTGAGCCACCTTCCCAGCCCCCACTAACAAATTTTCTTGTCCAAAGGAATCTGAACTTATTTTTACTAAAAGCCTACCCTAACCAACTTTTCTCAACCCACTGTCACAATGCAAGCCATCTAGCATCCATACCACAGATTAATTGTGACACTCTGTCAGAATAATTCTGTCAGAAGAATAGTATAAACACACTAGGCACCTGTTTTTCCCCCAGTACCAGAGTTTTAACTTGGAGTTTTGTATCTGCTCAGCTTCCTTGCTAGATACTCTGCCACTTGAGCCAGACCTCCAGTCTAGATTTTTGCTGCTTATTTTGGAGCTGGGATCTTTCTGACTTTTCTTTCCAGAATGAACTTGAGTCTTAATCCTCTGGATTTAACATGATGAGTAGCTAGGATTGCAAGTGTAAGCTACTAGTACCCAGGTTTCATATCCTTTTCTTCCTTTCTCCCTCTCTTCTTTCCTTCTTTCTTTCCTTCCTTCTTTTTCTTTTCTTGCTTTTATTGCCAGTTACTATTCTAGATAAATCTTGTACAAGATACAAGTTCAAATGGCAACACTCATGATATCTGTAATACTATCTCCTACCATTTATTCAGTATTCATAACATTTTAAGCACTTTCAGTGGCAGGCAAGCATTTTACATGCATTGTTTCATACAGTGCTCACAGTCAGACTTGGCTATGATATAAGTTTCAATCCAATTTTTAAAACAGAGGATAAGTCAGGTGCAGTGGCTCAGAACTGTAATCCTACTCAGGAAGCTGAGATCTGAGGTTCCCCATTGGAAGCCAACTCACGCAGGAAAACCTGTGAAACTCATACTCCATCAAACTACCAAAAAAAAAACCAGCTGTGGAGGTGTGGTAGAGTGCTAGCCTTAAGCAAAAAGTGCTCAGGGTCAACACCCAGGCTCTGAGTTCAAGCCCCAGGACTGGCAACAAAAGAAAGAAGCAGAGAGAGACAGAGAGACAGAGAGAAAGAGAGAGAGATTCAGACAGACAGACAGACAGAGACAGAGACAGAGAGAGTTAACCCATAAGTAACATGGGCTACAAATGGTATTTAGAGGATGTACTGTGAGAGTTCTCTGTGGTAACTCCTTCTAGGCATTTTCCACTCTTAAGAGCAAAATGGAGGGTGGTCCAGCATTTCTATCCCCTCCATTCTACATAAGTCTATTTGTTACAGTGTCTACTTGACAATCACCTTTGGAAGGGCAAATCTACAGCAGTTTCCTCTTTTCAGCTTTATTTTCAAACTTTTCGATATAATGCAACATAATCCCTTCATTCTAACGTTTGGCTGGAACTGAGAATAGCACGATACTAGTATTTCCCTAGCATACACCAGGCCAGGATTCCATTCACAGAACCAAAGAAAAGAATTTGGCTGGATAATCTTTGCATTTTTGGAGAAACTCCAGGTACTTACCCATAATATGGTTTCTCAAGAAATGTGTTATCATAAGCAGTTATCATAAGTCCTCTTTTTCTCTTCTCTAATCTTTAGAAGATATTAATTTGAATCTCTATTAATTTCCTTCCTGTCTGATAAACAAGTATACTGAGAAAATTCAACACAATGAAATAGCGGGGGGGGGGGGGAAATAGCCAGAGGGCCAGGACATATTCTACAAGTCACAAGCTAGAGGAAGTTACAGGTGAGACTAAAAACCATCTAAAACAAATTCAGAATGACATCCAGGTATTGTAAAAACCTGACAGTACTAAATTTTTCTTTGGAAACACTCTCAGATTTGTAACTGAGAAGCTTGTCATAACCAAAGCCACAACAGCATAAATATCAGGTTGGATTATGTTTCAGCCTAAATCACTGTGCTTAGAAGCAAATTGTGTTTCAATTTGCAGCTATAAAATGGAGGTGATGATAGAAGCCTGACACAGGTGTGCTGAGGTTGTTGAAGGTACTCTGAGAATGGTTAATTGCTCTATACACGTGCAAAGGGTTTGCTTTGAAGGGCCTTGCCACTCAGCAAAACTTGAAAATAATTTGCATCATTATACATTTTTTTCATTAATTGAACATTTTATGGTTTATAAACTATTCACTGAATTTTTAACACATACATAGGCATAAAACATTGATACATGATTACTAACAGTAAAAGTGAGGTGAAGAGAAATGATCTAACTACCATAATCAATACAAAAATGAAAAAGAAAAAGAAGCAAAGGACAAGAAAGATGCTTTACGGCTATATCATAACGCATAATGTGGTTCTAAATAAATACCATTTTCCTGCTGGGCATGGGTGCCTCACATCTGTAATGATAGCCACTCAAGAGGCTGAGATACAGAGGAGGATACAAGGCCAGTCCAGGCAAAAAAAGTTTGATAGACTCTATCTCCAAAATAACCAGTAAAAAGCTGGGCTGTAGGCATGGTTCAAGGGGTAAAATATCATCAAAGTAAGTGCAAGGCTATAAGTTCAAATCTGATATTGTTTTAAAAATTGGGAGGGGGCAAAAGCTTATTTAAAGCTAAAGCATCTATCAGAGATGCCTGGGGGATTCTTTTAATAAAGAAGGAGTTGAAGATTGTGTATTTTTATCAAGTATATTATGTGGTAATCTTCCCAGTTGGAATTTCTGTTTGTACTGTCCTTTGAAGTAGTCTCATAAGGCGGAACATTTGTCCTTCTAACAATGCCTGGATTCCTTTGCTAACATTCTTGTAAAAACTGTAACTTTTCTACATGAAAATAATGCATTGTAAATATTTATAAATAATTCAAACTAGCAAAAAAAGGAGGAGGGAGAAATCTCTTTTCTATGCTGACAATGAAGATTCTTTCATACGATCTGAAAAGGACAAAGGCTTCTGATTTTATCTGACTGCAAATAAAGTGAGCAAGTTGCTGAAATACATAATTATCTATTTGGAACATGATACATGGAATTTTGCGATGTTACTAAAGTGGCTTCTATTAAAAGCTAGATTTTATAAGAATGGCCAGTAGACACAGGAAGAAATGCTCAACTTCTCTGGTCATAACAGAAATGCAAATCAAAATAACATTGAGATTCCACCTCACCCCAGTTAGAATAGCTATAACAAAGAAATGTAAAAACAATAGATGTTGGAGGGGATGTGGCCAAAAGGGAACCCTACTGCACTGTTAGTGGGAATGTAAATTTGTTCAACAACTCTGGAAAACAGTATGGAGGTTCCTCAAAAGACTAAACACAGAGATTCCCTATGACCCAGCAATCTCACTTCTGGGCATTTACCCAAATGATCACAAACAAGACCATACTAAAGCTACGAGCACAACAGCATTATTCACCATAGCTAAGATACGGAACCAACTCAGATGCCCCTCAGTAGATGAATGGATCAAGAAAATTATATGTATGTATATATATGAATTCTATGCTTCCATCAGAAAGAATGACACAGCCCCATTTGTTAGGAAATGGAAAGACTTGGAAAAAAATCATATTAAGTGAAGTAAGCCAGACCCAAAGAAATACAGGCCCTATGGTTTCCCTTATTTGCAATAATTTGTATATGCCTAGGATAATCTTATTAGATGAGCAGAAAAGCTCAAAAGCTATATGCATATGACCATATAAGATGATACTGAACAAAATGAACCCCAAGATATGAATACAGGAGGGTTTTATTTGTCAATATTGTTTTTAATGTATTATGTGACTTTTTTGTTTCTTTTGTATGTTCTTCCCCCTATGGTATATCTCCTGTTGTCACTGTATTTGATTGTGGTACCTTGCATCTGTCATGTACATTTATCTATTTTGGGGAGGGGAAGGGGAATAACAAAATGTTGAAACAAAGATATAGGATGACCCATTGCAACAATGAGACTCACATGACACTATGTTGGAAACAAACTTTACAACTTATGGGGAGACAAGAGTGGGGAAGATGGGGGAGGGAAGGGATAATAGGAGAAAAACAGAGGAGTGGGTAACAATGTTCAACAAGAAATGTACTCATTACCTTACTCATGTAACTGTAACCCCATGTACAGCATCTTTACAATAAAGATGTAGAGCATCTTTACAATAAAATATTTTTTAATCTAGATTTTTAAAAAGTGTGGGCATGATTCTCTGTTACCTTTGGCATAAACCAATTTGTTTAATGGTAACTCCTTTGTAAAACCATTTAAAGATAATAATAAAGCAGTTTGAATTTTTTAAAAAAATCAGTGTTGTAAAATATGATACTTCCCATCCACATTTTTAAGATGTCTAACAATAGCAGCCAAACCATTTAGGGTAGGACTTGGGAATACAGAAAATGAGAAAATACAGCAATCAAACTTGAGAGAGAAATGGAAAATACTGTAACTGGATGCTTAACTCATGGCAGGCAAAGAAATTGTTTCCTACATAGAATGTATTGACAAAGAGACCTCAGCTCTAGCAGCACCTTTGCCAGATTATAAGAAGCAACTGAAAAAGTGCTTTCATTGTTCTGTGAAATAATTAAAAGCTGGACACCAAGCACCCCTGCTTTGCATGTGTGCTGTTTGATCTGAGCTTTTCAACACTCACAATTACCCAAAGCTCCAGTGAAGACAGAATTCTCTGATGAGTATCTAAGCTCAGGAGAGTTCATCTGCCAGGAAACTTATTCCTGCTCCTCTCAAGTGGAAGCCATAACAACTTCTTAGGAACTTCTTAGACAGACTAAAATTATGGGCAATCAAGCCACACCTTGGAACTGTTTTAATTATGCATACTTCCCCCTCTTACATTTCTCTATTATTTTTATTAAGTTTTTTATTGTGAAAATACTGTACAGAGGGGTTACAATTACATGAGCAAGGAAATGAGTACATTTCTTACCAAGCATTGTTGCCTCCACCTTTGTTTCCCTTTATCATCCCTGCCCTCTCATTCCCCCCAAACCCCCACCTACCCCCAACCCTGCCAAAGTTGTAAAGTTCATTTTTCGACATAACTTCTTGTACATCTCATTGTTGCAATGGGTCCACCTGTATCCCTATTTATTGCAGCATTATTTACCATAGCTAAGATATGGAATCAACCCAAATGCCCTCAGTAGATGAATGTATCAAGAAAATGTGGTATAAACACACAATGGAATTCTATGGCTCCATCAGAAAGAATGACATTGCCCCATTTGTTAGGAAATGGAAAGACTTGGAAAATATTATATTAAGTGAAGTAAGCCAGGCCCAAAGAAACATAACATAAGTCCCATGGGTTCCCTTATTTGCAATAACTAGTCTATGTCTGAGACAAGCAGAAATGGTCAGATAAGTTGATGTTAGGTGAAATGAACCCCAAGACAAGAACTCAAGTGGTTCTTCTTTCTTGCTATTGTTTCTAACGTATTTATAAGATGATTTCTTTGTTGCTTTGTATGTCCTTCCCCCATGGTATAACCCCTGTTTTCATTGTATTTGATGTTGGTATAATTTGGGGAGGAGAAGGGAAAAAAACATTTCCCTATTTGACCTGAGGCCAAAGTTTGCTCTGTAGAGGACACCTGAAGTTATACTGAAGTGTTGTCTTACCATCTCTGACATGTGATAAATCTCCTTTCGCTGCCCTTCACTATATCTCTTTATTTGGTATATGGGAGTTAGTGGCTTGACCTAACATGGTACTCCTGGAGTTTTAGACTGGGATCTAAAAATCCAGTTTCAAGATAATTTTCATTTAATAGTGTTGTATGATGTTTTTTTAAATATCCTTTTCCTATTGGCATTGATAGCTCACATTGATTTATTTAGCCCTTACTAGGCATCAATTTTTGTGGCATATACTCGATATGGATTAGCTAATTTCCATCTCCCAAACACTAGTAGCTACTACTAGTAATATCTCAACATTGTAAACAAGGCATTCAGAGTTGAGAAAAGAAAAATTCTCAAAGCCCTAAAACTTAAAAAAATAAATATCTATATCAGATTCTAAAGATTATGCTTCTTTAAACATATAATACTCTTTTAATTAATCTCATTCTCACAAGTTCCATTCCCTCATACGTTATCCTTAAGATGATGTTCTAAATTTCATCAGTTCAGGATGTGACTCATGAACACTGACCTCTTGAATAACTAATCTTGTTTCAAGAAGAAGATCCAACATGTATAAAGGTTTGTTTATAGCTTCTGGAATAAAGTCATGCTCAGCATCATAATCAGAGCAGCTTGACATCTAACAACATTCTGATATCAATGCAAGACTTGCTAATAAACTGACGACAGAGTTATGAGTCAAACCAAATTTATTTCTTTGTATACTGGTACTGGGGCGTGAACCCAGGATTGTCCCTTAGCTTTTTCTGTCAAGACTAGCCCCCCCCCCACCATTTGACCCACTCCCTCCCTTCTTGCTTTTTTGTGGTTAAATGGAGAGAATAGACCCATGGACTTTTCTGCTCAGGCTTGCTTCGAACCACAGTCCTCAGATCTCAGCCTCCTGAGTAGCTAAGATTGCAAGGGTGAGGCATCAGCACCCAAAACTAATTTACTTTTGATGATAAATGGAAAATAACATGTCCTGCAATGGAGTAACTCATAAAGCATGCTGGAGATGATTTTATGTATATTCAAAAACCAAAGGACTTTGAACAAGACAAATTGATTCTGTTTATTACTACCCAAATAGTATAAGTCATTTCCTTCAAAAATACACAAGAGTGGCTGGGAAGGTGGCTCAGTGGTAGAGTGCTGCCTCACATGCACAAGGCTCTGGGTCAATTCCTCAGCACCACATAAGCCGAAAAAAGCTGCAAGTGGTGCTGTGGCTCAAGTGGTAGGGTGTTAGCCTTGAGCTGAAGAGCTGAGGGACAGCACCCAGGCCCAGAATTCAGCCCCCATGACCAACAAAAAAAATACACAAGGAATTTAGGCACATGCTGAAGATGTATGTAACTGAAATATGGGTAGGATTTCTTTTGAACAAATACACCATAACATTCAGTTATACATGAGATTTCATTTGCATCCCTGCTCAGTTTGCATACAAACATTGATATGCATTAATACTTATTGAACATTTTCAATAAATCATATTAAACTACAAGTAGTCATAATTCTTCTAAGCTGATTTCTCATATGACATCCTGAGTTCATCCAGCTAATAAGTTTCCTCACGTGCTGTCAAAACTAGAATATTTGGTTTGAAGTTATTACAACAGCAACCAGGTTTATGGTATTAATATTTAAAGCTGTTTGCACATTTCAGAGTTTGTCCCTGATCTGATTATATCAGTGCTTAATAATTTTATAATTCTATCCAACAAACCACCCACAAGCTCATTAAAAATAACTAATTAAAAAAGTACAAGCTATTTTTCCAATAAGCCATCAATTAGGAAATATTTCTTAAAACAAGTCAAATTGTTATTATTAACTATACCTTATATTCTAGGCAAATGAAGTCACAGCTGAAGAGCAAAGTACTATCTTGAAAAGCAACACTGCTTTGGAATTAACAAAACAATCTCATTTTTGTTCCAACACTCCTCTACACTCCCCAGATGCTCCCAAATTCTTGTTTTCAGAAACACAGTATGTTCTGTACCCAAACTGTTCACATCATGTAACTACTTCAAAAGTAAGGAATAGGGTGTGCTCACATTGTTAATACTCATTAAAAACAGAACACAAACTGTACAACAGAAGGTTTTATAACCCTTCAAGTTTGTTCCACCATTTTACTGATTTATATCTGCAAGAGCACGGAAATACAATGTTGGATTATAAGGTTAACCTCTAGTTATGGGAAGGAATGTTAGCAAAACAATTAAGTACTTTTATCGTGTATTTATTACTCAACAATTATTCTGAGGAGCCAAATACTGTTATAGGCACTGAGCATATGGCAATTAACAAGAATAAGTGCCCAATTCCATTTCTGGTATGGGAGACAGATGATAAGCACTTCAGATAATTACAAGCTATATAAAGGAAAGGAATGTAAGATAATGTGTAAGAGAAGGTAAAATGAATAAAGAATGCCTCTTGGTAAAAATGACATTAAGGACTGGAATGAAGGATATAAGGGAAGACTCGACCATGTAGAAGAAAGAACACATTGCAAATCTCTAAGACTGGAATAAACTTAGTAGTCATTACTAAGTTGGAAGAGAATCTTGCCAATATAGGCAGACATTGGACCATTTTAATAAATTTACCACTTATTTTCTGTGAAATGAGAATCACTTAGGTTGTCGTAAACAGTGACTTGGTATAAATTACATTTTAAAGGACTATTATATGGAAGGAAAATTTAGAGGCATAGTCTAGGCTAGCACAGACAATTACTCAAACCAAGTTTATAGCAGTGGCATGCATATAGAATGTCTTGCTGCATTGTGTGTAGAGTCTTATAAGCCTCTATTTTTGGCCAAAGTAACTAGATATGTTTATGGTGATGAGGATGGTGATCCAGACCCAAACCTTTAAATCTACCAGAGGAAAATGTAAGCGAACTCTGATTTATAGGCACAAGTATATATTTTCTGAATAAGTATCTAGATGCCCAGGGAATAAAAGCAAGAATTGGCAAATGGGACTACATCAAACTAAAGAGCTCCTGCACAGCAAAAGAAACAGTTACCAGAACCAAGACACAGTCACAGGATGGGAGAAAAATGTTGCCAGCTTTCATCAGATGATATATTAATAGCCAGAATACATGAAGAACTCAGAAAGAAAAACAAATGATCCAATTAATAGATGGGCAATTTATGCTTATAATCCTAGCTACTTGGGAGGCTGAGATCTGAGGATTGCAGTTGGAAGCCAGCCTGGACAGGAAAGTGAAACTCTTATCTTCAATAAACTCAGAAAAAGCCAGAAGTGGCATTATGGCTCAAATGGTAAAGCACTAGCCTTGAGCACCAAAAGTCTCAGGACAGCACCCAGTCCCTGAATTCAAGCCCCAACCAGCATGCATGCACACACAAACAGACACACAGACACACACACACACACACACACAGAGAGAATTGTATGGATTTCTGAAAAGTGACCAAGTAAACTGTAAATCTGTTGGATTGCTTATATGTGACTTAAGCCTGATTAAAATATTTGATATAAAAATAAATGGGCGTTCAAACTGAATAGACAGTACTCAGAAGCAGCAACACAAATGAATGATCAATACATGAAGACATTTGTTACATCCCTAGCTATAAAGGAAATGCAAAACATAAGCCACATTAATATGCCATCTCACCCCACTAACAAATGCTAGCCAGGATTTGGGGTGGGGGGAATAGAACCCTTATAGATCATAGGTGGAAATGTATAGTAATATGACCACTCTATAGAAATTAGTACAGGGATTCTTCAGAAAATTAAAAACATGCCTGCTTTATGACTCCACCCTACCACTATATACAAAGGATATTACAAAGGATACAGATGAATAACAAGATGGAGTAAAGGCAGAGGGAAGGGTATATGAGAAGAGGCACAAAACTTCCATGCCCTGGCTATTCATCTAATCTTCTAAATTTATTTTCTTCAGCAACTAATCAAAATAACTTCAATTATCTTTAATAAGAAAATTGAGCATTGGAGATGGTTTTAGTGGTAAGGCACCAACCAATGAGAGAAAACAAGTGTCAGATGGCAAATCCAAGTCCCGGTCTTCGACAAGGAAAAATTAAACTTAAAATATTTTTCATTTAAGTCTAGAAATATAACAAGTTCTGAACCAAAAGAATACAAGAAATTCCAGTTCAGGTTCTGCTTTCAAAATACAGAAAAGAAAGAGCATAAAATTTTAATTAGATTTTGAAAACTTAGAAGGATCAAACAATATAGCTGAGCATACTCTGAGAGTTCCATGAGTGTTTAACTACAGATAACATTATTTTTTGAAATTCTGGATTATATAGGCAGTCTACATGGAATGTGGACTATGAGCACAGAATCGTTTCACTTTCTTTTGTTTTTCAATTTCTTATAGTATGCTTTTCCTTCCTGTCCCTGTCTTTTCTCTTTCTTACTTTTCTTTTTCCTTTTTCTCATTTTTTCCTTTTTTACTGATTATATACATCAGATTGTGCCTTGCCCTTAGTTATTTAGGTACCAATGTCAATATGAAATGACTTGCTACCTTGATCATGCAAGGAGGAAATCAGTAAACATTGAGAATAACCAGGCACACATAAATTTATCACAATTATCAAGACACATTACAAAACAAGGAACAGTTGAACCACCATATATTGGACATATCAAACCTATTAGACACATCAGAGTAAACCAAAGACACACAGACACACACAAGGACAGACACTTCAAACTTTAGCACAGTATAGCAACATATAACTTTGCATGGTCTATATCAGTGTATTCCTCACAGGCTACCCAGGAGATTACCCTGGGTGTGATTACTTGAAGTGTGATTTGAGTATTATACAACCTGGCAATTAAGATTGAAATTTTAAAAATAAAGAATTTCCATGGTAATGATTCCAAGTGAAACAAAGAATAATCATGGCAGTAAAGTTGATAAAACTGATGTCACTTGAGAATCTGTTGACATTCAATAAATATGGATGTTGCAGAAACCCATAAACTTTACAGTCTATGCTAATGGCAGGAGATGCTTCAAAAATCAATGCTTTCTTTTCTACTAAATGGAAATTAATAAATGTTTGGATCACTAGTTGTCTTTATTTTTTAAATACTAGGGCAATTCTTTCTTTTCTTTTTCTTCTTTCCTCTCCCCCCTTTTATTTCTTTTGAGATAGGATATCATTATGTAGATCAGGATGACTTCAAACCACTAAGATCTCAAACAGACCAAGCTAGAACTTAGGGTCTTCCTATCCAAGCTACAGGAGTGCTGTTATTACAAATATTTACTGTCATATCAGGCAATACATTTATCTGCATTAGGGAAGGGAAGAGGAAGAACAAAATGGTGGGACAAAGGACAAAGGGAGAACCAAGGTAACAGAGAAACAAGACAATATGTTGGAAATGATCTGTACAACTTGGAGGGGTGACTGGGGAGGGAAAGTGGGAGAAAAATGAGGGAGGGGGTAACAAGTTCAACAAGAAATGTACTCACTGCCTTACTTATGTAATTATACCTCCTCTGTACATCACCTTGACAATAAACTTAAAATAATAAAAAAGCAAATAATAAAATAAAAATACATTTTCACTAGCTCTTTGGCTTCAGAATAATATTTTTCATATATCACTTAGAGATTAAACCCATCTTGTAAGCATAAGCTTACTTTTAAAAAGTATTTATGATCCCTAGACGTATTTTTATTCATATATGATAGAGTTTTATAGTTGTTCAATCAAGTGATTGTTTTTCCTACTTTAAAAGGACTAATGCTTAAAAACTTTCTGCTTAGAAGCTCATAATATTTTAATCCAAAGTAGTCTGCTTACATCCTTCTTTCCTTCCTTCCTTCCTTCCTTCCTTCCTTCCTTCTCCTTTCCTTCTTTCCTTCCTTCCTTCCTTCTTTCTTTTTGTACGGGTCATGGGACTTGAACTCAGGTCGGTCCTAGGTGCTTTCCTTGATCTTTTCATTTTCCTCAAGTCTAGTCCTCCACCACTTGAGCCACACCTATATTTCCAGCATTTGTTTGGAGATTAGTTGGAGATAGGAGTCGCACTATTTTATAATTTTTTATTGTGAAAATACCATACAGAGGAGTTACAATTACATGGACAAGATAATGAGTACATTTCTTATCAAGTATTGTTGTCTCTTCCTTTGTTTCCCCTTCCCATCCCTTCCCATCCCCCCCACACCCCCCACCCCACACCACCAAAGTTGCAAAGTTCGTTTTTAAGTGAAGTAAGCCAGGCCCAAAGAAACATAGGCCATATGGTTTCCCTTATTTGCAATAACTAGTATATGTCTGAGACAAGCAGCAAAGGTCAGATAAGTTGATGTTAGGTGAAATGAACCCCAAGATGTTTTTTTCTTTCATGCGATTGTTTCTAACATATTTATAAGATGATTTCTTTGTTGCATTGTTTGTCCCTCCCCCACGGCATAATCTTTGCTTTCACTGACTTTCTTGACTGGACTGGCTTCAAACCTTGATCCTCAAATCTCTGCCATCTGAGTAGCTAGGATTATAGGCAAGAGCCACTGGAGCCCAGCTATTACCTATTTCTTGATGTTTTTGATAGCTACTTTGGGGCCTAGGCTATAAAGTTTCCTAAGTAACTTTTGAGTTTTTTCATTAAATCACAACCTCAGACTTTATTTTTATAATTTGTGCCTATAACCTTCAACTCAGTTTATTGTATTAGTGTTGACATAGTCATAAGCATAGGTCCAGTCTCTCATTTCTTAGCAACTTCCTGAGTTTCCATTTTTTGCTCAGTAATATGGATATCCCATGCTCTTACATCTATTGACAGGGCAGAAAAAAATAAAGTGGGAGTCTTAGCCGAATGCTGGTGGCTCATGCCTGTAATCCTAGCTACTCAGGAGGCTGAAATCTAAGAATCATGGTTCAAAACCAGCCCAGGCAGGAAAGACCATAGGACTCTTATCTCCAGAAAAAGCTGGAAGTGGCCCTGTGGCTCTAGTGGTAGAGCATTAGCCTTGAGCAAAAGGAAGCTCAGGGACAGTGCTCAGGCCCTGAGTTCAAGCTCCAGGAGTGGCCTCCAAATAAATGAGTAGATAAATAAAACAAAATGTGAGTTTTCTAGTGAGTTACTTGTATAGATGTGGATTGAGCAGAGGTGCACCGAGATTATTATATCCCTAGTATTTATTATCTTCTTCTTCTTAGAGGTAACAGAATGTCCAAGTTTTAGAAGGGTACATGGTCACACAAAATGAGGATTATATTTCTAAGTGTCATTTCAGTTACAGGTAGCATGTGATTCAAGTACTGGCCTACAAGATGCAAATGAGAATTTTAGCTCAAATCTCTGAGTATGATCCTACCTGTTGGAGTGTAGTCTTGGTTATTGAGTCTCCTTTGAACAAGCAAGAAGAAGGAACACTCTGGATATGTCAAAACAATCAGTTTAGAACTGTCCCAATCCTCTGTTGACCTCATAGAATAAAGCTTCATATTTTTGTGCATTGCTGCTCTAGCTAGCCCCAGGGAGTTATGTGAGAGCAAACTACAGTGCTTTCTTAGTTAAATAGAATCTGTAACTTAAAACTAAAGAGATATTTAGCAATGTGTATAAAAATATCTGCAAAGTTCATATCATTTTACCTCCAAATTTCCAAGTAATCTAAGAAGAATGCACTTACACAGTCTCATTCCTCATTTTCAACATAAACTTTAAGTCTGAAGCTCAAGCAGCATTCCTGTGAAGGCCATATTTAGCCTGCACCACACTTCCTTTGGTTCTCATCAAGTGCCTAGGAAAGACACCACACTGATCCACTCCACTTTCAATTATTAAAACATTCAAAAATACTGACATGAGAAAATATACCACATAGGTCCTCAAGTTACTTCTCTGGCCTCAGGGAATTCTGCTACTGTGACAGGAACCATAGAAGCTCTTCCCCCACTAGCAGTTGTCACAGTTTTCTGAATAATGTCTTGATGGGGTGCTCACATGTTTTTTATTCTATCATGTCTCTGTGTTCCAAATGGTTAATAGCTCATCCTATTTGTTTATTATCAGGATACCCTGGAGTTCAAGTTTTCTGTCAATGAATCAATGCTAAGTCTATCAAGTATGTACATGGATTTTACCGCAGAAGTGTTAAAGAAGATAGCTGATTCCATGATCACAGTTTAATCGTTGCTGGATGAGTAAAGTCAACCATGTCTAGAGAAAAAAGAGTTAATTTAATACAGTTAAATTTATAGATGATGGCTTTTCCTTTAACCAACTACCCACAAGATAATAGTATGTAACATCTCTTATCCCCTAAACTGTCACCTCATTCCTTACAAGAAGATGTGATGCTTTACAGGAGTTCCTCAATCCTCTTTAATTTCTTGCTATTTACACCATAAAAATAATGAGGTATATATACAAATTTATAAACATATATTTGACTTCCACCCTCTATCACTATGGCTGATATACAGACACAGAAAGAGGTCAGTGCAAGTCATCTTGGCTTGGGTTTTAAAGTATATCCATCGTGATTATTTTCCAGTTTTGAAAATGTTTCACTTCACAAATTTGTCTATTTTTTCCCAAATCTATTCTGGATTTTGCCTCATCCCTTTCTCTTTCTGGAAGTATTGGGGTTTGAGCTCATAACTTTGAACTTGCTAGCAAGGCACTGTAACTACTTGAGCCATGCCTCAAGCCAATTTTGCTCTGGTTATTATTTAGAAGTCTCTTTTTTTTTCCTGGACCAGCCTGAACCACAATCATCCTATTTATGTTTCCCACCATGGATAGGATGACAAGGATGCCACAAAATCCAGGTTTTTCTGTTAAGATGGAATATCCCAAACATCTTTTAGAACAGGATTTCCTGGATTCATGATTCTTCCTATCTCAACTTCCCATGTGTATGCCACCTTCCCAGATAATGGTTGAGGAGAAGAATCTTACAAGCTTTTTGCTCAGACTAGCCATGAATTGTGATCCTCTCAGTCAATATTACAGGCAAGAACCACAGGTACCTGGCTTGCCTTATTCCCATCTTCATTCAATCTAGATCAGCTTCCATCAGCCAAATTCAGATTGACCTCTGCCTGTTTTATCATAACACTCGGACAATACCCAACCCTAGAATCAGCTCAGATTCTCTCTGTGCCTCTACTTTAGTAGGTAATTTCTGATGACCGAAATCCCATAATAAATTACTTACATGATGAATCTATGACATTCAATTCTAAATAAGCCCACAGTATTATTCAAAAGCCTTATTACAAATCTATTCAAATTCATTGCATTCTTTTCTCAACATTCTGTTGCTCTTTATTATCCTCTTTCCTCTAATTTTAAATTGTTTTAGCATTATTATCTTTAAGCAGATGAACAAAGGAGTTGCCATTTAACAGTTTATGGATATATCTTCATTAATGTCTCCACTTTCAACATGCTCACCCATTTCTCCTCTACCCAGCCCTTCCCTCACTCTTCTAAATTTTCTAGGATTCATGTTGGATTCTTGATTGCATGCACCTCCTCTTCTCTTCATTTGTCCACTCCTTTTCCCCTTGACTCCATGCCACCCCTTTCAAGTACCTACTTGCTGGTATTTTATTTTGCTGAACTGTGACTTTGCTTTTCTAAGGAATTATGTTATCTGAGTTCTCTCCAAGCCAGCATCATTCCATTCTTGATAAGTAGAAACTTCTCACCAGTCCTCTCCTTTTCATCCATCTTAGCACAAGACCTGGCCTCTTTAAGAACAAGCTAGAAAGTATTAGATGAAAATTCCTTCATTTTTCTCATTTGAAACAAGAATCTTCATACATTCTCCCTTCCTTTCCTCTTGTTATTATGAAAGATATACAGTTTCTATTGTCTAAGGTAAAAGTCTTCACAATACTTTGAATTCCAAAGATTTACAAATCTTTTTTTTGGGGGGGGGGAGTTCCAGTCGTGGGCTTGAACTCTGGGCCTGGGTGCTGTCCCTCAGCTCTTCAGCTCAAGGCTAGCGCTCTACCACTTGAGCCACAGTGCTACTTCTGGCTTTTTTTTTCTGCTTATGTGGTGCTGAGGAATGGAACCCAGGACCTCATGCATGCAAGACAAGCACTCTACCACTGAGCCACCTTCCCAACCCCTCAGAAATCTTATACTTTATTTTTTTCTCCTCTGTAATATATCTTCAGAATACATAAAATAAACAGATGGATGTGCACATATTAGCAGGGCACATGCCATTTGCATTACACATGCTCATTTAACCCTTCCTTTTTTAAATAAGTTTTTTTAATTGTGTAAACACCATACATAGGGGTTACAATTACATGAGTAAGGTAATAAGTACATTTCTTATCAAGCATTGTTTTTACCGTACTAGCCCTGCCCTCCTATCTCCATGACTGTACTCCTGCCCACTCCGCCAAAGTTGTAAAGTTTGTTTTTCAACATAGCATTTTGTACATCTCATTGTTGCAATGGGTCCACCTGTATCCTTATTTAAACAATTTGGGTTTTTTTCCCTTCCCCTCCCCAAATTATACCAAAATCAAATACAGTGAAAGCAGGCGTTATACCATGGGGGAGGGACATACAAAGCAAAAAACAATCACCTTATAAATATGTTAGAAACAATAGCAAGAAAGAAAAAACCACTTGTGTCCTTATCTTGGAGTTCATTTCGCGTAACATCATCTTTTTTCGGGGGAGGGGTCCGGTCGTGGGGCCTGAACTCTGGGCCTGGGCACTGTCTCTCAGCTCTTCAGCTCAAGGCTAGCGCTGTACTACTAGAGCCACAACGCCACTTCCGGCTTTTTCTTTTTGCTTATGTGGTGCTGAGGAATTGAACCCAGGGCCTCGTGCATGCAAGGCAAGCACTCTAACTGAGCCACCTTCCCAGCCCCTAACATCATCTTATCTGACCTTTTCTGCTTGTCTCAGACATATACTAGTTATTGCAAATAAGGGATACCATGGTACCTATGTTTCTTTGGGCCTGGCTTACTTCACTTAATATAATTTTTCCTTTTTATTTATTTTTGTTGGTCACGGGATTTGAACTCTGGGCACTGGGAGCTGTCTCTGAGCTCTTTTGCTCAAGGTTAGCTCTCTACCACTTCAGGCCACAGCACTACTTTCAGTTTTATGGTGATTAATTGGAGATAAGAGTTTCTGCCCAGGATAGCTTCAAACTATCATCCTCAGATCTCAGCTTGCTGAGTACCTAAGATTACAGGTGTGAACCACCAGTACTCAACTTTACACTATCCTTAAAAGTAAAGCCAAACTACCTGTCCACAGGGTTGCCTTCAGTTACTGCTCCAATACTTCCAACTTCTTCAAACCAAATTTCCAGAAAGTTGTCTACATTTGTCATACATTCCCTTTATTCTTTATAATTCCAGTCTTTTCTGGGGTCTGACTTCATTTAATCACTAATCCATGATTCTCCCAACAGGTCTCTCCAGATAACTGTTATCTGATGTTATTTCCAATGTTACTGAATACAATCTCATTTATCTCTCAGCAACATTTCCCAATTTGCCAACATCATTGACATATATTTCTCTCCATTGTTTCTGACAATTTTTCCTTCTTCATCTCTGGCCACTCATTTTATTTCATTGTCAGGCTTACCCTTGACTTATTCTAATAGTAACTTTCAGAGCTCTTTAATCTTTTTGTAAGACCTTCATCTCTACTTAGTCTATGTTCTCCACAGGTAATTGTACTCACCCCTACAGCCTATGACTTTGAAATGTGTATCTCCCACCTGAACTACTAACCAATAGTTTTCTCAAGATCCTCACTTGTAAGTCTTAAATGTACCTCAAATGCAAGATATCAAGTGCTAAATCACAATCTTCCATCTGAAATCAGTGCTCTTGTAGCTTCTTTTCAATACTATAAGCCAGAAATCAAAGAAGCACCTCATGTATACATCTACATCCCTAGTGTCTAATCTATACATATTCCTAAAACTACTTATATCCATCTCCTCTCCCATGCTAGTCAAATCACCACCATAACTACATAATCTCTCTGGACAATAGCTTTGTAGAACATGTCCCTAAGTTTACTCTGCTCCCACCCCATCTTTTCTACATCACAGGCAGAGTGCATATATTTGGTTTTTTGTGCAAATTTTATTATGTAACTTAACCTGCATTTTCATATTACAGTAAGTCAATTTCAGGCTCATAAACTAGCACATTGGGTATATTCTTACTGTATTTGTCACCTGTTTTCTTTTTTCTCATCCACCCCTCCCATTACCCTCTTATAACTCATTTCCCCTGTGGTATTCATTTGGTTTAAACTGTCTGTTAATTGTTCAAAAAATTTATTCCATGGAAATCCATTCATGCATATATGAAAGTTAACTAGATCATGAATGTAAGCATATGCCAGAATGTGTGATTGTATAGAAGGTTGGGTTTTAATTCTAAGGTCCACATATGAAAGAAAACGTGTCATTTGTCTTTCTGGAACTAGCTTCCTCCTCTCAGGAAGGGGGAAATATAAATGAGTCTGGGAAGGAAGAACAGACAGGATGGGGGAGAATAATGGAAAAGATGACTTTAAACAGAAAACACTAGTCACTTAAAGGGACATGTTAAATTATAATCCCCTTGTACAAACTTTTAAAGTTCAGAAAAATAAAACTAAATAATAAAAGAAACCTCAAATGTGTCCTAACACTTTCACTGGTTTTGCATTGTTCTACAGAACAGTTGATAATTATAATGACAGCTCATAATTCAATGTGCTCACAGTGTACCAGTGATTCTCTGAGCACTTCACTGTATTCACTCACTTAATCCTTTCTACAGCATAGGGTACAGACTGACATCATCTCATTTTACTAATAAGGTAACCCGAGGCAGAGACAAACTGCATGATTATCTCCAAGCCTCATTAGCCAGCAAGTAATGGAGCCAAGATTCAAAGATGTCTTTTCAGATGTTGTACATTTAACCTCTATGTGGTTATTGTTCTTCATAAAATATCATAAACTTTACCATGGAAGTCAAGGCTTTCAGCTTTCTGGACCTTACTAACACATTTGAGTTCATTACTTACTTGTAAGTCTTGAAAAGGAGGATTTTGTTTTCTCCCTAAGACTTTGCCCATGCAGTTCCACTTAGAGCAATCCTGCTTCATCTGACCTCAACATTGACATTACTCCTAGCCATTGAGATTTCACTGACGTACTTACAACTTTCTAGACATGTTAGCTTATTCAACCTGGATTATGTGCATATCCTCCATTCTGATTAATAAAATGTTAGGTAATGAAGTTCTGCAATGATTTTAGTAATTTCACTCACCACTTAGTAAAATAGACAACCAAAGCTGGGCACCAATGACTAACACCTATAATCCTAACTACTTAGGAGGCTGAGATCTGAGGATCATGGTGAGAAGCCAAACTGGGCAGAAAAGACCATGACACTCTTATCTCAGATAAACTACTCAAAAATGCCAGAAGTAGCACTGTGGAGCCGGGTGCTGGTGGCTCATGCCTGTAATCCTAGCTACTCAGGAGGCTGAGATCTGAGGATCGCGGTTCAAAGTCAGCTCGGGCAGGAGGGACCGTGAGACTCCTATCTCCAATAAACCACCAGAAAACCGGAAGTGGCGCCGTAGCTCAAGTGGTAGAGAGCTCGCCTTGAGTTCAAGCCCCACGGCCGACCAAAAAAAAAAAAAAGAAGTAGCACTGTGGCATGATAGAGCTCCAGCCTTGAATGCAAAGATGCTCAGGGACGGGGCTCAGGCCCTGAGTTCAAGCACCAGTACCAGAAAAAAAATACTAAAAGACAAGTTTGTGACTGGGTGTGGTGCCACACCCCAGTAATATAAGCTACATGGGAGGTGGAGGTAGGAGGATATTGATCCAAGGCTAGCTTAAGGCAAAACATGAAACAATTTAAAAAAACAGACATGGCTAAAATAATAGGACTTTTACAGCAAGTCCTATACAAGAGGCCTTGAGTTCAAACCCCAGTACTGCATATCCACAAAAAGACAAGTATGGGAATTATTTTTTGATAAGCATTTGTGTTTTGCTCTAGGCTTCTTCCCCTTCATTTATTGTTCCTTATCCAACCAGATTCCTCCTCTCCTGTTGCCAGAAGTCCCACAACCCGAGTTCATGGGAGAAATTACGCTTAGGAATGTCAGTGAGGGTCTCAAGAGAACAGATCAAATTCCTTTTAGAGTACTGAGAACAGGGAAAGGGATATATACTTAAGACAAAAATAATTCAAGGGTCTGGTAAGGGTTAGAGGTGTCAGGGAAAATAGAGAACAGCTCAGTATTAGACAGCAGTAGTTTGGGAAGGGAGATAATACTCAGAGGTATTTCTCTGTGTAGTCTGGTCCCTAGAAACAGGAGAGCAATCTCAGCAATGATCCAGTCTCATAAACATACCATAGGAGCAGCAGTAGCACATATGAAACAGCCATTCCATGTTAGGACAATGTGATGCTTCAGGAAGATGCATATCAGGAAGTTGATAGAAGATTAATGATCAATAAATAAAGGGAGTACTCAATATTTTGGGTTGCCAATGCCTCTCTCTAATATTTAAATATATCTACTAGGTGCCTCAAGTATTAAACTGAAAAACCAAATCACAAAGAGTTGATAAAACTCAACATATAAAAGAGACAAACGAATCATATAGTGCTTTATAAGTACATTAAAAACAATAGCAAGAAAAAACCACTTGTGTCCCTGTCTTTGGGTTCATTTCCCCCAACTGTATAACCCTTGTATCTGATACCAGTGCCCTGCATCTTGTATATATATTTTTATAATTTGGGGAAGGAAAGGGAAATAACAAAATGCTTAAATAAGGATACAGGTTGACCCATTGTAACAATGAGATGTACAAGACACTATGTTGAAAACGAACTTTACAACTTCAGGGGAGAGAGGAGGAGTTGGGGAGGTTGGGAGGGAAGGAATGGTAGGGGAAAAACAAAGGAGGGGGTAACAATGCTTAAGGGGGTAACAATGCTTAAGAGGAAATGTACTCATTACACTACTCATGTAACTGTAACCCCTCTGTACAGTATTTTTACAATAAAAGATATATGAAAAAACCACAACAGACCAAATATATATATAATATATAAAATATGTAATATAGGTAATATATTATTATATATTATATATTACACCATTCATCTTCTATATATTTACAGAAGACATATATACATACATATATATATATATATATGACAAATGGAGTAATAATGAAAAGGAGTCCTTGAGAAAACAAGAGTATGCCATGATAGGATCTGAAACACATGTGCAGTAATGGAACTTAAACTGAGAGGGCTACTTCTTCCACTGAGACAGAACTAAAGAATTAATACCAATTAATATGTGGAAGGTCAGTGGCTGAATGTTTTAAACACACCTTACAGATTTTCACTTTGTATGTGAAATAAATGACCAGGTGACCTTTGGAGATCAAGCAATAGTTGAGAAGATGGCTAAGATGAGACTTTGCAGGAAAGTGTGAGCCTAGTTTACATGAGGATTTGGATTGGATCCCTATCAGTTAGGAGGAGGGGGGAGGAGGAGGGAAGGGGGAAGAGGAAGATGAGGAGGCTTGCCAAAATGTAAGAGTTAAGGGAAATCCAAATGAATGTAAGGACAAGTAGGTCAGTTCCAAATCATTCTCAAGCTCTCAGTTCAAGTGTTACCTGCTGAAGATACAGTGAGGTCCCTGTCGCTTTGAGAGTATGGAGTATTTTCCCTTTAGAGACTTACTTTGATTCTAATCTTGTAATCATTTGTGAAATGTTCTGATCAATTGCTGACCATAAACTCAATGAGGTCAGAGATCTTGCTCATTTTGTTCATCATTATATAATTTAACTTTTAATTTTCTATCCAAAATGTGAAGAACATTAATCACTCCCTCACAGGACCAGAATATGGATTTACCTGTATATAGCAGATGTTCAACACATTACAGTTATCATTCTAAAGTCCTATGAATGTACACTACTGCCTCTGTTTTACTCAAGAGACAAGCGAAGCTCCCAGACATTAAGTACTATGTACAAGTGCAAAGAGTAGAAAATGGTAGAATCAGAATTCAATATCAGGTCTGCTCCACTCAATTATCTGAATACTTTTTCCTATTCTACATTGCTGCCTAAGGTATCAAGCAAAACAGAGTTCATACATGAACACCTCCCTGCCCTGACAAGTGCATTTGAAAGTTCTATCCTTAACCTTCCCACTGGCAAAAAATAAAGCTAAAATGAACAAGTAAGTGTTCTGCCTAATTAAATTAGACAACTAATTGAACTGGAGTTCAACCCCCAGTACTTCAAAAAAATAAAGAAAAAAATCTGTCCAATAGTTGTTGAACTTTTCTTCTGTTTTATCCTGCTGTTTAAGTAGTTCTTTCTAATGGTTACATTGCCCTTCATAACCCTAGGCAGAGTCAGGACAGATCTAGAACCTGAGCCAATGAAGACTAGAATGTCTATTCCAAAGCAACAGAGCTATAATGAGGGAGATCTAGTACTGGAAACCAGACCTTTGTTCCCTTAATTTATACTCTCAGCACTTAACAATAACGATGGTAACAACAGATCCAAGAAATTTACATGATGCTTCAATACTCTAAAACATTTAATAAAATTTCAATCAAATCACTGATAAGTTCTTGACTTGGCTTTATGTATAAGCTTGTATATTAAAATAAGAAGACTAATCTAGAAACATCCAAGAGCCTGCAATGGGTAAAAGTGATTGTGATCATTGTTTGTGTATGTACCAGTACTGGGCTTGAACTCTGTGTGCTGCCCCTTAGCTTGATCACTCAAGTCTGGTGCTCTACTACTTGAAGTACGTGTCCAATTCTGGCTTTTTAGTTAATTACAGATAAGAGTCTCCTGAACTTTCCACCCTTAACTAGCTTTGAACCACAACGCTCAGATCTCATATTGCTGAATATCTATAATTGCAGGTGAGTCATTGGCATTCATTGTGATTTTGGTATTTAAGTGTTAATTATGTACTTTTCATAGGAAAACAGAAAGCAGACATCAAATGTATAAGATACTGGTATATTTCAGAGCAATGGTGATGAAAATTGCAAATTTTATTTTAATAACTTTACAATATATGAAACAAAATCACACAGAGTATTATTATAAAATATCAAATAAAGATAAATGATATCCATTTTAGAGGGGCTTTACAGTTGCCTCTGGGTTTAGGAGAGAAAATTTGCACCAAAGTAGATTATTATCATTTATAGAAAAAAAAACACATAGAAAACAGTCTGAGAGAATGGTCAAACACAACCATCCTTACCATCTCCAAAGCACCAGGTGTTTATGAAGAATTATGATTATTATGGGAAGCAAAGGCTAATATAAAATAATGAATATTAAAATGATAGTAGTATCTATGCTGGTGGTCGAGTATCTATCAATTGTCTTCATGTAAAAAAACAGTATGTCCCCCAATTACTTGTATGGCAAATCAACTGCTTTTGCTATGAAAAAGATTCATGAGCCCATTAAGCAAAGATAAAGACCGAAAGGCAAACAATTATTCAAATCAAATTCCCTCTCATTCCTAAACTTTCTCCCCCAAATTACAGTTCCAGACTTACTCTATGTGAATAGTGTGTCCACTTGTAATCCCAATGTTCTGCAATGTTCCTGAAGTCTGTCTTCACAAACAGCTTCTTAGCTTAATGGATTTTAAATGACCTTAAACTACAGCCTTTACTTTATGTAGGAGGAGCTCTGACTTAACTATGAAAACTACCAACTGTCATGAGAAAATTTGCATTCAAAGCAGGTCAGCTATTCAAGGTTATATTTGAAATATAATCAGAGGAAATTACAAAGTTCATCTGATTAACTTTTCTTTCCCTTTTAATTAGCTTTTCTGAGTATGCCAATGATACTTTTACTATGTGACTCACCATACCGAAAATAGAGCGCTAAATCCAAAAGTAAATGTATGATTGCCAGATTGATATTTGTTCAGCATATACTACCTAAAGGCATCATTGTTTGAAGTTTCAAAGAGCTTTAAATATTAAGAGTCATAAATACACAAAGAATCTTGAAACTTGGATTCTGTTCCAGAGATGTGGCTCCTAGTCAGCGCTCTCTCATCCTGACTGGTTACTTTACCCTCTCTGGGACTCAAGTTTGCATACACACACACACACACACAAACACACGCGCGCGCGTGCGCACGTGCGCTAAGTGCTGAGAATATAGATGTACCTCATTGGTATAAGATGTGTTTAGCAATTGTGAGGTCCTGGGTTCAATTCTCACCACCACAGAATACATAAGAGAAAGGAAAAAATATATCACTTGCCAAACAAAAATTTCCACTGAACTTTACTGAAGAAATGATCAGATTCTCATGTGTAAAATGAGTTAATAGAACTAGATAATAGCTAAAGTTCCTTCCTCTGGTTTCTGAAATCCTTGGTGTTATCATAAAAATTCAGTAATACATTTATTTGTTCATTGAAAGTTTATAAAAGATCTTTCCTTACATAACTAAAAAGGATAGAAATTTCATCCATGAAGACATTAAAAGACACAGGTCAACACTCAATTGCCCTTTATCCTTCACATTTCCACAATTTTTTTTCTGTCTCTCCTGTTTTCTCCACATCGAGGACCTACACAAAACCATAATAAACCATATGCTTTAGATGCTTTTCTAGAGTTAAAAGGTCTGGAAGGGGAATAAATTTGGGTTGCATCCAGTCTCCCCAACACCTAAAATTCTAATGGATAAAGTTCATCTTCACTTTGGAATAGAGGCTCAGACTTGACTACCTCTCTCAAATTCTATACTTTACATTAAATATGTAAGGAAATAAAAGGCAACAAGTTTGAACCAAAAGAACAATGTATAGTCCTCTCCATTACTAACTTTATGCCTTACCCCAAAATGTTTTTCATATTCTCAGACGCCATTTCATACATTCTCATCACCATTGTTAACGCTTGTCCCTAGATTGAAGTTATGAAGGTGGGAAAAATGCTGAAATTTACTTAAGGAATTTTCTTTTTACATATCTGCTGACTTGGCTCTTTTGTAATAATTTTCTTGTCAGAAATTATCAGACCTACAAGAGGGATTTTAGCACCAGAATTTGCTGATGTGAAAAGTATAAAAAAATGAGATGTTGTTTCAAAAATCTTCTTTTGTTTTCCTGAGATCACAATTTCAGCTAACTCCAGGAAGTTTTTTTCTCCCGAATCTTCTGGAATTTACAAATGTCACTATAAGAAACTTATCCTTACATGCTACGGCTCCAGCTTTGTGCTAATCTCTGTTCTGATGTACTGCAACACTGAAGGAAGCAATCCAACAACACATTGGAAAACTACAGTGCTTTTAATCGCCAATACAAAAACAATACATTAAAGTATATTATTAAAATACAGTTGGAAACAATAACACAGCATGTTTCAGTTGGTAAAGCCCTTTAGATAGTCCCCTGTATCTTCACTGGACAGCTCAATTAGTCAAAGCTTAAATAAGCTTTGCTTCTTGGTGTGAAGAAAAATACACTCAAAAGGCAAGTCATTTTACTTTACTAAAAGTCCTAGTTGAATAGTTTCTAATAGCATTAACAAAGTGTACTTTTAGTGTTGGAATTTGTTAATGATATGGATAGACCTATGCCATAGCATTCATTCATCTCTGCTCCAGATACAAAATATGCTAGAACTACTAGGTAAACAACTTAGAAGTAATTTTGAGTGGATGAAAGGAAGAAGGCTGGGGAAACTGGGTGGGGTAGCTCTTTCATTGGCTGCAAGTTAGTCTAAAGCAAAATTGAGCAAGGAGGTCAACCCAAATTTGAGGCAAAGCAGTCAGCGTCACCCAGGGAGCACAGAGTGAAGAAGTTCAACCAAGGTCATGTCTACCCAGCTGCCTACACTAACAAATACACCATTGACCAATTGTAGACACAGGTTTTTTAAACAAAATTCTGCATTCAAGATAACTTTAAAACATTTGGGTAAACATTCACCTTCTAAGTTTCCAAGGCTTTTTTTCTTAAAATTCATAACAATCCCAGAAAACTGACTTAAAAAGTAGAGTTTCACATTATAGAAAAGAGCATATACTAGAAAAAGCCTATACTGTGAGACAGAGAGCATCAGGCTTCCAGCTTTCGTTCATTTTTTGATTACAGTACTGGAGTTTGAATTAAAGATCATAGTACTGGAGCTATGCCCCAGTCCTTTCAGCTTTAGTTCTTTTACAGAAAAAGTGTCATACTTTTTTGCTTGGGCTGACCTCAGGCCATGATCTTCCTGTCTATGCCTCCCACAAAACTCAGTACCAACAACTAGCTTGTTTGTTGAGATGGATTTCTCACAAACTTTGGCCGATGCTGGCTTTGAACTATAATCTTCCCTACATCCAGCTCCTGAGCATTTAGGATTACAGATGTGTTCCATTACACTCAGCCATCAAATCCAATTTTTATTTTGCAAAAAACAATTTACAATCACTGAAGTTTTCACCAGATTACCACAGACTCAATAGCAGGAAACAAAATCTGGAATTCCCAGAAAAACCCCTAAATTGGGAAATACAGTTAACAACTTCAAGAACCAGTCCCCAGATGCTTGGCAGGGGGAAGAATTCATACCACACAGGCTTAAACAGAGATTGCACAGGTCATAAGTGATTCTTATTCCCACTTATTGAAAAGTTGTAGCACAATCATATGCCAAGCACTGTGCTACATGCCAAGGTACAAATATGAGTTAGATTCTGTCTTATATTGCTTACATGCTAATCAGAAGGAAAGAACCTAAAAAATACTAAATATTTATACAAAAATGAGAAGAGTAAACTATAATAGAGGGAATAACTAGCATCTAAGGGATCTTAGAGGAGAAAATGGCTAAATGTACCTATGTTGTGGAAGGATAGGCATCTTCAGGGGGATAGGGTTTCAGGTACCAGCCCTGCTATTGATAATATAAAGTTGTGAAATGGTAAAAATATTTAAGCCATTTTCCAGTGGCTTGTGTCTATAATCCTAGCAACTTCAGAGACTGAAACAGGGAGGATTGTGGTTCTAGGCCAGCCAGGCAGAAAAATACAAGAGATGCTTATTCAACACATATCTAAGACTGGTGGCATGTGATTGTTATGCTAGCTACATGGAAGGCTAAGATCAGAAGGATCAGGGTTCCAGGCTAACCTGGACAGAAAAAAATCTGTGAGACACCATAGCAATGGAAGAAAATGGATGCAGTGGCATACACCTGTCATCCCTGCTATGAGGGGTAGCTTAAATGGAAGGGTTGTAGTCTGGACATGGCAGGGAAGGCAACAAAACCCCATCTTTAAAAGTAACCAGTGCAGCCTGGGCTCTGGTGGCTCATGCCTGTCTGTAATCCTAGCTACTCAAGAGGCTGAGATCTGAGGATTGTGGTTCAAAGTCAGCCCGGGCAGCAAAATCCGTGAGACTTTAATAAACCACCAGAAAACCGGAAGTGGCACTTTGGCTCAAGTGGTAGAGCACTCACCTTGAGCTGAAGAGCTGAGGGACAGCGCGTAGGCCCAGAGTTCAAGCCCCAAGACCTACAAAAAAAGTAACCAGTGCAAAAACTGGTTAAATATGTGACTCAATGTTAGAGGGCCTACCTAGCAAGCATGAAGTCTTGAGCTCAAGCTTCTGCACACACAAAAAATGTCTTTTAACATCTGTTCCTTACAAAGAGTACCCTAAAGTTGGAATTGGCAGAGCAATACTACTGCTTTCTTTTAGCCATAATGATCCGTTTTAACCATGTCTGAGTATATGCCAGTTAGATCATTCTTGGAGGACGTGGCTGTTAGTCACACCAAAAAGCCTGGAGGTTGCAAATGTCAGCCCCACCTCTGGCCTTCAGGGAGAGAAAAGGGCTAGAGATTGAATTAATCCACACTGGCCCACATCAGAGAGAGAAAAGGGCTAGAGATTGTGCTAATCAACAGTGGCCCACATCAAGAAGCTTCCAAGTGAACCCCAAATGAGAGACACTTAGACGCATCAGTATATAAAGATTTTTCCAGATACAACTCCAAAAGCATGGGCAACAAAAGCAAAAGAGGAGCTCAGTGGAAGAGTGCCTGCCTGATGAGTGCAAGGCCCTGAGTTCGGTCCTCAGCTCTAGAAAAAAAAAAGCAAAAAGAGACAAATGTGACATCAAACTAAAAATTTACAAAAATGTAAATATGTACAACATTTATTTATCAACATTTTTTCATATATATTTTATTGTAAAAATACTGTACAGAGGGGTTACATTTACCAGAGTAGGGTAATGAGTACATTTCCTATGGAACATTATTACCTCCTCCTTTTTTCCCCTACCATCCCTTCCCTCCCCACCTCCCCAACTCCGTTCTCCCCCACCCCCGAAATCGTAAAGTTCGTTTTCAACATAGTGTCTTGTACATCTCATTGTAAAGTTCGTTTTCAACATAGTGTCTTGTACATCTCACTGTTACAATGGATCAACCTGTATCCTTATTTAAGCATTTTGTTATATCCCTTCCCCTCTCCAAATTAGAAAAATGTATATACAAGATGCATGACATCGGAATCAGACACAGTGAAAACGGGTTATAACGTGGGGGAAGAACAGACAAAAGAAGTAAAAGAATCATATAGTGCATTATAAGTACATTAAAAACAATAGCAAGAAAGAAAAGAAAAACCACTTGTGTCCCTGTCCTGGGGTTCATTTCACTTCACATCAGAAAGAATGACACAGCCCATTTGTTAGGAAATGGAAAGACTTGGGAAAAAATATACTAAATGAAGTAAGCCAGGCCCAAAGAAACATAGGTCCCCTGGTTTCCCCTATTTGCAATAACCAGTTCATTTGTTGGACAAGCAGAAAAGGTCAAACGCTATATACGTATGCCCATATAAGATGATGTTAAGTGAAATATCAACATTCTTGAAATAGAAATGACACAAGAGTTGGTTCAGACAGCTCTGGGTAGAACATGAGAAGGCACTGAGATCATGGCACCCGTCTGGAAAGAGTGTGACAAATCCATACCCCTGCCCAATAATGGCCCTCCCTATGCAAATTTATTATTTTATAATAAACTAGTAGTTGTAAGTAAAGTGTTTCCCTGAGTTCTAACAAATTATCAAATCTTGCAAAGGATGTGGGGATGGAAAGTTTGAAATGACAACAAACTGGTCAGAAGTTTTTTGGATAGAGCCCTTAAGCTCCAGGACTCTCCCTAAGGATTAGGGGCAAAAGAACCACACTAAATTGTTGAATACCCAGTTGGTGTCAAAGAAAATGTGATTCAGAGAATTTTTTGGTGTCAGAAAACATGCCAGACAAGTCAGCATTCATTATAAAATTACTTGACCAGTTAGTTATATAGCCTACACTTTTATAAAGGCTCATGATTTTTAGGAAGGAATGAAGAGAAAATTTTCTATGAGTTTAAAATAGCAGAGACACAGTTTTTGAGTATACATTCTCCTGTTTTTCTTCTTAATAGTACAAACTTGTAAGATCTAGCTATATGCAAAGCCTGACAGCTAGAGTCTGCTTCTCCCAACTACATTGTAGTTCAGTGTGAAGATATGGTTACAATTTAGACCACTATATTTAAGAAGTAATATATGAAATCTCTGGATGGTATTTTAACAAGAAAAACATTTGTCTTCCTAATCAGCTGATGTAATTGTTGTAGCCACATTTGCCCACATAATCAGGGTCAGCATACCAGAAGATAGCAAAGGCACAAAGTAGAAGCCACAGGGCTTTGGTAACCCACAGTAGTGCTGTCTGTCCACCTTTTGGTCTTTTGCTTAAACCTTCACATTTTGAAATCTCTTTATTATAGTTGCTGACATTGTATTCTAACTACTATAGAAACATGTCTTCATTCAAGCATTAATTTAAACTACTTAATATGTTACTCTTCATAAGGGTATTTATTTGGATATGTGGTCCCAAAATCAAACAATGCACAAAATCTAAAAGGAAAAAAACTCTTAATGCTATTTTTTGTCAGTCATGGGGCCTGAACTCTGGACCTGGGCACTGTCCCTCAGCTCTTCAGCTCAAGGCTAAAGCGCTACCACTTGAGCCACACACCACTTCTGTTTTTTTCTGCTTATGTGGTGCTGAAGAATCAAACCCAGGGCCCCATGCATGCTAAGGAAACACTCTACCAATGAGCCACCTTCCCAGCCCTCTTAATGCTATTTTAAACCTAGTAATAGGCCAGGGTGGGTTTTTTATTGTTTGGAGGAATTTTGCTTTGTTTTATATTATTTGGTGATACTGGAGTTTGAATGTAGGTCCTCGTGCTTATTAAGATGGTTCTCTACCACTTGAGCTATGCCCCTAACCAGGGGTTGGAACCTTTTTTGTCCTTTGCTTTGAGCACCCTTTTTAAAACCCAGCATGGAAGTAATTGCCCATTTTCTCACACCTTTACATTGGACCTGGACTAAGTATTTAGATGTCTCTTACCTTAGTATGCAATTTTCTTGAGGGCAAGAATGGCACCTCACTTGTTTCTATAAATCCTGTTCCTAGAATATAGCAGATGTTTAACAAGTGCTCATTGAATGCAACTATACTCATATTTGTTGAATAAACTATTTTAAATTCTTATGCATAATATTAATTCTAACAATGCAGATAACTATATGACAAGGAAAGTGATGACAGAATATACTTGTATCACTGATTTAAAGTGCATGTCAGGAAATATATCCAAAAATTTCTGTCCTCATATGGCTATAATAGTCCTTCATCAACAGGACATACAATCTAAGATCTCTGGTGAATGCCTAAGTAAAGCAAATATAAACTATTTTTATCTATACTCATTTTCTTATGATAACATTTAATTGATGTTACACACAGTAAGAAGTTAAATACAACTGAAAATGAAATAATTATAATAATATACTATGGTAAGGGTTATGTAATGTAATCTTCTCTACCTCTAAATATTTTTTGTGTTAATAACAGGATTTGAACTCAGGGCCTCTTACTTGCTAGGCAAGCCTTCTACCTCTTGAGTCAGGTCCCTGCTCCCTTTTTGCTTTGTTATCTTTTCAATAGCTAACCTCAGACTATGATCCTACTACTTACACCTCCCAGAAGCTAGGAGGTAATCCTCCCAATATCTACCTCCATGAAGCTGAGATTACAAGTATGTATCACCACACCTAGCCTTCAAAATATCTTGTTGCACCATTCTCCACCTTGACTTGATGGTGGGTTACTAGTACCATGGAAAGCCACATCTCAGATAAAGGAAAAAATACTGTATTGACATTTCCATTTTAAATTAGAGGAAACAGGCTCAAGAGAAGTTAAAGTACTTTCCCAAGTTCTCACATTAGGAAATGGCTGAAATGGAAATTTGAACTCAGGATGGCTTGTATCAAAATGTACTTTTATAGTGATATTATCTTCCAGAAACACCCTGGTAATACATAGTGTATAAAGGGACAATCAGTATTTTCTTTAAGAATCAGAGATAAACCAGACTAAATTATGTTACAAGTTTCCATATCAATACAAATTATATCACACATAATGTTATAGCAATTTTTATTGAGATTAAGTGATTACATAAATTTCACCAATTTCACAGTATTGTGACATAGTGATACTTAAACTCACAAACACATTCTAATTTTCATGGGGCAAATTGTCTTTCGTGGTCTATAAAGTTTATGAGTTCTATGAGCTTTGACAATACAGTTTTTTCTTCCACATCGGGTGATATGTACATTCCTTTCCTTTTGCTTAGTGTCAGCTGTTCCCTCTTTCCTACTCATTCCTTCCCTCCCATCATTGCCATTGAATTGCTTAGTTCATTTAGATCAATGACCAAGTGCAGTTGATGGGTCCCGCTGTTGTATGTTTTCCCCTGTTTCCCTTTGATTCTGTGTCCTCCTCCTAGTTTCCCTCAGATGTGCACATATATACCATATATGTGGTCAGCAGCATGGGGTCATTTAGTAATGATTTGGCCAAATGAATGGAGGTCCTTTGTTTCTCAAGTCTTGTTTACTTTGTTGTATCTCCTTACCTTTTGGATTTAACACCCACTTATCAGGGAAGACCATGTGCTGTTGTCTCTTTGCTCTTATCTCACTCAACATGATTTTCTTCTAGTTCCATCCATTTCCCTGCAAATGACATTACTTTGTCCTTTCTAATGACAGCATAATATTCCATTGTATATAGGTACCACAATTTGGGGATACATTCATCTGTGGTGGGACATCTGGGTTGTTTCCATATCCTGGCTATTGTGAACAGTGCTGCAATAAACATGGAGGTGCATTTATCCTTGTATACTGGCTCCTGTTGTTCAGGATAGATGCCTAGGAGTGGTATGGCTGGGTCATAGGAAAGGTCTATATTTAGCTTTCTGAGGACCCTCCAGACTGCTTTCCAAAGTGGTTGTACTAGTGCACATTCCTAACAGCAGTGCAAGAGGGTTTCTCTTTCTCCACATCCCCTCCAGCATTTGTTGTTGACAGTCAGTGGGCCATTCTGACTGGGGTAAGGTGGTTTCTCAAGGTTGTTTTTACTTGCATTTCTTTTACAACCAGGGATGGTGAACATTTCCTCATGTGTTTCTTTGCCATTTTATCTCTTCATCTGAGAAGTCTCTCTTTAATTCCCTTGTCCTTTTAGTAATTGGTTTGTTAGGTTTGGGAGGGATTAGTTTCTTGAGTTCCCTGTATATACTGGATATTAGCCCTTTGTCTGATATATTGCTAAATATTTTTTCCCAATTAGTTGGCTGTCTTTCTAGTTTGGTTGCTATGTCTTTAGCTGTGTAGAAACTTTTTATTTTTAGGTAAATCCATTTGTCGTCTCTCACACATAATTTTTAAGCTGGTTTTCTGATGAATAAATACATTTGCCTTGACAAATCTTAGCAGAGAGAAATATTTAATCTGGTCATTAGATTGGCACAGTTAGTAAAACATCAAGCAAATTGCCTAGAATGATGAAGGTGGATCTGCTATGTTATAGAAATGTGTTAGAGAACAATAAAAAAAATCTTTAGATGTGACATAGACTTAACAAGATCAAATGTAATGCAGTAAATTATCAATAAATTTAATAATTAATAATAACAAGACCTAGTGCCAAAACAGGTATGGATACACACACACACACACACACACACACACAAACACACACACACACGCATTCTCTCACACACATATACACACACAGTAATCTAGGGAGATAGTAAATCTTAATTTGAACAAAGAACTAAAATATTTCTTCAAAAGAACATTGCCACTATGGCTTGAGGTAGTGGTGAATGTCTGTAATACCAGCACTTGGGAAGTTGAAATTGGAGGAATCTGTTTGAGGCTAGTCTCAGCCATATAGCAAGACCTTGTGTTAAAACACACACACATGCATTCTCTCTCTCTCTCTCTCTCTCTCTCTCTCTCTCTCTCTCTCACACACACACACACACACACACACACACACACCCTGGCAATCTGAAACAGTTCACAAGATCATCCTTATATTACTTTATATGATCCAGCTGCTCTGTTTTGTGACAATGTCATACCACTATAGAACCAACCATGAGTAAGGGAAAAAGGTGGGTTGAGAGGGGTGTGTGAAAATGTCAAAATGGGTGACATTGATCAAAGTTTACTATATTCATAAGCTGCTTTGGTGAATGCATTTAAATAAATACGGAAAATAATTCACTATGAATGTATATTTTGATACAAGCCATCCTGGGTTCAAATTCCCATTTAAATACATAAATAAATAATAGTAATAATGATTAATTTAATTTGTAATTATTCAAGCATATATAAAAGTATTACAGTGAAATCATGTGCCCATTATCCAGATCCAAAAATTAAGAAGATGCCAAGAATGAGTGGCTTACGCCTGTAATCCTATCTGCTCAGGAGTCTGAGCTCTGAGGATCATGGTTCAAAGCCAGCCCTGACAAGAAAGTCGTGAGACTTATATCTGCAATTAACCACCAGAAAACCGGAAGTAGCTCTGTGGCTTAAGTGGTAGAGAGCTTTCCTTGGGCTAAAGAGCTGAGGGACAACACCCAAGCCCAGAGTTCAAGTCTCATAACCTATCTAAAAAAAATAAGAATATAACATAATCTATCATAAAAAGAGAGGTGATATTCCAACTCCAAAAGATCAAGAAATAGCATAAATCATAAAATCTTGAACTGGTAAAACTGACCCAAATCTAAAAACTAATCCTAATTCGATTTACAAACATTTTCCTGAAAGGAGAATGCTAGTCAAGTTAATTAGAGGCAAGATTAATGTAAGAATTCATTTTTGTTTTTAGCGTTAAATACTCTCTAATGAAATCATCTGAAAAACTTATGTAACACAATAAATACGTTTACTCTGCAAGTTCATTAACATGGACTAACCTATTTTTCAACATTACCAGATATGGGATTTTCTATCCTGATTTTTCTTTTAAAAAAAGAATTACAAAATATTTTTCATTATCGTTTAGTATTTAAGCTGTATTATAAAGTACTATATTAATCAAAAGAGTTCAGGGAAACAATCATAGAAAGTTTTACCATGACATTGGGGTGATGTTTCCTGATTTTTCCTTGAAAATGCAAAGACAGGAACAAACACATAATGATCTTGGTAATGAACTAGTAACAGGAAACCAGAGTATACAAATGTTTGTCCTTGTATTGAGCTTTATCAAAATTAGGAAGCAAATTTCCAGCTGGAAATTAGTCAGCAAAAAAAATCCATTTCAGGAAAAATAAACATTAAAACTGCTTATTAATTTTCTCAAGTTCTCATTTTTATTAGTAGCATATGGACTTGAAAATACTCAAACAGCTAATAAACAATTTCAAAACAATTACATTTTAATATTTTCATTTAATTTAGAAAAAAGTCAGAATATATAGATCATATTCATGATATTTTTAAAATATTTTTGTTATCCTTAAGTAGTTGTACAATGGAGCTGCATTCACCAAAGCAGCTTATGAATACAGTACACCTTGATCAAAGTCACCCCTTTCAACCTTCTCACCTACCCATCTCAACCCACCTTTTCCTTTACTCACAGTATTTAAAACCTGGTTCTGTAGTGGTATGACATTGCCACAGAGCAGCTGAATCATATACAGTAATATAAGGATGATCTTGTGAAGTGTTTCAGATTGCCAGGGTGGTGTGTGTGTGTGTGTGTGTGTGTGTGTGTGTGTGTGTGTGTGTGTGTGTGTGTGTGTGTGTGAAAGTGTGTGTGTGAAAGAGAGAGAGAGAAAGAGAGAGAGAGAATCCTTGCCTGTTTTAACACAAGGTCTTGCTATATGACTGAGACAAGCCTCAAACTCACACCCCTCCAATTTAAACTTCCCAAGTGCTAGTATTACAAGTGTTACCACCACCTCAAACCATAGAATGGCAATGTTCTCTTGAAGAAATATTTAGTTCTTGGTTCAGATTAAGACTTAATATTCCCTAGGCTACTGCTATTTAGCTATTCAGTCATTTGTCAGACACTTATTCAGTAAATACTTCTCAAATTCTGTGCTAGGCAATTGGGATACAGTAATAGATACATTTCTATACTCAGTGATCTTATGTGCCAGTAATGGAAGATCATATATAAACAAGCAAACGTATATTAGGTAATAAGACTATTGAAAAATTCATGTAAGGGAGAGTAAGGGGGAGCACAGAAATGGTGAGACAAAGGGCAAACTAATTCAGCAGTGATACTAGATATTGTGTTGAAAATGAACTATACATCTTGTGGGAGGGGGTCGGGAGGGAAAAACTGGGAGAAAATGAGGAAAGATATGACACTGTTCAAAAAGAAATGAACTCACTACCTGACTTATGTAACTGTAACCCCTCTTGTACATCAGTTTTTACAATTAAGTAAATAAATACATAAAAATAACTAAATATAAAAATAGAACATGACAAGTATAAAATATTCAACTAAGGGCATCAGGTTATAGCTCAGTGGTAGAGCACATGTCTAGCACAAAAATGTCCTGGGTTTCATCCTCAGCAATGCAAAGTAATAGTAGCAATATAAAACAATATTAATAAAATAGCAAGAGTAATAATATAGGAAAAAATGAAAGGAACCATTAAGGGGAAACAGAACACAATGTTGAGAACAAAGCTCCATACCATTTTCTTTGGTTCTGAACACCTTTCTAGAGCACACATGTGGCCCAAATTCCACAAAAGATACAGAGTAGATAGAAACATATATTTATATACTAATAAGACATTAAACATTGTAGTATAGTAGCTAAGAGCCCTATATCTAAAACCAGACTGCCTAGGCTTGTCTCACAGGCCCACAATTTACTGAGTAATCTTGGAGAATGTTCTGAAGTGCTCTATGCCACAGTGTCCTAATTTTCACAATAGAAATAGGAGCTGGAATCCAGAAACTCCTGTCTAATCCTAGCTACTCAGAAAACATCAAGGCTAACCTGGGAAGAAAAGTCTGAGAACGGTCTGGGAATGTAGCTCAGTGGTAGAGTGCTTGCCTAGCATGCACGAAGCCCTGGGTTCAATTCCTCAGTAACATATAAACAGAAAAACCCAGAAGTGGCTCTATGGCTCAAGTAGTAGAATGCTAGCCTTGAACAAAAGAAGCTCAGGGACAATGCTCAGGCCTTGATTTAAAGCCTCATGACCTACAAAATAAAAATTCTGTGAGATAGCATCTCCAATATAAGCAGGAAAAAAAAAAACAGAATTTGAGATGTGGCTCAACTGGTAGAATGCCAGCCAAGGAAGTATAAAGTCTTGAGTTCACACAGAAAAAAAAATTGAGATAGCCATCAAGTGTCAGTTTTAATTCATGAGGTTTTATGAGAATTAATGTCAAATGTGCAAAACATCTATATGCCTGGAATACAGTAAAACTATTTGTGAATTGTGTGCTGCAAAGTTTTATTAGAAGAATGGGAAGAAAAGTTTGGTGTGCGGGAGGGGGGACAGGGAGTATTGGGTGGGGGGGAGGGATGGGAAGGGGAAACAAAGGAGGAGGCTACAATGCTTGATAAGAAATGTACTCATTATCTTGCCCATGTAATTGTAACCCCTCTGTACAGTATTTTCACAATAAAAAAAAGAATGGGAAGCAGGGTGAGTTAAATAATATTTATCCAACCATTAATGTCATCTAGTAATATTCCAAGTCACAATATTGACATCTTTCTTTTGAAAGGGACTCACAAAAGAAGAATTATTTGCTCCAAACCAGACATCTAGAATGTCAGGAGCATTGGCTCACATCTATAATCATACTTACTTAGGAGGCTGAGATCTGAGGATCTCAGTTATTTCAAAGTCACCCTGGGTACATTACTTTTTGAACAGTGTCACTTCTCCATCCTTCTCTTTATCTGACTTATATAACTATCTCCCCTCTGTATATCACCTTTACAGTAACAATAAATAAATTCTTTTAAAATGGATAAGTAGAAAAATACCCGATATAAACAAAAAATGAAGTACTCGAATAGATAATATAGCATAAAAAGAATTGAAAAAAGATATCCTAGCAATATTTTAGAATATATTGTAGCTGTCATAACTTTTACTGAAATAAAGGAGACCATCATCTGACATAAATTACATTTTATATAATTTGCATTCACTCTATCCATGTAGTTTCCCAAATCAATTTATCTGGATAAGGAAACAATGATATCTTTCCACTTATTATCTTGATGATAATTGCATCCCACTGAGTCCAGAAGTAACTCCATTGTTCTACTTTTTATATAAGGCAAGAGAAACCCAATGAACAACATCTGCTGTTTGCCTGGTTATGTACAGCTTGCTAGAGACAAAGCAATGCTACAATTCCTATCTTTGGAGCTTGCTAGAGACAAAGCAATGCTACAATTCCTATCTTTGCTCCAAAAGGGCACAGTACCTTTCACTTTACAAATTTGTTGCTATTAATCTTGTCAGATAAGATCATTTAACACAGTCAATGTGGTATAATATAACTAAATATTCAAATAAAGTAACTGTGCCTTCCCCCCTCAAAAAAATCACCCTGGGTAAGAAAGCCTGTGAAACACTTATCTCCACTTACCCACCAAAAAGCGAGAAATGGCACTGTAGCTCAAGTGGTAGAGTACAAGCCTTGAGCAAAAATCTTAAGGAAGAGTGCCCAGGTCTTGAGCTCAAATCCCAGTACTGGGCATGCACATTCATGAACTCATACACACACATACACAGAAACACACAATCTGGCAACATGAAGTCCTCAAAATGGCTATGTGAGAGATGTAGGGGTATATTGGTGTTTGTTGTACATTTGTAGAGCATAGCTCCTTTACATCTCCAGTAATTTTTTGTCAATCATGGGGCTTGAACTCTGGACTTGGGCACTGCCTCTCAGCTCTTCATCTCAAGGCTAGCACTCTAGCACTTGAGCCACAGCACCACTTCTGGCTTTTTCTGTTTATGTGGTGCTGAGGAATCGAACCCAGGGCCTCATGCAGGTGAGGCAAGCACTCTACCACTGAGCCACCTTCTCAGCCCCATCTCCAGTATTTTTTAAATTACAGAGATGAGATAAAGGACTAGTATATTATAGTAGTGTATAAGGACTAAATTTGTGACTACGTGGATGTGTACATGAGTGGGGAACAATTCTCAGAAGAGAGGAGTAAACATAATGACAAAATATCAAAAGTGAGGGAGATGTGGGCAGCAAGAACTATTAAGTCACTAAAGATCTGATTGCTACATTTGGCAACTCTGCTGAAACCTCTTGAATTGTTTTTTAAGGAATGGAGCCATTTTCTGTAAATGCTTAACAGATATTCCTCAAGTTCCACTGTTGAAACCTGAGGTTCCTCCTCTGAAGAAAATGAAGCAGGGAGTATCTCAGGATAATATCCACAAATAATTCAAAGTCTTCAAACACCAGATAACAATGGTCAGACCTCTTCCCTGGTTTATCAATTCTGTGTGTCACAATGGAATGCAGGATGTCCATATCCTTCCTCTAAGTTTTATAAGCAAAATTAGGGTGACAGAAAAATTAAGAAAATCCTGCACATTTTTAAAGGCAAGCTCTTCCAACTTAACCTAATTTGTACCATCTGTTAAGGTATTTATAAAGATTTAGCCCTCTTTTCCATTCTTTAATCTGAATTGAAAAAGTTTCTTTTCTCTCCCCCCCAGACTAAAATAGTTGCCATAAGATTAAACTGTCAATTGAATTGGGTTAGTTCTCAATTTTGGAGGGCTAGCATGTTGACAAAAATACTTTCAATAATCAGAGCAGTAGGGAACAGCATCTTTTTTGTTACCCAAAATTCCACTAAGACATTATGTTAGTAGGAGGGAAGGAGGGACAGTATAAGGGAAGGAAAAAGTAGAATGGCCTACAGTTGTTGTAAAGGCAGAATTTGAGGCAGGTCGATTGAGCATGGCTTTTTTCTAGAACAAATTAGTGGGTGGTATGTAAATTTTGTTTATTGCTTTGTTCTTTCTTAAATGTATCTATAATATTCTTATTTCATATTGTCATGAGGCTTTCAGATTGCCACACATCTGACAGTTCTCATTTGTAAAGTTGTCTAAATACTTTATGACTGACAGGTTCCCTAGTTCCAAACTACATTTTATGAATATTTAGATAAGAACTTAATTTCTTTGAACATTCAATTAAATAAGATCTAACGGAGCTTGATATGGCCGATATATACCCTACTTAACTTCATAAGTATCATCTATGATATCTAATATGAAAATTTTTCCCATTAGGCCAGTTGTTTATATTGCCATGCACAGCAAATCAGTATGTTTCCCTTATTCTCTTCCCCCTTAGTCTAGAACAATTGTAAAAGAAAAATGTTTTAAAATCATGAGAAATGTCATCTATGTAAGTCTGCCTCTGAATGGTACCCTTCCTGTGACCCCCTTAGAAATATCCATATCTGAATTACATCTCTTCCATATGGCTGCCGTGATTTTATGAACTAACACATGCTTAGCCTTAACAGACATGCAGAAACTCATGCTACCTCCTCAGACAAATGGCCATAAAAATAGAGCAAGACATAGCAATGTTTGTTTTGAGTTCAGGAACTTTGTATGCATCTCTCCTTTTTCCAGTACATAAATTTCTGAACACTAGAGCAAAATAATTGACATTGATGTAATATTCAGCTCTAATTACTCTTCCAAAATAATTGTGAATTTTGTTTCATTCCAAGTGCATTAACCTTATTATAAGTTTTAAGAAAATTTAAACTTACCTTTCCAAGTGTGCATAGGATCCAACCACTTCTTGTGAAATGTCTCTACAAGCCCTAGCAAAACAAAGTAATAAGGATTAATAGGAAGTCAACCACCCAGAAAATAAATTTTAATATGTAATCTTCATGATATTTGTGGAAAGGAAGTTATTCAAACAAGTGGCAGTTTCATTTACAAAATGTTGAAATTGACAAAACTTGTGTGGACTGGCCTACCTCATATTCTATTTCCTTCTTGTGAAAAGAATGGGTAACATTAACACTAATCATCACTGTTGGCACAGTAATCACTGAGACATTAATGAGACATACTGACCTTCATTTTGTCTTGATAATCCACTTGGCAATGAGAGAGAAAACTAAAGGTTATAATTTTTATGAGATATAATTTCAACAAATATCTATTATTTAAACCAAAAGTGGAAGCACAAATCATGCTAGTGTGATACAGCAATGCACAAGGACAACATGACTCTAAAAGAGCCAGTGCGCCAAATCTAGTTCTACAAAAGAAACATTAGGGTCACTAGATCTTACATCTATACTCAAAGCATCAGAGGCCAGAAGAGTCCCTTCTATTTATAAACCTCTCAAGAGAAAACATCCCACAACTTTCCTCAGGAACCCTTTCCAGTGTTTCACAATAGATTCCTCTTTAAGTCTAACCCAAATCTCCCACATCCCATCTTGATTTTATTGCATCATCTAAGAATTAAGGGGATATTTGTTGACTACCTTTCCTACCCGAGTCATTGATGTAATTTAAGGGAATTATCCAATTGTCACTCGGGTTTCTCTTTTAGGTCAATTAAAACAGTTCTTCAACAGTGCCCCCCAGGGGACATACTCTGTGACTATTACTTTAGGTAAATGCCTTATTTGGGGACCTGGTAAGATCTGCCTGGACTCACATTTCTCTTGCTTGTCCTTAGCTCTAAACTTAGTATTTAGAATTTTGATGGAATCTATAGGTTTTATTCCTTCCCTAAATTTTATCTTGCCAAATAATATCAATCCATGTCACTCAGATTATCCAAAATAGTGCTGCATCGCCACAGTATAAAAATACAGATTAAAAAAATCAAGGATCTAGTTCACAAAGGGAAAACTGAGCAAAGCAATTTTAGCTTTGTGATCTCCTAGACAGAGGCCAAGAAATTATTCAAGTGGTATTTCTCAGGAAATAAATGTTTACACTTCTGGGCAGAAGCCAGAAAACTGGAGTGGTGATGTGCTTCTTCCCTCCCCAGATCTTAGGTCACCACAAAAATATTTTGGCAGACCTCTGGAGTCTCTCTTCATTTCCAGTCCACTTCAGCTTGTAAAGTTAAGTTCTTTGGCATGTCACAGTGCAACCTGAGGTGTGTGTTTATGGTTGCATTATCATGTTATATATTTAAACTCTGTACTTTTAAATTTTACAAAAGTAGTTATAATATAATAGCTGTCTTCTATATTGCTCAGTAACAGAAGGAACAAATGCCTCTCCAAGGGTTCTGTCTTCTGTTATTGAATTAGAATCAGTAGGAGAAGGGACATGGTATTTGCTGGATTTAACACTGACATGACTTAGAATTAGCGACTGATGCTAAACACAGGCAGTATAGATATAAAGCACTGTGGTCAGTTTGGAGGCTCCTAAAAGATTATTCTTGGCTCTCAGTAAGCCCTACCTATTACTATCAAATCTATAATTGCAGTCTGAAACACCCACTACACCACCACCCTACCTATTTCCTTTCAATTTTAATTTTTTGAATATTTTTATCTTTAAGTAGCTGTACAAAGGAGTTTATGAATACAGTGTTTCTCGATCAGTGTCAATCCAGGTCAATATTCTCACTTACTCCCTCCCAACCTACCTTTTCCCTCACTTTTCTTAATTTTCAGAATATGTATATATTTTTTTGCCATTTAACAAACGTGTATACACAAGCGTGTATACACAAGCGTGTATAGAATGTATCTAGATATGTGTCATTCTTTCAAAATGTTCACCCTCCTTCAACCCACCCCTTCCCTCACTGTACTTAATTGTATGATATATACAATGAATTCTTCTATTTATTTATTTGTTTGTTTGTTTCTTGGTTGGTCATGGGTCTTGAACTCTGGGCCTGGATGCTGTCCCTCAGCTCCTCAGCTCAAGACTAGAGCTATACCACTTAAGCCACAGCATCACTTCCAGTTTTCTGGTGGTTAATTGGAGATAAGTGTCTCACGGACTTTCTTGTCCTGGATGGCTTTGAACCCTGATCCTCAGATTTCAGCTTCCTGAATAGCTAGGATTACAGGTGTAAGCTACAGGCACCCAGCTACAATGAATTCTTAATTGCATTTTCCCCTTCTCCCCTTTCCCCCTTTTGCAGTTATACATTCTCTGGCCCCTTAGTGGATGAATGGATCAAGGAAATGTGGTATATATGGAATTCTCATCTGTGAGAATGAATGATATTGTACCATTCATTAGGAAATGCAAAGACTTGGAAAAATAAGCCAGACTCACAGAAACACAGGTTGTATGCTTTACCTCATTTGTGGTAGTATGAATGTGCCTATAAATGTGTAAGTAAAAATACTGGGTGGCTATGCAAGTGGCTACAAATGAACTCTATGGAGAGTTCAAATAGTATAATTCTTTAGAAAGACTAAGTCAAAGTCTAATTTGATTTTTATATGACAAAATTGTACATATTTATTGTGCATGATAGGTTTGTTTGAAATACATATGCATGTTACAATGGTTTAAATGAGATAATTAGCATACGTATTGCTTCAAGTGATTCTCAATCTTTTGGTGAAAATGTTTAAATTCTACCTTCAGCAATTTTCAGGAATACCATATGTCATAATAATTAAATAGTCATTGTGGTATACTAAATGTATGTTGAGCTAACTCCTACTACCCAAATGAAATTCGGGATCCTTTAGGAACATCTCAATGTCTCCTAGTAACTACCATACCTACTTTCTCTTCCTATGAGTTCCAACATTTTTAGATTCTACATATAAGCAAGCACAGGCAATATTTCCATTTTGATGCCTGACTTATTTCACTTAGTATAATACCCTCTAGTTCTATCCATGTTGTTCCAAAGTACAGGAGTTCCTTCTCTAAGGTTGAAAAGCATTCCATGTGTAAATATCTCTGTCCATCTGTTAGTGGACACTAGTTGTTTCTATGACTTAGCTATTATGAAGAGAGCTACAATAAACATGGGAATGCAAATGTCGCTCCAATATCTAAATCATTTTCTTTAGATACCCAGGAATGAGACTGCTGAATCCTATGGTAATTCTAGTTTTAATTTATATATGAATCTCCATATTGTTTTTTCACAATGTCTGTACTAATTTATGTTCCTTGCAAAACTATGCAATGGTTTCCTTTTGCCCATATCTTCACCAGCATCTTTTGTATTGTTGATAATAGCCATTCTATAAGACATCTATCTCTATTTTATCCAAAGCACATTTTACTCCTAATAGCTAGTGTTTATTACTTGCTTGTTGATTGAGTGACTTCCTCTTTTAGACTCAACAGATTATTTTGTCTATTTTCTTCACTGATTTAATCTCAAATCCCCCAAACAATGCTGGGCACAAACTAAGGCATCAATAAATATGTTCTAGATGAATTAAGGAATTGAAAACCCAACATGAAAGATAGCTAGCACTTATTACTAGTGCATTTACTTGGCACTATTATATATTCTATTTTGATAAATAGTGAAGCCAGAAACCATCAGTTAAGCCTCTAAATTGAAAAGAGAAGTAGCATGCGTAATTCATCCTGTTACAAGTTATTATTAGATGTGGCTTTCAGATATTTATTTCAAAACATCTATGAAGTGCTTACTAACCACACTTTACATCACTTATATAGACATATCCATTCATCTACACATGTATTATTTATAAATAGACAAACACAATGCAGTAAAGGGAGAGGGGATGAGGAGTATAGGAGAAGAAAAAGTGAGAATGAAATGAAGACAATTATAGGCTAGCCTATAAAGTGTTAGAACAGCAAACGGCTCACTGAGAAATAAGAGTTCAAAATTGGCTGGGCACAAGTAGCTCATCCCTACAATTTTAGCTACTCTGGGAGCTGAGATATGAGGATCACTGTTCAAAGCCAGCCAGGGCAGGAAAGTCCATGAGACTCCTATCTACAATTAACCACCAAAAGGCCAGAAGTGGAGCTCTACCTCAAGTGGTAGAGAACTAGTCTTGAGCAAAATAGCTCAGGGACAGCACCTAGGCCTTTAGTTCAAGCCCAAGGACTGGCACACTGACACAGACACCGACACCAGAAAAACAGACAGACAGACACACACATGCACACACACACACACACACACACACACACACACACAGCAAGTACAAAACTGATTAGGAAAAGAAAAAGAAGGGATGTCAGAGCACAATCACCTGGGCCTCCCATACACCTTAACTTTGATCAGGTAAGGAAGCCAGCCTCACTTCATATAAACCTCATTCCTTTGGTTCCTTTTCCTAGGATTCCCTATTCTAGTAAAAGTTGATAATCAAATACCAAACTCCTTTCTCTTAAGGCACTGCACCTCTCTGGCTTTATTCAATTGCTAGAATTTACTTCCTGAAACACGTCTATTATATTGAAAATAGACTTGAAGAATGTTACTCTCCTGTGCTTCTGTGAATAAAGCTTCATTTTCTCAGGGAATGAGTGTACACAGAATAGAAGGTTACCCCATTGCTTTCCCTGTAAGTTCTTTCATTTTCTAAATGGGTTCTTTTTGAGTATTTGATGGAAACAAGAACAAAAAGAATGCTGACACCACTTGGATTGTAAGAGGCATTTGGAAATTCCTATGTTTGCCTTTCTTCCTTGCCAAAAAAAATCATGTAACATTTTCAGCATGAGCACTGAAATGATTGATTTGTTTGAACAATTGGAGGAAAGTGTGACCCTTTCAAAGACTAAAGCTGCTACCAAATATTCATTTCAGTGTCCAAGTTTATAAAATAATATTAATGTACTAGAGATATACGTGGTTTTCAAATTTATATTTATATATATACTTACATATCTTGAATTTTTCAATGAGGAAAGTAAAAGTGCATTTTTTAAAGACAAATGACCCAAACTTATCTATTGGGTAACAGAGCACAGGTTGTCCTCTTCCTTGCTCTCTTTTTACATAGGCTCTGAATTTGCATTTCTACATAACATATGCTAACTGCAAAACCAAGAGCTACAAATCTAAGGAACAAACCTAAGACAAATTTTTTCCCCTCAAGGAAAATAATCTCAAGCACAGAAAAGAGATATGTAAAAATATATTGTGATACCATAAGATGTGGGGTTACATTAAAATAGAGGTCTCCAAACTTATTAAATTATATCCTCACTGTGATTTCTAATTTTGAACACACTGCTGAAGTAGCTATATATTAATGCATAGATGACATCATAAATGCAATGTCATAATGAAATAATATCTTTTTTGTAGTTGGTTGTGGGGTTTGATCTCAGGGACTAGGCACTGTCCCTGAGCCTCCTTGTGCTCAAGGTTAGTGCTCTACCACTTGAGCCACAGTGCCATTTCTGGTTTTTGAGTGGGTAATTGGAGATAAGAGTCTCACAGACTTTTCTGCCTGGGCTGGCTTTGAACCATGATCCTCAAAGTTCAGCCTCCTGAGTAGATAGGATTACAAGTGTGAGCCACTGGTGACCAGCTTAAAATACCTCAAAAACAGAAAACATCTCAAGTGATGCTTACTGTTACTATACAGGGTATGGATTTATATATCAAAGTTTTCTTGTTAATTTTCAAATTTGCAGAACATTAGGTCTTCAGTGCTTTTGTTTTGTTTTGTATTTATCAATTTGTTTTTTACATTTATTCATTTGTGTTTACATGACTAGTCATACTGTTAATATTCTTCACAAATTTTACAACATTTTTTGCAGAAATATTCTTCATTGTATAAGGAATAGTTCATTTCAAATGAAATAATATGACTAAGAAATCTTAACTGAGAACATGTAAAGGGCAATATCTTACAATATGGTGAAAAATCTGTGTAAAAGGCAATTTAAAAGCTGCTTTGCTTGACCTGTGAATTAATTAAAGCTAGACACTCAGCCCCCACCCACCTACTTTGTATCTGTAGTCATCCCTTAATGCTAAAATCATGTTAAAATCACTTTGGACTCCAGGAAGAACAGGATTCACTGATAACATCTTATAACAAAAGCCAAATTGCCTCTCAGACAACAATAGCATAGCCTTTACTTGTTGCAAAAGACAAAACATTTTCAATCAAATGGAAGAAATAACAACTTCTCCAGAACTCCTCCAGAGGAGACTAAGATAATGATCAATTGGGACATACCATTGACTTGAGACCTTCAATTTTCCCTATATAACCTGAAGACAATCTCTATCCCCCTGAAAATGCTTGAAGATGTACTGAAATGCTGTCTTCCTATGACTGGAATTTAATAACTCTGTTTGCTCAGCCCTTCAATATGTCTTTATTTAGTACATGGAGAATGGCTGAACCTTATGTGAAACTTCTACAGTGTGGGCCTTGGGTATAAAAAGTCAGTTTCATTTTTAGATTAGAAAGGCGGAAAGAAAGAACACACACATCTTGAAATCCTCAAGTAGCCTAAGACTCTTTAAAATGTTTTACTTGAAGCTTCATAAATCTATCATCTCTAGTAAAAATACTTTCAAAATGATCAGCGCATTGGAGCTTAAAGATTTCATATCCCATTTTCCTAGGTATATACAAGATAGATGTCTTTGTTTATATGCCATGACTTGAAAATTTCAACACTAATAAAGCTATTTTGTTACCAATGTCCCCTTTAATGTTGTTAATATGCTCTATATACTATATTATTCTTGGAAGTCATGGCTCATAACCAAAATCAAAGAAATATTCTTAAGAACCCAGAATTTTCTTGGGTGTTGTTTATCAGGACAGAGCCAGTTGTATATACGACTTTATGTCATATTGTTGGCTTGTTTTCTCTCTTTGTTCATTATTCTTTTCTCCTCTTGGGGATTTATTTTTAGAATCTATTGAAATTAAAGAGTTCAGTGGAAATTGGATATAATAAATAAAAAGCTTTGACATTAAAAACAAAACAAAGAAATTCAGGACAAATTACTAGATTTAACTTTGTTAGAACGAATATGAACAAACTATGACTTCTAAGGAAAGAGAAATACTATTAAAAATTTTGGAGTTAACCTTTGACTAAGAAGTCAAATGACTCAAGACACTTCATTATATGTATTGAAGAGTAGACATATATGTTCTCTAAGGCTAACAGATATTTCACCTAGAGTTTTAACTAGCTTGCTCACATGCTGTAAAATGAAACTGTCAAGAGGTAGCCCAGGAAATAATTGATTACTGGTGATCCTTAGCTTAAAATAATTTTCTTACATAGTATCTGAGTAGTTTTGATTTTCATAACACTCCAGCCTACTGTGTGTGATCCAAATAGAAAAATGTAAGAAAATAGTGGTGGTGGTGATGGTGGTTTCATAGAAAAAGATTGAAAAACAAGTGAAACTACAAGAGAAAGGTTCATGCTTTAGAAAATGAAAATTTGTGTCTGACATCACTTATCAGTTACAAATCTGAATTTACTATTAATATCCTTATATTAACCGCTATCAATATGATCAAGCGAAAGACGACTCTTAGTCCCTCTTCTTATCTACTTTTTTAACCTGTATGCTACATCTCTGAACATTCATTGTTCTAAAAGTCCCATCTAAATATCCCATCACTAAGAACTTTTCATTAGCATTTAGTATTTACAAAATCAGTGAGATTCCTTAGGATGAAGCTCAAGGCTTTTTATAACGTAGTCTACCTTTCCAACCTCATCTCCAGTCACTCACATCGATGCATCTTATAGGCTAGTCACCAGGATTTATTTCTACCAGCTGAAGCATATCATCCCAGGCCTGTTTTTCACCCTCTCGTGTTCTTGCTCTGGACTTGAGATGCCCTCATAACTTTCAACCATTATTAACACAACTCTCAAAATATCATCTTTATTCCTCAGATTTCAGTTTCCTCCACAAGCTCCCCTCCCTCAGTACACAGAAACAATTGGTTCCTTGTGTTATGTTCTTCTAAGTGCATATCTTATAGAACTCATCAGTTTATGTTATGTACAGATTACATGTGTAAATAGTCATGTCTCTGTAAGGTGCGCTCCTGGATGGTGAGCAGACTCCACTCTCCTCGCAGAAAAGTCTCCTCCCAGTATCTGCATTACCTAGGCAACTGGCACACCTGGAAGAGGTCACATCTGCATCCACTGAGGTCATATCTGGATTCAATGTGGCCACACCTTTCCCTGCCCCTACCCTAGATAAGGTCTAGCCCAGGGCCAGATGCTCCCTTTCTCAGGTCTCTTTGCCAGCCACAAGGAATGCCAACCTGGCTTGGTCCCAGCCGGTCTACTGAATAAACCTACCCCTTACCTGAATACCATGTGTGTGGTGTGGTTCTGTCTTTCTGATCCTTACTTTGTGTGTGCTCTTGATGAAACAAGCACTGAATAAGATATATTATCTGATAGACTTGCTAATTTTCTATGTTGTTTCTATAAATTGTTTTATGTATTTTAAGGCCAGCATATTGACCGCATACAAATTTGGACTTATTGTAACTTCATAATGAGTTAAATATTTGTATGGTAACTATTTCTATGTATGGGTCATAATTATCAATTGTAACCTTTAATAGTACAATAAACAAAACTAAAAATTTTAAATTTTATCTTCTAATTTTGCCGAGTTTACAATCAAATTTCAGTTCTTTCAAACAACATGGTTCTATACTTTTTTATAAGTTTTTATTGTGAAAATACTGTACAGAGGAATTACAGTTACATGAGCAAGGTAATGAGTACATTTCTTATCAAGCCTTGTTGCCTCCTCCTTTGTTTTTCCCCTACCATCCCTTCCCTCCCACTTCCACAACTACACACCCCCCTCTAAATTGTAAAGTTCATTGTTCAACAGTGTCTTGTACATCTCATTGTTACAATGGGTCATCCTGTAACCTCTTATTACTTAACTATTTTTTTCTTTAGATTGTACTGAGGGTTGAACTCAAGGCCTCACAATAATCCAACTTGCTTGCTTGTCTGGTGCTCTACCACTTAAAACACACCTCCAGCCAAACATTTTGCTGGCTATTTTGGAGATGGAGTCTTGAGAACTGTTTTGTTGTTGTTGTTGTTAGGTTAGCTTTGAACGGTGATCCTTTGAATCTCAGCCTTCTATGTAGCTGGAAGTATAAGCATCTGGTACCTAGGAATCCCTTATATTTGTAATTCCATCTGACACTAATCCTGATTTATTGGCGAACTTTTTCCAGTCATGTGGCTTGAACTTAGGACCTGGGCGCTGTCCCTGAGTGTTTTCTCTCAAGGTTAGCACTCTTAACACTTTGAGCCACAGAATCACTTCCAGTTAATTGAATAGCTAGGATTATAGGCATGAGCCACTGAAGTCACACTGATGGATTTATTATAAATGGTTTTGACGAACCCCAGTAAATAAATAAACAAATAGAAACAAAAGTTTTCAATTCCTCGGTGCACATGCACCTCAGTTGATGTGGAGAAGCTCTCAGCTGTTTCTAAATCATGTAATCCGCTGGATGTTTGGTCACTCTTAATTTTGTGAACTATAGCTTCCCCAAAATAAATGTACTTTCATATTGTGGATTTTGATCATCTACTATACATATGGTATAGGTAAACGAGTAATTTTAGAGAACTGAAATCTTTACAATCTGAGTATTTATGGGTTTTCCTCAATGTTTTTTTTCCTCGGAACTATTTAACTAAAGATATCAAAGTCTACTGTATCTAGTTGGAAATTTAGATCCATTTGCACATATCACTTTAGATTGAGTACAAAAGGAGGCTGGAAGATATTCACTAGCTTTTGAATATATTTAAATTATAATTAATGGATAAGTATGTTAGTGGGGTCCAACGTGACACTAATGTAAATGTATATACTTTAGTCATATTCACCCTCTCAACCACCACTTTGTCTTTTGGATAGTCTGACTATCGAGTTTATCTTACTTGGAATTCAAAGTCTAGTTTATTAGATGCATAGATTGATAATCAGATTTGGATAGTTTTCATCCATTCTTACTTTAAAGATGCTTACTGGCCCACAACTCTATTCATTTTCTTACTGGATACCTGATGGAATCCTAAAGATCTCTAGCTTTTTGCTAGTTACTTGGAGATAAGAATCTCTCAGGTTTGTCTTCCAGAGATAGATTAAAATAAAAATTCTCAGATTTCAGTCCCCCTACCTTTTTTCCTTGCCAGTTCCAAGGTTTGAACTAAGAGCCTCAAGCTATTGACTTACATACTTGCTCTTGGCTGAAGCTTTACCATTTGAGCCACATCTCCACTTCTGGTTTTTCAGGGGGGTTAACTGAAGACAGAGTCTCATGAAAGTCCTTGTACTGGTGGCTTCAAATTGTGATCCTCCAGGTCTCAACTTTTTAAGCTATGATTATAGAAATGAACCACTGGTGCTTTGCTGCCAGGCTAGTCTTAAATTCATGATCATCTCCTCAGCTCTTGAGTGCTGAGATGACAGGTGTGCACTAGCATGCCTAAACATGGAGCTGTATTTATACACTTTCAGTGGAATCTCAAGTAAAATTCCACTTGAAACTTTTAAGTAAATAAATGTGCCAAACTGTATAAAGAAGAATAAAGGCTCATAAATCACTCTGCCAATTTGTTTTGTTTTGTTTTTTGTCAGTCATGGGGCTTGCACTGTGGGCCTGGGCACTGTCTCTCAGTTCTTCAGTTCTAGGCTAACACTCTACCACTTGAGCCACAGCACTTCTGGTCTTCTGGTGGCTTATTGGAGATAAGAGTCTCACGGACTTTCCTGTCGGGGATATCGTGATCCTCAGATCTCAGCCTCTTGATTAGCTAGGATTACAGGCTTGAGCCACTGGCACCCAGCCACTCTGCTAATCTTAAGATGAGGAAAGGTCCCCTTCCATCCTTTTATGGGTATTTTAATTCTGTGTGGGGAGGGGCTCTGGAGATGAAATTCAGGGCCTTTCACATGCTAGCTAAGCTTGTACAACTGAGTTAGTCTCCAACCCTTAGTTGCTTGCAATTACATTTTAAATGTAAGAGTATTGGTTTTCATACACTTATATACTGTAATTTGATCATATTTTCCTCCATTCTTCTCTCTTGTCCCTCCCACTGCCTACCTTTTCTTTCTTAATAATCCTATTTCTACATTCATGTCTTTTTTCTTAGTTTAGATTTAAAGGAGGAAACGGGCATAAACAATTAAAAGGGGACCACTGGGGGCCAGATCAGTGGGAAGTGGGAAAAAGTAAGGGTAAGGGAAGAGTGTATAATAGTTTATCTTATGCATGTGCAAAAGAAAACTCCTTTTGATTTTAAAAAATTAAAAACCAAGTATGCATCAGATGCCAGGGGGTCATACCTGTTATATTAGCCACTCAAGAGTCTGAGATCTGAGAACCGCGGTTCAAAGCCAGCCAAGCAGGAAAGTTCATGTGACTCACCTCCAGTTAATCACAGAAAAAGTCAGAAGTAGAGCTATGGTTGAAGTGGTAGAGTGCTAGCCTTGTGCACAAAAGTTCAGTGACAGCACCCAGGCCCACAGTTCAAACCCAAGTACTAGGAAAAAAAAACAGCTAGTATGTAGAGGAGATAGGAAAAAGTAATAAAAATAATAGCAATCTCCCAAGGAAGGTTGGTACACAGTCCAATTTCATTGTGATAATGATTCTCTTCTCCTATTCAAAGCCATACTCAGTGATAATCCTTCCTTGGCCGTTGCTTTTCAATTACACTACCATTTCACTATTGTCTATTTCATGCCATATTAACATAATTTGGGGATAGGGATGAGGGTTGTTTTAGTCAGCATTCAATTTCTTCTTTGTATTCTGGGAAGACAAGAAATTTCATATCAATACTAAGGTACTTTAATAAAAATGCCCTACAATTTTTTGACAGTAATATCTGATAACAGAATACTGATACTGCACCACAAATGATGGCATGCAAAACTAGGTCAGTAATAAAAGAGCTCTCATGATTGACAATTCTGTTATTGCTGCTTCAGTCTAAACGTTTGTGTTCTTCCCAAATTCATATGTTTAAACAGCATGAAGAGATAGTAGTAGGAGTTAAGGTGATCAGAGAGTGATTAGGTCTTCAGACAGAGCCTTCATGAATAAGATTGACATCCTTACAAAAGAACCCTTCTAGGGCCTCTCATCTCTCTGCCTATAGGGAACATGGCAAAAAATCTCTATGAACCTTCATGAATAGGTTTAGCATCATTATAAAAGAGACCTTCATCCTTTGTGCTACTGGAGGACACTGCAAGAAGACACCATTCATGAACCAGGAATCAGGCCTTAAGTAGACACTGAAACTTCCAGTGTCTTGATCTGGAACTGTGAGAAATGAATGTCCATTGTTTAAAAGCCAGAGAGAGAGACAGAGACAGAGACAAAGAGATGGAGACAGACAGAGACAGACAGACAGACAGACAGAGAAAGAGGGCATGGTGGTGGTGAATATAATTGAAGGACATAATGTACATATCTGGAAATGTCATGACAAAATCTCTTACAGAGTACAATGTACACCAATTGAAAAGGAAATAAGTGCCAAGGGTGATTCTATACAGAGCCAGTGTTGAGAACATTGACAGACAAAAATGGAAGAGTTCTCCAAAAAGAACTCAAAACTGAAGTGGATAAGGTATTTACATCAAAATATTTTGGAGTACTAACTAAAGATACAGATGGCTAAGATTCATCCAACAATTACAACAGAAACTCTGCAAGTACAGCCTATACATTTGCATTTTAAAGAACTTATAAATAATTTTAATACAGTTTAAGAACTAGTCATTCGAAACTAGGGTAGGAGTAACAAGGGGGGATAAGAAGACAAATTGGGAAACCATAGTGTCACAAAAAAACTAAGAGAAGAATGTTTCACAGAAGGAGGGGTCAGTTCTGATCAAAGTTGAGGAAAGTTCAAATAACTGCTCATAGACAGCAACAGAGTTCATGGTGATTCGATAAACACAGTCAATCTCAGTGAAAATAGGAGGTAGGCAATTTTGAGTGGGTTTAAGAATGAGTCATAGGCTAAGGGTATAGGCAGCCCACTGTGGAGCTATTGCCTAGCATCCCCAAGGCTCTGGGTTCAATTCCAGCACTGAATAAAAAGAAATGTACGGTAGGGAAGTATAGACAACATACTGTAAAGGATACTCTTTTAAGAGATTTGAGTTTGAAAGAAAGGAAAAAATGGATAAAGTGCTTAAAATATCATGGAAATTTCATGGTTCTTTAGAAATGGGAGGCACTAGCACATGTTTTTGGGCTAAAGGCAACAATGCAGGTTCAAAAGTAAAAATATTAAGATTTGGGAAGAATAATCACCTAAAAGAAAAAAAGAGACATACTTAAACATGATCATTTTATATCTATGCCTTTAGTAATATATATCTTTTATTGTGACAATATTTAACAATCTGATAGGTATAATGAATGATAGGTAGTGAGAAGATGAGCACATTCACAATGAAGCTTAAGCCAAAGTCATCAACTGAGAGAATTGGGCCAAATTTGAAGAAAGATTATATCTTACTTCATAAGCACACTGGGATAGCATTTTACTCAAAATCAAATATGTTGTAAGAACTATTTTAAATTTATTTCTTTGGTAAGGAAGATAATCAATACCCTTTGGCATATTGCAACTATCTCTTTTGCCTTATGGAGAAAACCTATGATTTCGACAAAACAACTGAGAGAATTTAAACAGATAACACTTGTTTATTATGGAAGTTTGGTGTGTACTTACAAGTTATCCAGTGGCTGAAAGATGTACATTTTGATCTGAAATAAGATATAATTTTTCACAGCAAATACGTTGGTCCCACATGTTTAATATATCCAAAGTCAGGAACCTTCTTTGTATGAGGTACCATAATATAGACAAATCTACACAATTCCCATTTTGCCTGCTCGATTCTAATGTGGCATTATAGCTACATAGAAAGGGAAAGCACACAATTTCACAGCTAGTAAACAAATTTGGTGACAAAGGCTTTGTTCTACTGTAAAGCCTGTGCTTTGAAAAGTATAATGGAAAAAGCCTTCATAATATTAAGACAAAAAAGATCAAACAGACAAAATTATAAGTAAAAGAGGGAACATAACAATGAAATAAGCAAATGCAAAAACAGATTATAAGAGACTGCTAAAACAATTACATACCAACAAATTTTATACCCATGAAGAGATGGATAAATCCCTAAAAATATGCAACCTTCCAAGACTGAATAAGAAATATAAACAGACCAATAAAGAAAAAGGAGACTGAATCAATAACCAAAAAGTCAAAAAAACTACAAGACCAAATAAGTTTGCTGGTGAACTCTGTCAAACATTTAGTTACCACAAATTCCTATCTAACATTAAAAAAATTGAACATAATTTTTAAAAAAGCTTCAATCTTATATTCATTCCTGATAAATATAGATGCACAAATCCACAATAAAATACTAGCAAACTGATTTCAATAGCACAGTTAAGATCACACATGACAAAGTATGCATTATCTATGAGATGTAAGGATGGATAGTTACACAAATCAATGTGATAGCAAAAAAAAAAAAGAACAACATTATACCACATTAAGAGAATGAAGGATAAAAATATGATTCTCTTCATGTATGCAGAGAAACCATTTGATAAAATTAAATATTAGCAAATCAAGTACATAAAGGAATGTACCTCAACAAAATAAAGACAATATAGAAAAGGCCAGAGTTAACATCATATCCATAGTGAAAAGTTGAAAGTTTTTCCTCTAAGATACAAAATCAGATCGGTTGTCGCCACTGCTTTTCTACAGTGTTAGAAGTCCTAGCCAGAGTTATTAGGTAAAAGAAAGAAAAAGCATGCCAAAAAGAAAAGAAGGAAAACTGTATTTACAGATGGCATTATCTAATAGGTACAAACCCCTAAAGTTTCCACCAAAAAACAAATCCCTGTTAGAACTTGTAAGTAAATGCAATAAAGTTGGGGAGGACAAAAAAAATACATGAAAATAAGGTAAGTCTATACACTAAACAACAAGTATTTGTAAAACAAATAAGCAAAAATCCATTTATAACAGTATCAAAATAAATCTAATAAAATATTTGGAAATAAAGTGATAAAAGATCTGAGGACTAAAATTTATGAAAGAAATTGTAGACACAAATAAATGGAAGAATAACCTGCTTTCATTAACTGAAAAAATTAATATAGTTAAAATGGCTATAATATACAAAGTGTTACATGACATTTTTGTGGAATTGGACAAAGCAATCCTGAAATTCATATGAAACCACAAAAAAACCATAACTGTCAAAGTAATCTTGAGCAAAAGTAATAAGCTGGAGGCATCACACACTATGGGACTGCAAAACGTACTTCACAAATTGTGAAAAACCGATTTCTGTCAAAAGTGCAAGAACATAGCAGTGGAGAAAACATAGCCTTTTTAATAAACAGTGTTATAAAAATAGAATATGCACATGTAGAAGAATCAAACTTGTCCCTTATCTCATTCTCTGTATAAAAAAACTCAAAATGTATTAAAACCTTAAAAGTAAGACCCAAAATAATAAAACTAAAAAATTTAACTCTAATTTTCCAATGCAGTAAGACATTAAGAATTTCTTTTACTAAAGCAATTAGAGTCTGACATTAAACAAATATACACAAGCATACTACTGTAAAAATTCTAAGTTCTTTAAAAATCATAAGCACAGAGTTTTTCATGTTTTAAAACAGAACAGAAAATTTTATACCTTAAGGTTTTTGATAGTTTTCAAAACATCAATTTCAGAAGGTATGTGGACATTTTCACATTATTCTAATATCCACTAATGCATTTGTCCTTTGCAATATTCTGGACACTGGGATAGAGCCTGAGAATGAATTTCTGGAAAGTCCATGTGGGATATCAAAATTACTCAAGAAGAAAATAGGCTCACTACAATTAAAGAAATAACAATTAAAGACATTTCTAAATAGCATTATCTAAAAATAGTATCAAAATTCTGTGATCAACTTAGAATAGCTCTCAAACACATTATACCAAATAGTTTCTTTAGTATTTCTTCAATCTGAGAGTATAGTGCAAGTAACTATAAAGTTGGAGTTTTATTATCTTTACTAACATTTACTTGAATGACTTACAATTTTAGTCAATCAAAATTGTTGAGAAATAATACTTGTTTTAATAAAGTACTACATTAAAAAATAGAGTTCCTTGAAGATGAAAAGTTAAGGGCAAGTCAATCATGTATCTAGCACTAAAATTTCTAGCAAAAATAATCACACTTGACTTAGCCTAAACTTTGTTCTATATAAAGATTTCTTCTACCTTTGAGATATAGTTTATTTTATAAGACACTGACATTATATGAGATTTTAAAGCAATGTTTAAAAAAGAAAAGAAAACTTTACTGAAATAAAGGGAATGAAAACACAAACTAGACTCTTAAAACTTCATTTTTCTGAGATGGAGGTCTCACTATGTCTCAGGTTGGCCTCGAAAATCTTAGGTCAAGCAATCCTCCTGCCTCAGCCTCAATTATGGGTGTGCACCACCAGACCCAACTAAAGCAACTTACTTTGACTATCTGCTCAAGGTTGGACTATTTTTCCACACTGTAACTATACGTGTTATCAAATACTGAAAAAATAATGCTCTGATAGTAGCATTAAATAATGCTATGATAGTAGTGAGAGAGATGATAGAAAGGAAGAAAAGAAATTCCAGACAAATTTTTTTCATTCAATTTTATCCACAGTTTGCATCGGTAATATACACTTAGTGGTCCATTTATTTTTAAATGCATCAGAAAATCAGTTATGATAGGTCTGTGCCTAATACAAACATTTCTGAATTCTTCAAAAAATGCAGTTAGAAAATTCATTAAACTAGCATTCTATAAAGATAATTATTATACAAATGGTTATGCGTTTTACTCACTTTAATTCTAACATATCCAACATCACTGCTTTCTTGTGCCACACAATCATGGAATACCTATCTATTGAATTTATTAGGACCCAACAAAATAGTTTGATTATTCAACCATCATCATATCACAAATCCATTCAAATAATGAAAATGATTCTTAATTCAATGAGCAATGGAGTAATACAGAGTAACTATAAAGCTATTTAGAATAAAATTTACACTTAAAAACTGCTAAATGAAATACACCAGAGCCTTGGTATAATGTTGCCTTTGTAGATTATGCTGTTGATGCTGCTTAGACATGGTTTTGCCTTTAGGTATAATACTAAATGAACTATCAAGGTATGGATCTCAGATGGTTCCACTTTCAATGCGATTCTGATTTACTGTAAAGAATGGACAGTGAAATTCTGCTTCATTTTCTTTGTACAGTAATAGTTAACCAGCAGGTGTAATACAATAAGGTAATGATCAACAGTTTCATTACCATTTCAATAATGAAGCACAAAAACCTGAAAAATAATAAATGCTAGATTAAGAAGAATTTTATAGCACAATAACTATGAAAGAAGTACGAATGATTGTTGTGATTTTTAAAAGTTACTTGATTTGTGATGCTCTTAAATTTCTAAATTTAAAACTGGATAACTAAGGTACTCACTAGGAATTGCTTAACTATATTTATACAAATTTTTACTAGGGATGTTAATTGTATCAATAAGGGTTTTCCCCCTTCTAAGGCTTAGATCCAACTGAAAATTTACAAGTATTTAGCTCAAATATTTAAAGTAATAAATTATTAATAATTTAATTTTTAAACTTTACAGTCATAAGAAGCTTTGATTCTTTACAAGCTCTGATTTGATCCATGGGGAATGAAAAAACACATCAATATTATAAAGCCAAAATTTAGTTATATGGCTTCTTGCCAGCAGACCAAAAAAAGTAGAGTTGTCTCCTAAACCAACGTTTACTACACCATTTGGCACACTACTTTTTTACCTTGTATATATATCCTTTAAAATACCCAGGCCAGCATTTTTAATAAGTTGCATCCATATTAAGAGGTAATAAGTGCAAATAATCACATATTTAAAATATGATACTTGTTTGGCTACTACAAAAGTAATTATCAAGGTTCATCTATAGGAAACAGAGTTATTTGTTATAGTGATATTTTGGAAAAAGTTCCTGCACTACTACCAACATAAATTTATCCATCTCTAAATCAAACAAGGACTTTATGTAACATACAAGTTCATGGAAATATTTCTGGAATGTACTGTTTTTAACATCAAGTCAATTGAGCATCACAAGATGTGCAATAGCTACAAATGGCCAAACTAAATAAAATCCTATTCCTCAATTGCTGCTGAGTACAGCTAAAAGCAGCACTTGATGTAATGTTCCTGAAATTCAAGATATAAATCCAAACTTTGGCAGCTTTATCAAAATGTCCTTGATCATTAGTACTTCACTAGTTTTCAAATTCTTGTGTAACATTTTTCAATACAGAAATAAAATACTCTCAAATAATACATTTTAAAAGATGATTAATTTTTGTGAAATTAAATAGCATAAATTAAGCATAATAACATTTTGACAACATGAAATAACCAATTTAAGGAAAACAGCAAGTTATTAACTAAAAATTGACAAATGTCACAGTGTGAGGCACATTTAAAATCCTCACATACTACTGACCTTACAAAATTCACTGAAATCTTTTAAAATCCCATTGATTCTATTAATACATAAAAAGAAAATTCAAAAATGCTTAGGGCTATATAAGATTCATCAATTACACAGGCACTTCACATGTAAACAATCTACAGTACAACTGAAAATATTTTGGCACAAACCTATAGTACTAAAAGAATTTAATACCAGAGTTGTTTTGTCTACTCATTTTTTCTAGAAAACTAAGACCAAGGATTGAAGAAATAATATATAAACTAGAAGTGTATTGAATAACTCAAATATAGGACTGTTCAAGTTGCTAAAAAATTGATTATATTTATCCAGATGTGTACTAGTAGGCTATGATATAAAAACAATTAAGCCTAATCATATTTTAAGTTCAGTATTAATCTGCTTTTTGAAAAATAATTAGTTATTAACAGTAAAAGGAGAAAATTTGTCAAAACTCTTATTAAATTGAACCTGTTTTTCCCTAAAAGAAGTTTGATGTCTGAATGTAATTTTGTTAAAAACCTAAGGCTTGACCTAAGGCAAATTATTTTTGACTGGATTCTCTTCATGAATTAAAGATATCTGAAATCACTTCAAAGAAATGAAAGTATACACTTCCGATTTTAAAAAGGTTGTATCAGGCCATAGAAAGTTGAGATGTCTTGGTTGTAGGTAACTCAAGGAGTGCCTGAACTGTGACACCAACTTTCACAAGACCTCGTTCTTCCAAAATATGGTGAGGCAAACAGAGTCTTTCCTGGTAAAGAAAAGAAAAACAGATATTTGAGCATCCAGGTTTTTAGTAGTGTTATACAATAATAAAACTTAAACATATTTTCGATAAGCTTCAAGTAAAAAATACAATTCTATATTTTCTCTAATAATACAGCAAAGGTTTCTAAAGGAACCTTTGTCATTCACTAGTCAACCAGTATTGTTCAGTTTCCCTAAAACATTTGCTCTGGTAAAAACCAACAATGCGTTCTTGAATATCAAATATTATCCATGACTACTTGACTGATCTTGTCATGTCATATCTTAGTTAATACCTTTTGTGACACAACTCTTATTTTTCCAACTTTTCTCAAGCCAGTGGCCTTCACTGATATAATATTTCCAAGGATCCATCATCATTTTCTCTCTTCTACATTCTACATTTTACATTCTTTTCATTCTACATTCTTTCCTTAGCATTTTCATGTATCTCTTCAACTCTGATGACCTCCAAGTTTTTATTTCCTCTCAAGATCTATTAAACGAATGCCAATAGGACATAGCCAAATGGATGTCTTACAGACCTATCAAAATAAATGTGTTCACAGTAAAACTCTTCTTCACTAAATAAGCTAAATCTATTGAATGTGGAAATCATAATTGCCTTCTCTTTTTGTTACTTCTATTACTCATTTACCAATATTAATGATGATTGCTTAACAGTTCTTAAAAACTATCTTCTGATGGGGGTAAAGAGGGAGAATGCAGTCAAGAATCCATTGTAGCTGGGCAAGAGTAGCTCATGCCTATAATCCTAGCTACTCAGGAGGCTGAGATCTGTGGGGGGGGGGTTGGTTCAAAGTCAGCCCAGGCAGAAAAGTCAGTGAAACTCTTATCTCCAATTAACTACAAAAAGCCAGAAGTGGTGCTGTGCTCAAGTGGTAGAGCACTAGCCTTGAGCACAAAATCTTAGGACAGGACCCAAGCCCAGAGTTCAAACCCCAGACCAGCAAAAAAAGGAGGAGGGGATTTATTGTATATACCACAAAATTAAGAAAACTAAGGAAAGGAGTTGGTCAAAAGGGAGTTATAATGTTTAAAGGGGTGACAATGATCAAGATGCATTGTATTCATAAAATGTTTTGTTATGTGGCATCTCTTTTGTACAACTGAAAATAATTTTAAACATTTAAAGAAAGGTATCATCTCCACTTTCAAGATCCAGGACAATTCATTGCTGAATTCTACCACATCCTTACAGAACTAACACAAATTGAAGGGATGGGTGGGGTTGGGATAAATGAGGGAAAATGTTCAAAGCAGTGACACTGATCATAAACTAACATGTTGAATTAAAACCATTTTGTACAACTACATACAGATAATAAAAAATACTTCTCAAACTATACCATAAAACAGAAAGAAAAGTAATGCTACCAATTTCATTCTAAGAATCCAATATTACTCTGACACTAAATATGGAAAGGAAAAATGGAAAAAACAATGATAGACAAATTTCTCTGATAAACACTGACACAAAAATTCTCAGTATGGTACTTGCAAACAAAATTCAATACTACATAAAAAAGATAATAGTATCAGGCATAAAATTAATTTCACTCCATATAGGCAAGTATGGTTCAATATATGCAAATGAATATACATTGTACAGCACATAAGTAGGAAAAAAAGAAAAACCACTTGATTTTTTTTATCAAATACAGGAAAAATTTTGAAAAACTCAACATTTATTATTTCATAATAAAAGCTTTGATGAAAATGAGGAATAGAAGTAATAACAACATAATAAAGGTTATACAAAACAATATCCAATGTCATATTGAATAGGGAAAAACTGAAACCATTTCCTCTAATGGCGGGAATGAGGCTGCATTGTACATGCTCTCAACTGTTATTTAATATGATTCTTGAATTTTTAGCTAGAGCATTGAGGCAAGAAAAGAAATTAAACTAAAACAAAAAGAAAGGAAGAAGTAAATTTACCCTACTTACAGATGACATGATCTGACATTTAAAATACCTAAAAGACTCCCACAGAAAATTCGCTTTTTTATTGTGAAAATACTGTACAGAGGTGTTACAATTGCATGGGCAAGATAATGAGTACATTTCTTATCAAACATTGTAGCCTCCTCCTTTATTTCCACTTCCCATCCTCCCTCCACCCCCCCATCTAATCCTCCCCAACCCCCCCTCCCACAGAAAATTCTGAAACCTGATGAACACTGGCCAAATGATAGGATACAAAATTAGTATGTGAAGTTTGTGGACCAATAAAGAATAACCTAAGAATAAAATCAGAAGAAGAATTTCATACAAAATAGCCTCAAACAAATCATTTAAATAGGGATACAGGTGGACCCATTGAGATGTACAAGTCGTTATATCGAAAAACGAACTTTACAACTTTGGTAGGGGGGGCAGAGGATTGGGTAGAGGGGACGAGGGTGGGGATGGGAAGGGGAAACAAAGGAGGAGGCAACAATGCTTGATAAGAAATGTACTCATTATCTTGCCCATGTAATTGTCACCCCTCTGTACAGTATTTTCACAATAAAAATAAAAGAAATCCAGAAAATCATCATAAAAAATTTAAAAAATAAAAAATTGCCTCAAAAATTACTTAGGATTAAACCTTATTACTCAGGTTAAAGGTCACTACAATAAAAGTTATAAAACTTCAAAGAAAAAATTTTAAGATGCTAAAACATGGAAAGACTGTGCTCATGGATCAGCTGATTTAATATTGTGAAAATAGCTAAATGACTGAAACTAATCTACATATATAAAGCAATTTTGAAAAATCTTCATTTTTTGTATTTATCAGTTTTAATTTTTTCTATTCTTTATTGTGAAAATACCACACAGAGAGGTTACAATTATATGGACAAGGTAATGAGTACATTTCTTATCAAGCATTGTTGCCTCCTCCTTTGTTTCCCCTTCCCATCCTTTGCCAACTCCCCCCTCCACCCCCTATCCCCCCAACCCTGCTCGGCCAAAGTTGTAAAGTTCGTTTTTCAACATAATGACTTGTACATCTCATTGTTGCAATGGGTCCACCTGTATCCCTATTTAAACGGTTTGTTTTTGCCCTTCCCCTCCACAAATTATACCAACATCAAACACAATGAAAGCAGGAGTTATACCATGGGGGAGGGACATACAAAGCAACAAAGAAATCATCTTATAAATATGTTAGAAACAATAGCAAGAAAGAAAAAAAATCAATTGAATACTTATCTTGGGGTTCATTTCACCTAACATCAACTTATCTGACAGTTTGTTTGTCTCAGATATATACTAGTTACTGCAAATAAGGGAAACCATGGGACCTATGTTTCTTAGGGCCTGGCTAACTTCACTCAATATAATTTGTTCCAAGTCTTTCCATTTCCTAACAAATGGGGAGATGTTATTCTTTCTGATGGAGGCATAGAATTCCATTGTGTATATATACCACATTTTCTTGATCTATTCATCTACTGAGCGGCATCTAGGTTGGTTCCATATCTTAGCTATGGTAAATAATGCTGCAATAAACATAGTTGTGCTGGTAGCTTTAGTGTGGCCTTGTTTGTGATCATTTGGGTAAATGCCCAAAAGTAGGATTGCTGGGTCATAAGGGAGCTCTCTGTGGACTCTTTTGTGGAACCTCCATACTACTTTCCAAAGTGGTTGAACAAGTTTACACTCCCACCAACAATGAAGTAAAGTTCCCTTCTGTCCACATCCCCTCCAACATCTGTTGTTATAAGAGTTCTTGATTTTTGCCATTCTAACTGGGGTGAGGTGGTATCTCAATGTTGTTTTGATTTGCATTTCTTTTATGGCTAGGGAGGTTGAGCATTTCTTCATGTGTCTATTGGCCATCCTTCTTTCCTCTTCAGAGAAGTTTCTCTTTAAGTCTTTGGCCCACTTATTTATTGTGCAGTTGTTTCTTTGAGGACTTGTTGTTGGGGGATTTAATTTTTTTAGTTCCAAGTATATTTTAGATATGAGACCCTTGTCCGTTGTATGGCTAATGAAAGTCTTCTCCCAATCCATGGGCTTTCTATTGATCTTGCTAGCTATGTCCTTTGCCATGTAGAAGCTCTGCAATTTCATGCAATCCCATTTGTCAAACCTTTGTTTGATTTCTTGTGTTTCTGGGTCTCTATTAAGAAAATTTCAACCTGTGCCAAAGAGACCTAGGGTTTCTCCCATTCCATCCTGTAATGTTTTCAGAATGTCTGCTTTGACTCCAAGGTCTTTGATCCATTTGGAGTTGATTCTGGTGCAGGGTGATATATAAAGATCTAGCTTTAGTTTTCTACAAGTGATTAACCAGTTTTGCCAGCACCATTTACTGAAGAGGCTGTCTTTCTGCCATTCTATTTTTTTAGCTCCCTTATCGAAGATTATATGGCTATATGTCTGTAGGTTCATTTCTGGGTTTTCAATTCTATTCCATTGGTCCTGAGGTCTGTTCTTGTGCCATTACCAAGCTGTTTTGATTACTATGGCTTTGTAGTAGAGTTTGAAATTTGGTATTGATATTCCTCCAGCACTGTTCTTTCTGTTAAGGATGATTTTTGCTATTCAGGGTCTTTTATGAAAGAGAAAGTTCACTACTGAACTCATTCTATGAAGCCATCATAACCTTCATCCCAAAACCAGGCAGGGACTCATCAAAGAAAGAGAACCATAGACGACCCATTTCTTTGATAAACATTGGTGCACAACTTCTCAACAAAATTTTAGCCAATTGACTTCAACAATTCATCCAAAAAATCATACACCATGATCAAACCTGATTCATTTCAGGGATGCAAAGCTGGTTCAATATATACAAATCAATTACTATAATTCATCACATCAACAAGAGCAAGGATAAGAACCACATGGCTATCTCAATAGATGCAGAAAAGGCATTTGATAAGATCCAACATCCCTTAATGATGAAGGTTCTGGAAAAACTAGGAATCCAGGGAACATTCCTCAATACAATAAAGGCTATATATGACAAACCCACAGCCAGCATTATGCTTAATGATGAAAAACTAAAGCCATTTCCTCTTAACTCAGGAACGAGACAAGGATGTCCACTCTCTCCACTTCTCTTCAATCTAGTATTAGATGCCTA
>NW_012267449.1:748187-779150 GCF_000151885.1 Dipodomys ordii
TCCATTTGTAATAGCCCCACAAAAAATAAAATACCTAGGAATTAACTTAACCAAAGAAGTGAAGGACCTCTATGATGAAAACTTTAAAAACCTGAAAAAGGAAATCAGAACAGAACTTAGAAAGTGGCAAAACTTCCCATGCTCCTGAATTGGAACGATCAACGTGAAAATGTCAATACTTCCCAAGGCTATCTACAAATTCATGAAATACCTATCAATATTCCAACCTCATTCTTCAAGGAAATAGAAGAGGCAATCCAAAAACTTCATTGTTCACAGAAATAAAAAAATCAATCCTAAAATCCATATGGAAACATAAAAGACCCTGAATAGGATAAGCCTGAGCTAAAACAGTATTTTTGGAGGGATCACAATACCAGGCTGAAAAGTACACTACAGAACCACAGTACCAAAATCAGTATGGTACTGACATAAAAGAGATATATAACTTAAAGAACTAGAATACAAAAACTCATAAATAACTGCACTGGATGCAGCTGTATCCGTCTGATTTTGACAAAGGAGCCAAAACATTTATTGGAAATAAATATAATTTTAAAACTACAATGTGAAAATACTTAAAGATTATAGGTATAAGCAATGATTTTCAGAATAGGAATCTAATAGCTCAGCAAATAACATTAAGAATTGACATATGAAATTGTATGAAATTACAAAGTTTCTGCACATCAAAGAGATAACCCACAGAATGGGAGAAATCTTGATCAGTCAGATAAAGGTTTAATATCCAAAACATGTAAAGAGTTGAAGTTCCAATTGATAAATTGGCAAATCAACATTATAAAAAGAAGTAAAATAAGTAATAAACTCAAGAAGAAATGTTCATTAGGCATAAAGAAAATGCTATCAAATGTCACCGCGATTTCATGTTGTTGCAGTGAATACAGCAGTTATAAAGAAAAAAAAAACTCAACAAATGGCTGTGACGATAAAGCAGGATTTATACATTGTTGGTGGGAATATAAATTAGTACAGACCCTATGGAAATCAGTATAAACATTTCAAAACAAAAGACCTTAGAATTCCCATGTAATCCTGCTATACCATTCCTGGCCAGATAGCCAAAGGAATAGAACTCAGTAGACACACAAGATTACCTGCAAACACATGTTGGTAATGACACTATTCATCATTGGCAAACTATGGAATCAGTATACATGTCCATCAACAAATATATGTATAAATAAAGTGTGGTATGAATGTACAATAGAAAATTATTTAAAGAAGAATTAAATATTTTTGGAGAAAAGGATGGAACTGGAACTGGAGAATATCGTTATGTGAAATTAACCAGACTGAGAAAGAATATCACATAATTTATACATATGCAATCTAGACCCTCACACACACAAAAAGAACAGTATAAAACAAACTAGGAAAGGAGAGGAGGGGTTGAAGCAAAAGAAGAGGGTAATGGAGGCAATTATGATTGAAGTACTTCATGTGTATATATGAAAATAGAATAATAAAGTTAAAATTGTTTAAAGGGAGAGAGACGGGGAACATGAAAACATAAAAAAATTGAATTAGAACATTATGTTCATGCACAGGAAAACAATGCAACCTCTTTGTACAACTAGTATACACTAATAAAAAGAAATTGCAAAGAAAATAGTTTTATCACACCAATTAAAATAGAAAAACAATTTGCTGAAATCCAATTAGCTATCCCTGATAGGAATTTTCCAAACTATGAACAGAAGGAAATTCCCTTTCATACAGGTTATGTATGAAAAACTCACAACTAATGGAATTTTGAAAAAATTAAGGAATAAAACAAGAATATCCAGATGTCTATTCTGACTAGTTCTCCTCAATATTGTACTGGGAAACTGGGCTGGGAAAGTTGACAAAAAAGAATTAAAAAGCATTTATATCAGAAAGCTTTTGGAATTCATAGAAAATATAAACATCAATGTAGAAAATTCTATAAATTTGACAAAAAACACTTGAACTCATTAGTGAGTTTAATAAAACATTGATAAATAAATTCCAAATTTATTTTCTATTAGAAATAAAGGATTAGTTATTAGAATTAAACCACATATATAATTGCATGCAAAATATGAAAATATGAAATACTTAAGGAAACCTATGCAAGATCTACAAAGTGAAAATCACAAAACATCGTTGAAGGAATTGAAAAAGATCCAAGTAAGGATACACTGTGTTCATGGAAGAAATACTTGATATTATTATATAATATTATCTATACTGTTATCTCAATTAAACTAAACTTCTATAATAATAATCCAAACAATTTTTTCTTGTAGGAGTTGATCAATTTGTAAGTGTTCCAAATTTATATGGACATTCAAGGGATTCAAAAATAGCTGAGCACTGATGGCTCACACCTATAATCCTAGCTACTCAGGAGGCTGAGATATATGTCTTTCAGTTCAAAGACAGCCACAATTAGAAAGTCCGAGAGACTCTTATCTCCAATTAGTTACCCCAAAAAAGATGGAAGTGGAGCTGTGGCTCAAGTGATAAGAGTGTTAGCCTTGACAAAAATGCTCAGGGACAGTGATTAAGCCCTGAGTTCAAGACACACACACACACACACACACACACACACACACACACACACAGAAGCCAAAATAGCTTTAAAAAGTACCAAGTTACAGATAGGCACTGGTAGCCCATGCCTATAATCTTAGCAGCTCATGAGGCTAAGATCTCCTGAGCTGGAAAGCCCATGAGATTTTTATATCTCCAATTAACCACACAAAAGCTGGAAGTGGAATTGTGGTTTAAGTGGTAGAGTGCTAGCCTTGAATAAAAAAACTATGGGACAGCACCTAGGTCCTGGGTTCAAGCCCCAGTACTGGCACACAAAAAAGTACCAAGATAAATAAATACCTAGTATTACTTGATTTCAAAATCTATAATAAGCAAGAAAATATTTTACCATTGTAAATATGGAGAGGCAAAAAGGTTAATGAAGCAAAACAACAAAACATCAAGACTATAGATTTATGGACAAATACTTTGTTTTTGTTAGTGTTGCTTATTTTTAATCCGAAGGACTGGGGTTTGAATTCCAGTATTTAGTTGCTAGGCAGGCACTCTAACTTTGGAGCTGTGCTGCTAGATCTATTTTCTGCTGTTATCTTTTCAAATAGGATCTTGCTTTCTTCCCAGGTACCCTGGGCAGGATCTACCTATGTTAGGATAGTGTGTCACTGTGTCCAGCTCTTCACTGAGGAGTCTTGCTGACTTTATGTTCCAGGGCTGGCCTAGAACTATAATCCCAACAATCTTAGCTTCTGAAGTAGCTAGAATTTCAGTTATGAGCCCTCATCAAGCAATAAAAGGACTGTTTGATGCAAATGAAAAGGTAGGCGAATAGAAAGAGAATAAGCATTTATACGAATGTCGTGCAAAAGACTGCATACCCATAAACCAAAACAAAATGCACTTGGAGAAACTCCTCAAATACACAAAAGGACATCTATGAAAAATAATTAGTTAACAGTATACATGTATTAATCTTTTTTGTGCCAGTCATGGGGCTTGAACTCAGGGCCTAGGTTCTGTCCCTGACCTTCTTTTTGCTCAAGGCTAGCACTATACCACTTGAACCACAGCTCTACTTTCATCTTTGTTTTTGTTAGTTTAGTGGAGTTAAGAGTCTTATGGACTTTCCTGCCCAGGCTGGCTTCAAATTGAGACCCTTGGATCTCAGTCTCTTGAATAGCTAGGGCTACAAACAGGAACCATGGGCACTTAGCTGTATTAATCTTTTATTCTACAACCTTTCTGAAACATCAGTTCTAATAGTTTCTTTACTCTACAAGTCATATTATCTGTGAATAGACATAACTTTGTTTCTGTTATTTCAATCTATGTGTTTTTCATTTTCATTTCACTTTACCTAATTGCCCTTGCTAAAAAATCTTTAGTATATGTTGAATGGTAGTCGCAATTAACATCTTGTTCTTTTTGGCAGTACTGGGGCTTGAACTCTGGTCCTTCTGCTTGCTTAAGAAAGTATTCTTAGGGCTGATCCACAGTTCTACCCCTGATTTCTGCTGGTTGCTTTTTAGATAAATCTCACTTCCTGGCTCCCTCATAGCCTGGCACATACAGGTTGCTGTTCTATAAATAATGTTTTAAAAAGTTTAAGAGCATTTATTAGATAATTGCTGTGATTACCTACTGGAGCCTACTAGAAGGTACCAAAAGAAACTATTCATTTACATATTCTGGAAATGTTACTCATCACTACTATGAAGAAGACTTTACTGTGCATAGAATAAATTAATACTTAGATGAGCTTTTTGTTAGATAAATATTACCTGTGAAACACCCAATTTTTTGCAAGCATCAAGAAAATTTTCTACATTTCTTCGACATTTTGCCATGCTCAGCTTGGGCTGTTAAAGTAAATGGGGAGAAACATTTTCAGGTATTTATTATTATATAACTCAATCAAAACTGAAAATTGAATTCATTAAGGAATATTATTTAAACAGTTAAGCTGTATCTTCCATTGGAGAACTATTGAAGACACAACTTACCACTGCTGGTGAAGGTACATGAATACTAGCTACAGAGCGTGGCCTTATGTGATTGGCTAAATGGCAAAGAACAACCCCATCCATCAATGCAGCTCCAATGTCATCAGGCAAAATTACTTTTAACCTGGATTCAAGATTCTATAAAGAAATGGGTACAAGTCACAAATATTCTATCTAAATATGGTACATATTTATATTACTGTTATATGATTCACCAAAATCAGAGAACATCAAATAATATCAATATGCATTATCAATAATACACATGTACCTTGTTAATTTTCCAGGTTTAACATATTTCTATGAAGTAGATCTGAAAAGTTAATGTGACTTACATTGCGAAGCTGTCTTATTTGTTCTCGCTCTTCCCGTAAATGTTCCATCTTTCTTCTCATTGTAAACCCTGGATCTGCTACTCCATATTCTTGGCGAGATGAGCGGCTAAAAGCTTTACAAAAAACAGGAATATCCCAAATTGTTACGAAGCTAATCAAAGGAGCAACCACTGATGGAGAAAGAAGCATGATTAAAATAAAAAAAGAATCAGTGCAAAACTACATAAAACATGATTACTTATTAGAACATTCTAAATATTTTAAGTAGTTATAAGAATTGTCTATATAACTGAAATCAATAGGGAACACAGGTGTAATGCTTTCTACCACTTACACATGTTCTTATTTAAACACATGTTATTAGAAATGTATGTCCCAGGTTAAAAATGATTATTGAATATGTGTCATCTTTAAAGACAAAAGGAAATTATTGTTGAAGGTCAATATAGTTATTCAGGAATAAAAACTATAAGTCAATACCTTTCCAAGTAACATGGATCCATTTCCTTTTGGGCTTGCCAAATGCAAAAAGATCCCTTTTGAAAATCACAATATAATGGAGTGCTATAATTTCAGTGTTTGGTCTACTGGCAGAGTGGTCATTGTAACAGCAGTCACAGTAGAGTGGAAATAAGACTGCCATGTATCTAAGGCAAAAAACAGATTTCAGGAGCTTGAAGATGAAGTAGGAAATGGGAATGGAAATTGGAAAGACAAAGAAGGTTAAGAAAAAATTACTTTTAGGAGAGGGGAAAGAATCTGTGTACTTAAAACTATGGAAAAATTGCATTTAACTGGGAAACTACAGTTTCAAGACAGCCAATACATTTTATTTACAGAATATACATTTACCTGATCGAGGCTTTAAGCCAAAGGGACCATGTGAAAAACCATCTGTTCTGTCATACTCCTAAAAACAGAAAACAAAATCCCTTTGTTTAAAAAAACCAAGGAATATAATCATATCCATGCCAATTTTATAAAGTATTATGTTTCCATGATTAGTGGAAGAGAGGAAAGAAATTTACATGTCAATTCAGGTTGATAAATTTCACCTTTATACCATCAATAAATATTTGCTTGGACAAAACTATATATTGTTGGGGGGTTTTTGGTCATGGGACTTGAACTCTGGGCTTGGGAGCTGTCCTTGCACTCTTCAGCTTAAGGCGAGTGCTTTACTGCTTGAGCCACAGCACCACTTCCAGTTTTCTAGTGGTTTATGGGAGATAAGAGTCTCATGGAAGGGCTGGGAAGGTGGCTCAGTGGTAGAGCGCTTGCCTTGCATGCATGAGGCCCTGGGTTCGATTCCTCAGCACCACATAAGCAAAAAGTAAAAAAGCCGGAAATGGCGCTGTGGCTCAAGTGGTAGAGCGCTAGCCTTGAGCTGAAGAGCTGAGGGACAGCGCCCAGGCCCAGAGTTCAGGCCCCACGACCAGACCCCCCCCCAAAAAAAAGAGTCTCATGGACTTCCTGCCCAGGCTGGCTTTGAACCTCAATCCTCAGATCTTAACCTCCTGAGTAGCTATGATTACAGGCATGGGCCATGGGCGCCCAGCTAACTACATATTCTTCTAAATACTTTTCTCTCATATTATGAGACAAATGAAAAAGATAATTAACAAAGTGTATCAATAAGATTCTTTTTTAAAATAACTGGATCAAATATTTCAAAATAATGAATACTTCATTGAAAAAATATATGGATTTATTAATATCTACTCAGTATCTACCTACTGTTGACATGTAATACTGGAAAATTAAAATTTGGGATCAATCCACATATTTATATTAGTAGAAGATAGATAATAACAGATTGGATAAATTGTTATATCATTGCACATAGTTTCAACATGCTTTCATACAATGGTGTGCTTTGGAAAGACATTAAACAAATCTGAGCTTTGACTCAGAAAAATCTGGCTATGTTCTGAACATTAAAAATCTCTGTGATTGATTCTTCAATCTTTAGGTGCAGTTGTTATAAAGATTAACTTAGGTAAATAAAAATATATTGCAAATTATAAAAGGATAGATTAATGCAAACTTAGCAGCATCTCTCTTATTCTGTGTAGCATGTCTAAGAAGTAGGTTAATGAGACTTTAGTCACTTCTCTGGACTTTCTTGAAAAGTTAATCTCTTCAGCAGGCATGAGGACACTTTAAGTTTACTTTGTTAAAACAGAACACAATTTGGTTTTACCATTTTCTTTACACATTAAATTTAAGCAATCAGAAGTGTGTACATTATCTGAATGTTCTGATTAACACGCAGTATGTTATTCAAGCTGAATATTAGTTGAACCACAAAACACAGGCTTATCGTCTTATCTAACCATAACTTTACAGATTGTCTTCATTATCATGGTTAAATTTTTATGAATTGCTAGATAAAAATTTTATTTATTCTAATGCAAGAAAAATTTTATAAGCATAATACAACTTATCTGAGAAAATTGGCACTATTACTGTCCCATGTGCTTTCAGACCATAAAATCCTGAAGTAAAACCATATAAACAAGTGGCAATAATGCATATTTGATATAACTTAAAAGTAAAAGATCAACACTAATATTAGGATATTCAAATTTAAATTGTTTTCTGAAAGCATACATGTCATTTTATCTTCCATGCAAATAATTTATAAATAATTATTTCTAAATAAATGTTTATTTCTAAATTCAAGCACTAATTCATATAATAGACTAATAATGCAAGTCACTAAACACCCTAGAGAAGGAAGCCTGCTTTTCTTAAAGAAAAAAAGTAATACCACTTACCACTAACACAGAATGAAAATCCACATGATCAAATTTATATAATCAAAAAGGTAGATAAAGTCTTAAAACACTTAATGTATAATCACTTATTTACTAATGTAAATGCATTTTAGAACACTAAAGTGAACTGAAGTAAAAGAAATATTCTTTAGAATGTTTTATATTGAAATCTCTTGTGGTAAACCAAAAAGTTTAGATTAAAATAGAAGAATCAGTCATTCAAACAATCTGAGTATTTGATCAAGATGTTCCCTATTCTCTCTACCCCTTAAATGTAAGAAGACAGGAAATGTGTATGTAACCTTTTGTCGATAGGAACATCCCACTGCAGAGATGATTCTCGTGGAAAAAGGAAGTTTACTCTTGCATTGTTTTCAGACCTAACTGGTTACCCAGAAAACCAAAGGCCATTGAACAATGCTGACGTGCTTTTTTTCAAATTAAAGTTTCAAAGCTATTGTTAAAAATTTTAAATATTGATTAATTAGAAAGTATACCTTTCATAAAGTGATTACTGTGACCTACACATAATTTTCACAGAAAGTCACAAGATTTACTCTGAATATTTATACAAAGAAATGGTATTCTCAATTTTTTATAGATTTGAAGGTTGGTAAAAAATAACCTACAACATAGACTTTAAAATAGAAGTGAATAAATTACTTGGCACACAAAAAAGATGAAGTTACAGAGAAGCAAGAAAGAACCCTATGTAAAATACAGAAAACATATGAAAACATACAAAACATATAAAAACGGAACTTGTACCTCAGATGATACTGGAGATTGTGGTGACATATTAGCATTATCACTGTCTTGCTAAAATATAAAAATAAACAATGAAAAATGAAATTAAAATATGAAATGATGATTTAAACACATGAAACAGAAAACTGTTTTGATCAGCTGCTAAAGTAAGAATGTGAATATATCTTCTAGTACCTTGCCACTCAAGGTATTGTCTGTGAACCTATAGCATAGGTATCCTCTGAAGAAGGCCCCAACCAATGCTGAATCAGAACCTACATAAGATCCCCAAGTGACTCATAAGTACTCAAAGTTTGAGAAATACTATCTATACACAATGGGAACAATACACTACAATTGGAGACACATAAATGAAGGCATACAATTGTTCTACCACTTGAAACAAGAAACTTTATTTGGAAAATTATGTGTGCCAATATAAAATTAAGAATAGTTACAAAGAATTTAATTGGTGAAAACATTAAATAGTTCTCAATTTTTGAGGACTATTCTGACACCCAAATATAAATCTCTTGACTTTATCCTAGAATATGCATATCATAAATGGCATTTATTCCTTCAATGAATGATTATTGGTCACCTGCTATGTTAGACTCTGCTAGACACTTGGAAGGCTGAAATTTTGTAAAATATCCACTTTAAAGATTTCTAAATCCAGAGGGACAACAGATTCATGTATACATGAATCTTAGACTATTCATGGGGTATTATGAGACACAGAGTAATTTGAGGAGATTGTCAAGGATGATGTAAAAAGGAAAAGTTTCATGAAAAAACAAAAACTTAGTAAAAGCTTGCATGATGATGTCGCATCTATAGTCCCAGCTGTTCAGGAAATGGAGGCAAGAGGTCAGTTTGAGCCCAGTAGTTCAAGGCCAGACTGAACAACACAGGATCATAAAAAGTAACCCAAGCCTCAGTTTTTTTAAAAAAAAAAAACTAAGTTTATCAGAAAAAGATGGAAGGAAACAATCTTTTGCAGCAAAGAATAAAAACAAAGACACAAGCAATAAATGGAAATGTTAGTATAAAAATAAAACCTTTGAGTGGCTCTATCTTCCCCAAGAGTAACATCAAAGAAAGGAGAGCAAGTTATGAGTTCAAGCTGATGTGGTAAACAGGCCCTTGATCAAATATGGTCTAGAATTTACCTTAAAGTAAATGGAAAGAGGCTGAATGTTTCTAACCAAGGAAATAACCTGATTATATTTGTGTTCCTTGAAACAATCTTTCTGGCTTCAGGGAAGTGAATGAAGTAGAGAAAGTGGGAAAGGTACCACAATAGATTCAAAGCAGAAAATGTAAGCATGTAGGAAAATGGATGGGGACAAGATTACAAAGGCTTGAGGTTCACAGAGGTCGGTCTCAATGAGAGACATAAACCCCAGAGGGATCAGCATGTACCAATGTTGTTTATTGAGCAGGTAAACCTCACATAAGATACCAAACAGTTGAATGTAACGTAAGGAACTAAAATATTTAAGGAACAAACCTATCTCGCAGGCCTTGGTGCAGTAAAGGTAAGAGGCAGGTATATAGCAATTGATTGTATTCACAGATGGGTAACTATTACCAAACACACACAATTGTCATTCGGGATTAACCACAGATAATAACAGTGAAAAGGTAGACAGGTTTTGGCAAAACTGGTTTTTTATTTTTTGCTAGTCCTGGGGCTTGAACTCGGCCTGGGCACTATTCTTGATCTTCTTTGTGCTCAAGGCTAGCACTCTACCACTTGAGCCATAGCACTACTTTAGGCTTTTTCTGAGTAGTTTATTAGAAATAAGAGTCTCATTGACTTTTCTGCTGGGCTACCTTTGAACTTTGAACCTTAGATCTTATCCTCCTGAGTAGGTAGGATTACAGGTGTGAGCCATCAGCTCCGGCTTAGAACTGTCTTTTTTGTATCCCAGTTAATACTACTGGAAAGGGCATAGAGAGATACTGGTATTTGGTCTGGGGAAAGGTAAATCATGAGGTTGTGTTCATTATTTTTTCTTGTGTGATTTTAATTCTTTTTTTGGGGGGAGGGGGTTCCAGTCGTGGGGCCTGAACTCTGGGCCTGGGCACTGTCCCTCAGCTCTTCAGTTCAAGGCTAGTGCTCTACCACTTGAGCCACAGCCCCACTTCCGGCTTTTTTTCTTTTTGTTTATGTGGTGCTGAGAAATCGAACCCAGGGCCTCATGCATGTAAGACAAGCACTCTACCACTGAGCCACCTTCCCAGCCCCTGTGTGACTTTTAATTCTTAAAAGTAAGGCATTTCCCAAAGTTCAAGTCCCAGGACTGGCGCGCATGAGTACGCATGCACATACACACACAAATAAAGGTAGATCAAAAGCAGTATCACAAAGGAAATGTTCCAACAACTGGAAAGCAGGAGACTACTGAATAACCTGAAATCAGATATCTGTTTGAGGAACTGAGCTGTTTACCAACAATTGATCCTGTAGTTTAGATTCCTGGAAAGTCAAGATAATCTTTATCAATGGGCAAAAAAACTGTCCTAAATGCTTATAGAAACATTGAATTGTAACTTTAAATACTTGCAGATGAATTTTTTAAAGTAAGGCATTTTCAGAAGTCCTGCCAAGTACCCAAAATCAAATTAATTACAAATTTCTGCAGGGAAAAAATAAATAAGCTTAGGTATTTGTGGGGAAAAGATCTCTTGCTTTGACAGTTTTATACTACTACAAGGATTAACCTAGTATAATAGAAAACTTACAGCAATGTTTAACCTGTCCAAATTTACTTTAACACTTTAAAATAGTAACACAAATTTGAAGAGTTTGTAAAAGGAGTTCATCTGGAAAATCTCAATTGACTACCAAGATGATTTAGGAAAAAAAAAGTTGGGGAAAGATAACAAGCTAAATTTACAGATTATAGATATAATAATATTCAAAAATTATTACCAATTCTATTTTGAAGAACATATGGAAATCACATCATTAATTATTTTATGATACTCAGGTTTCTTATCAATTAAATCACTAGCAAAGAAACTATAAGATGAGTTGCATTTACTTGAGTCAAATAAATATCACAAGTCAACATTTCAAATACTGTTAATATTACCCTCTTGTTCTCACCTCATCATTTTCATTGACACTTGAACTCTTCCTTGTGGATTTATACTGAAAAATATATAAACATATACTTTATTTTTCCTTGAACATCTAAATTCTCTGGTTGTAAATTATGTAAGGCTTATTCCTGTTTTATACTTTTATTGAATCACTTGATGTTAAACTTAGATATATAATCAGTTTAAACAGTCCCACTGCAAATTAATCTGTATAATGCTATGTGCAAGACAATTTTCTAAGTACTTTCAATACATCAAGTAATGTTCCCTTCCTACAATCCCATTTCCCATTCATTCAGTTTCATAATCTGAGAGTTCTTCCATTACTTACTATACACAATAGTCCATCAAGTCAATTCTTTTTAAATTTCTCTCAGACATATTCCTTGTACATCATTATAGCTAATATCCTATGCTACGCCCTCATTATCTCTCATCTATTATTAAGAAATCTGAAGTGTGGGGAGGTATATAGTTCAAAGGTAGAGTGCTTGCCTAGCATGTGACAATCCTGGGTTCAATCTTCACATCTCAAACCCCCCAAAAGAAGATAAAATTCCAATCATTTCAAGTTTTATAAAACACTACATTGCACATAATATTGACTATTCAATAATAATGATGATAATACACTAGTGCTTGTTACAAACTAGTATAAGATGCCTTATACATATTTTAATCCATTTAATCTTCATAACAGTATTATTACCTCCATACTATATCCCTCTTTTTAACATTTTCTTTAATTTCATTTTTTGTCGGTCATGGGGGATGAACTCTGGGCCTGGGCACTGTTCCTCAGCTCTTCAGCTCAAGGTTATTACTTTACCACTTGAGCCACACCACCACTTCTGGCTTTTTTTCATTTTGCTTATGTGGTCTTGAGGAATCGAACCCAGGGCCTCATGCATGCAAGGCAAGCACTCTACCACTCAGCCACCTTCCCAGCCCACACTATATCCTTCTTTTACAGTGATTTCAGAGATAACATGATCAACATAAAAAATGTTAATATGTAACACAATTGTTTCTAAGAAAGAATAAAAAAATACAGTATGATATCCACTTGCACTCTTTTCTTTTCCTTATTTTTTATGTGTGTATATGTGTGCATATATACCAGTACTGAGGCTTGAACTCAGTGTCTGGGCATTGTCCCTTAGCTTTTTCACTCAAAGCTGGAATTCTACCCACTTAAGCCATAGCTCTACTTCCAACTTTTTTTGGTAATTGGAGTCTCATGGTCTTTCCTGCCAGGAATTGACTGAAATCCTCAGACTTCAGCCTCCTGAGTAGCTAGAGTGCCAGGCTGTTGGAATTAATTCGATTCCTCCTCATAATAACCTGATTTCTCCTACAAGTTGTTAATGGATTATTTTTCTACTTGGCAGCTCATGACTGTCCTTTCAGAAAATTTACTTATTTTCAGAGTATATCCAAACTTTGAGAAAGATAACCTATCTGATGTCTCAATCACAAGCTGCACAGTAAGCTGTCTTAGAAATTACAAATACAAAACATATGTTCCAACAGTGTCTGTCCTCTGACAACTATGATTACTCTACCAGTATGCATTTCTTTCCCACTGACCCCAGACATAACCTTGGAAACTTTTAGCCACTAAATGAAGTTGGTATGTAAAAACAAATTGGCATCCCTAGGTAAAAGGTAATCTGAGGTAATTATTTTTGGTTCTAGTCTATTTCAATGAAATGGAGACATTTAAGTGAGCAATGGACTAATGTTTATTAAGTGATTCTGCTGTGTGAAGTGCTAGTCTAAGAACTGTATCTTAATAAAGAATTTAATACTTATAACAATCCTGTGAGAGAAGATGCTATTAGACTTATTTGTAGACAACAACACCAACAATAATAATAATAGTAAGCTCAGAAGGGTAATACGGCTTGCCGAACAATTAGTAAATATCCATCTAAGGAATAAGAGTCAAGTGATTTGGTTCTAGAAGCTCAGGCAATATGCTACATACCCATTTCTAAAACCTGTATGTTTAGTAAGAGTTTTCCAGAAATAAAAGGGCCAGCATGTATTTTCAGAATATGGAAAAAAATAGAAATGAAAAACACACAGCCAATGTAGAAAACAAAAGTAGTTCAGGAACGGGGCACTGATATCTCACCCTTGCACTGCTAGTTACCCAGGAGGCTGAGATCAGAGGATTCCAGTTAGAAGTCAGCATGGGAAGAAAAATTCACTAAACTTCATTTCCAATTAACCAGTAAAAATGCCAGACCAGAGGCATAGTTCGAATTGTAGTGTACTGGCTGTAAGTCAAACACTTCAGTAAGAGGAGCTGAGCTCTAGCCCAGGTATCAACACACACACACACACACACACACACACACACACACAATTTTTTTCACCAAGGCTATGTAGAAAGTGAATTGAGGGAAGTAAGGAAATGTAAGAATTAGGTAAGAAACATCTCACAAAAAATGTCAAGTAGTCCAAACTATTTTGTTTGTAGTAGGGAGCCAATAAAGAGCCAGAGGATTTCTCCAAGGGTTGTAAAAGGGGGGAGATTAAGAAATACTTATAAAGAAAAGAATGTATAAAGATTACAACAAGGCAAGGATAGTAGAGATAGAAATAATTTTTTTAAAAATGATATATATTTAGCAGATTGGATGACCAATCAAGTAAGGGGGAAGAGAAAGTGAAAGAATGAAAGAAGATGGAAATATTGCCCTTACAGAAGCAGAAGTAAGTTTTATCATGGGGATTGTGAGGAAGAGGCATATTGAATTTAAAATACATGCAAGACATCCAAGCAATTAGAAACACAAGTGTGGAAACCAGAAAAGAATAATAGAATACAAATTCAAACCAAGTAGAATATTTTAAAAAAAACATGTGGAGTCAACTCTCAGCAGAGAGCTTTAAGAGTAATTAAAAAGGAAAAGAGACATTAAAATCAAGTAGAAAAATGTCAGAAGAGAAATCAAACAAGAACATCAATACTAAACACCAGTGTTTTGCGCTTATAATCCTAATTGCTTGAGAGATGGAAAATGGGAGAAACATTATTCAATGACAACCAGGGCCAAAAGTTCACAAAATTCCATCTCAATCAAATGCAGGTATGGCACTGCATACCTGCTGAAGGCTGAAAACAGGATGACCACAGTTACAGGGCAGCTTAGGCAACAAAATATTTGCAGGACTCCATCTCATCAGAAAAAATGCTGGATGTACTGGCATGCACCTGTTACAGGGACACAGGAAGCATAAATAGGGGATTGCAGTGCTTGTCTAGGCAAAATTGAGACACTATTTAAAAATAACTAGAGTGCAAAGGTTTGGAAGTATGGTACAAGCAGTAGGGAGACTACCTGGCAAGTGCAAACTCTGAGTTCAAACTCCAGTACCATAAAGAAAAGGGGAAATAACATCAAGAAGATAATGGAAGAATAATCAGAGAAGAAAATGGGATAGAAACCAAGAAAGGATGAAGAAAATATGGCCATCACTGTCAAATGCTACATTGGATTTGGCATTAGTACTTCACATTAACCTCTAGTGAAGGACAGTTCAATGAAGAAACTGAAGTGAAAGCCAGATTCCAGTGAGAAAAAAAAAAGAATCATCAGAAAGGAGGAGGCAACAATGCTCAATAGGAAATGTACTCATTACCTTGCTCATGTAACTGTAATCCCTCTGTACAACATTTTTACAATAAAAAATGTACAAAAAACTGAGGAATTATAAATGGCAAATTTGTTGCTAACAAAAGGAATCTAATGAAGCAGGAGTCTGGGATGGCGGTAGTGTTGGGACTCAGAAAACACTACACAAACTGTAATAACCTGGAGGTCATTCTCTAACCTGCTCTCTTTTCTTCACCTTATTTTTCTCCCACACAGTAAGTCATAGAAAATATCTTCCTCTACCCTACGGCAAGACAAAAGACCTATAAAGATCAGTTCATTTGACCTGCTGCCTTCTTTTCCTAATACTGTCACATGCACAGGTTTCATGTCACATGTCTCCCTCACATAGTGGGGAAGAATGGAAGTCACACAGAGATACAGCAAAGAGCCTGAACAAACAGGCCTTGCTGAGTCCCCTCCGTTGATTACCATCAGTTCACACCACTATTTGCACAGCTATCTACCTCATGCACCAGATGGAGCATAACTAGTTTTCCCTTGATCTTAAAATATTTGTTTCTGAAGTATCCCATGTTACATTAAACTTTTCCCAGGAATTTGTCTGTTGTCAAATGGGTCTCAACCATGACCCTTGCAATGAGCAAGAAAAAGTTATTTTCTCCCCCACAGTAGAAGTTTGGGCATATTTACAAAATGCAAAGTAGAGAAAGAGAAAGGAGTGGATAGCTGGACAGCAAAGAAACGTAAGATGATATAGCCAAGAGCTGAGATAAGAGGCAATGTACTATTGCTACTTAAACACTATTCTAATTTAAATATTCATTATTCATGAAAACTAAGTTTTGCCTTAAAACCAAGACATTTAACAGTATACTACAAGTCCAACGTTTACTGAGTCAACTAAGCAATCCCCCATTAGACTGAATACTAAAGTTTTATTATTTCTGTTTAAATGCTACAATAAAAACCTATGTTGAAACTAGTGTATCAAAAAGGTCAGTCAGTTCATCTTTGAAATTCACTTTAATTTCATAGAAGACAATAACTTGTGCAAAAACTCTTTTTGAGAACAAATCAGGTTAGTTTATAAACCCAGCTGGTCTTCCTAGTCCGGAATAAGGCTGACAATGGTCATGAGAATACTTTTCAAATATTTTCCTTGGAATTAATCTTTAAATAAAAATATTATAGTCTATGAAATCACTATGTATTTTAAGACACTATAATGTTTTATCTCAACAGTAATCACATATATTTGAAGGTATACATGGCATTTAAACAAATTAAGTAAATATTCTTGTGCATTGGGTATTTTGTTTAGAAATCAGCCATTAAGTTCATTTAGAAATTCATGTGTTATTCTTACAAAAAATTAAAGCCACTAATTTAAATAGCAACATAAGGTTAGATTTTCATACTTCATATGTGCCCTATTAAAAGAACATCAATGAATTTCTGTAATATATGTTTACTCAAGCAATATATTTCTGGGAATAATTTTGATTGGAAAATGAAATAAGGAGTAGTTTGGAAACAAATATTTTTTTTGGTCAGCTGTGGGGCTTGAACTCAGGGCTTGGGTGCTATCCTTCAGCTCTTTAGCTCAAGGCGAGTGTTCTACCGCTTGAGCCATGGCGCCACTTCTGGTTTTCTAGTGGTTTATTGGAGATAAGAGTTTCACAGACTTTCCTGCCAGGGCTGGCTTTGAACCGTGATCCTCAGATCTCAGCCTCCTGAGTACCTAGGATTACAGGCGTGAGCCACTGGTGCCCAGAGGAAACAAAATTTTATAGGTGAAAGTAGTTTTCTATACAATTTAAAATTTAAAAGTTAATGTACCTCTCTACCATGATTACTTACTCAAATAATCTAATCCAATTTATCTTCCTGCTCACACAATCTAGCCAATATGCTGCATCTTTTTAACTTATAAGTTTCAGAGACTTAGCTGAAAAAAAAATATTTGACATTGTTTTTGGCAACGATGAAGTAAAACAGAGATCTGAGTTTTGTATGCATACCCATGTTCATACATACGCAGATGCTTTCAAGAAGTATACGAATAACAGCATTATGAATAATTTACCATGGAATAGAAATAAGGAAATATGTGGCTTAGTTTAAAGCTCTGTATATTTTATAGCCCTGCCAATGTAAAGGAGCCATCACTTCTCAGAAATAATTTCATAAAATCTCTAGAGTACTATATTTACTGCTCTTAATGAATTATAGATCCAAATAGTTTCAATAATACGTGTAAAAGTGAATGCTTTGATTTTTAGAAAATATTGGTGATTAAGAAAAGTCTTGAAACCCTTTTGCACAATACTTAAATTTTCAAAACTAATTTTAAAAATGAAATAAAAGAAAACTATGTTTTTCCTTTGAAAGAAGACATGTTATAACTAATAGAAGATTCTATAATAATGGAAATACTGGCGATTCCAAATTGTACTTCAGATTACAACAAAATCTTAATATATGTTATACTGGTCTTTTTCTTTTTTTTGGAGTCTGATGTTAGGAATGTTAGGAATTAAACCCAAGCCTCCACATATATTTTATACATGTTCTACCATTAAACTACTCTTATCCCCTTTGATTTTACCTTTTCTTGATTTCAGAGGAAAAAAAACAAAACAAAAACTTGGCATATTAAATTTTTTTCAATGTCCTCACACTGACACCTTCTGACAAGTAAGGAGAACTACACATCTCCTGAAAACATTTTCCAGTGACTGAAGCTGTGTGTGTGTGTGTGTGTGTGTGTGTGTGTGTGTGTGTGTGTGTGCGCGTGTGTGTGTGTGCGCGCGCGCTTACGCGATCTCTAAAGGCTAGCGCTCTCTCTACCATTTTGAGTCCCAGTCCTATCTGATTTTTTGTTGGTTAATTGGAGATAAGGGTCTCACATTTTGCTGCCTGGGCTGGATTTGAACCATGATATCAGCCTCTTGAGTAGCTAGGATTACAGGCACGAGCCACTGCTACTCAACTAGAAGCTTATTTTTGCACCTATTTTATCAAGTAATAAATAAGCAACTACTGAATGATGATTATATAATAGTCATTTCAAGTATAATACCATTTGATCTCTTAGATCTAAGTTCTATTTACAAACATTTTATTCAGTTTCTTGGCTCAAGGTCTCAAGAACTAAAAAGGGGGAAATTTACGATAAATGTCCCTGTAAATATTCAGTGAAGATCTAAAAGGGTTGAGATGAAATTACTTTCATCATTACTGAACAAAGATCTCCTTAGAATGACTTCCTTTTACTCATGTCTTTATTTTATTTATATTTTATACTGGCCAACTGACAGTAGGGTTGTTAAAAATGCCCAGTAATTATTTGCTGAAGGGTTAAATGTGTCACTGATTTGCTAAGACATGTAACACTTTGCTTTGGTTATATGCAACATCCAAATACTTGTTACACTCTCATATATAGAAAGATATTCATGTCCCAGACCTCCTAACACTCTTAATTTATGAAACTGTTTTCCTCAGTGCAGTTTTGTTTTGTGTGTCCATTGGATTACAAACTTTATTAAAAAATACAAAACACCAAAAAAACAAAGAAAGATATTCATGTGAAGTGACAGATCTATTTTTACTACACAGAAAAAAGATAAACAGATCCTTTTTATTAGTGGTATGAACTGAAAACTGACTATAAGCTAGCTAAATTACAAGTGTTTAAATCAAAGTATAACCAGATAAGAACTGTGCTATGGGAAACAGAAAAGATTTAAGACAACAAAATTTGCTATTCATGGAGGAGGAGGATGTTTGTACTGTTCATTTAAGTCAAATTCTAACAATAAATTCTGGCAAATACTAAAAATCATCCTAAATTCTGATGATTAATCTCTGTGAATATGGCAGACATTAAATACAAATAAGACAATAACACAATATTTATAATAACATATGCAACAAAATTTTATTAACCACCTACTAACTAAAGGTTTGGGACAATTCAAATACTCTGGAGTTTCCTGTAAGATAACAGATTTGCTCAAGAAATATAAGATAATAAAAAGGGGGGAAATGAATGAAATCACAAATATTTTAGCAAAATGTAAATTGTATTTAGTAACATAATAGAAATACTTAACTACTAATCGTAAATACCTGTCAATTATTTGTTGAAACAAATTCAATAAAAGTCCTTTCTTGAGCCAGGCATGGTGGCACAAGCCTGAAATCCCTATATTTGGTAGGATAAGGCAGGAGGCTTAAGAGTTGTAAGCCAGTTGGGCACTAGTGGCTCACTAGTACAATCCTAGTACTTGGGAGCCTGACAACTGATTGTTGGAATTCAAAGTCACTCCAGGCAGGAAAGCCCTTGAGACTCTTATCCAATCAGCCAACCAAAAGCCAGAAGTAGAGCTGTGGGCTCAAGTGGTAGTGCACCAATCTTGAGCAAAAAGAAGCTAAAGCTAAAGGACAATTCCCAGGCCTGGAGTTCAAGCCCTAGTAACAGCAAAAACAAAATAAAACAAAAAAGAGTTGTAAACCAGCTTTGGGCTACATTGTAAGATTCTATCTTCTTAAAACCCAAACATACCATTAATTGCTATAACTAGTAGTGTAACAAATAAAAATTCATTTTTCATTGAAAATATTTTGTAAATCATACTTTATATTGATCTACTCGCTTTGATGATTTAATTACTAAAATTTTATAGATATAATTAAATACCATATATATTCCACATATACATGAGAAATCAAGATAAATATTTGCTATATTTAGCTTTAGAATTTAATATTATTGACTTAAACCAAAACTTGACACTTTCAAAATTAACAAATACAAAATAAATTTTAAAATTGAATAATGTACCTTGAAATATTCCTTTCTAATCTGTTTACTCCGCCTCCTTTCTTCACTTTGCCAGATTATAGGTTGAGATTCTGGCCAATGTTGTTCAACTATTTGATCCTTCTGATTCTCTAAGGGCTATAATGAAATAATTTTTTGTAACTAACCAATTGAGACCAAAATAATATGCATATATTAGTGATTTAATTTCCTCTTACCTGCCATGTAAGGGGAGATAATGGTGAATTAACTTCATCTGCCGAGACACTAAAAAATTAAATATGTTTTATTATGTGATAAGGTACTTAGAAAAAAATCCTTTGCTTATGAACATTATAAAGTTGCCTTTATTTTTCAACAGGAATGTAAAGACTGTATCCAAACCTAGCCTTTAAACTAATAACATGAAATTTCCAATTGACAAAGTATATTTAAATTTCTAATAACTTCATCTACAGTAAATATCAAAATGGGTTTACATTCTATAAACCTTTTTATATACGACTTCTCTAAGGAATTTAAAGAGGCCAAGAGTGCAATAATTATGTAATAATAATAATAATGATGATGATGATGATGATGATGATGTCATCTGAAGTCAGGCTCAAAGAGATAAAAGGTGCATGTTTTCTCTCATGTGAAAGTTAGATCTAATTTATAAGCATATATGAAAACAAACAGGGTCACATGAAAATATATACAAACAAAATGACTAAACTATGGTACATACATAGGGGAGGATTCCAATGATATAACTCTTGAACAAATTAATATTTAAGCTGGGCCCCAGTAGCTAATGTTAGTGTAGTCCTAGCAAAACAGGAGACTGAGATCTGAAGACTGTGGTTCAAAGTCAGTGCAAGGAAGGAAAGTCCATGAGACTCTTATCTCCAATTAACAAAAAAAAAAAAAGCTAAAAGTGGAGCAATTGGTGAAATGCTAGCATTGATAAGCACAAAAGCTCAGGGACAACACCCAGACCCTGAGTTAAAGCCCCAGAACCAGCACGAAAAAATGAATATCAGGAAGCCGAAACATATTTTATTAGAAGGGGAGGTAAAGTGGAGGAGGGAAGGAAGACGAGTGGAGAGAGGAATCATGGACAAATACAGTCACAATATTCAATGTGCATCTGTGAAAATGGTACCAGGTAACTTGAGGAGATGGTTAGAGTTGGGAGAGATGGGAGGAGAATGATGGAAGGGGTGACATTGATCAAGATTCATTATATTCATAAACTGATGTATTGATTGAAATTCCTTTGTAAAACTACTTAAATAAAAAGGAACATTAAAAATAAAACCAATAAAAAATGGTAAAAAAATGTAAGTGGTGCTTAGTGCAAGGTAATTAGAGGCAGTCTATTAGGAAGGGATTGCTATAGTGCTGTGGGACCCAGTTGGTTTCCATAGAATTTGTTGCTTTCAAAAAAGTGAGCCTGCCCTGAATGTCTCTTACCCCATGATCAATTGCTTCAAAACATCACCCAACATTGTGATGACATGTAACATAAAGATCTCACCAGAGCTGAGGGAAAATGAACTGGATTATGAAAGATTACATAAATTAAAGAAGGAAAAGGGGTAATCTTTGCACTGAGACAAGATTATAGAACACAGAAGTATGAAATCATGCTGGAAAAAATAAAGAACTTCTGTTCCTAATCTGAAATGGTGCCAGTGGAAGAATGAAGATGATGAATTTTTATATATGCTGATGGTACGCAGAAACCCACCTCAGCCTCATGGAATTAAGCTAAATGTTTAAGTTATAAATATACATATATACATATATATATATACATATATATATACATATATATATATATGGAAGTGGTGCTGTGCCTCAAGTGGTAGAGCGCTAGCCTTGAGCTGAAGAGCTGAGGGACAGTGCCCAAGCCCAGAGTTCAGGCACACGACTAGACCCCCCAAAAAAATAAAAAATAAAAATATATAAAAAGAAAAGACACTAGCAAACAAGAAGTGGGAAATGCACTGTTGCATTTATAGTTCAGAACCATCATTCTTGCACAGAACAGAAGTTACGTATTTTTTTCTGTCATTCATGGGGCTTGAACTAAGTGCCTGGGCTCTGTCCCTGAGTTCTTTCACTGCAGGATAGCACTCTACCATTTTGAGCCACAGTGTTACTTCCAGTTTTTGAGTGGTTAATTGGAGATAATTCATAAAGAAATGGAAAGATGGAAAAAATCATATTAAGCTAGACCTAAAGAAATATAGGCTCCATTCATTTGTAATAATTAGAATATGTCTAGGATAGTCTTAGCAGAGGATCACAATAGCTCAATAGCTATGTACACATGACCATATAAGATGATACTAATAGAAATGTACTCCATGATATGGAAACATGAGGTTTTTCTTTGTTTTTTTTTTAACATACTGTCTGAAGTTATTTCTTTTTTCTTTCATTTTTTTCCTTTGGTTTATCCCCAGTTGTCACTGTATTTGATTTTGGTATCCTGCATCTTGTATATACATTTATCTGATTTGGGGAAGGGAAGGGAAACAACAAAATGGTAAGACAAAGGACAAAGGGTGAACCAATGCAACAGCGATACTCACAAGACAATATGTTGGTAATAAGCTTCACAACTAGGGGGTAAGGGGAGGGGGGGGGAAGGAAAGTGAGAAAAAACGAGGGGTAACAATAGAGTCTCACAGGGACTTTTCTCTGCCCTGACTGGCTTCAAACTATGAAGTGTTCTTTGTTACTTCATATTAAAACTTAGAGTTCTGAACCAAACAAGTCTGAATTTAAATTCTGATTGTACCTCTTACTAGCTATACAACCTTGAGGTAACTTTTGTTGATTTCTGAGTCTCAAGTTTATTCATCTATAAAATGGGGATAATCAAAAGTAACAACTTCTTATTACTGTGAGGATTAAATGAGACTACACATCGGAAACATTAAGAACAGTACACATGTAACAGGCATTCACAAATGTTAATTCTGTGTGCTTCCGTACTTCTGCCCAGACTTGGAACTATACACTCCCATGGATGACTCAAGAGTTGAGTCCAACGTAAATTTTCAAACTACCAAAGCAATATGAAGAAAATGTCTAACATCTTTTACTTCTTTAGAATTTGTTTATGTAGACTTAGATTACGTACTTATAGAAAAAATATGCAGCATCCAATTGAAATAATCAAAAAGTAAACAGTAACATAAAGAACAAACAACTAGGAAGATCACATTACTGATAGTAACAGCAATACAAAAAATATGCTAAGTGAATAGGTAATTCTATTATCAAGACAAATTCTAGGACTAAACAAAAATAGTAGTTTTGTTTTGTTTATATCAAAACTAAGTTTAATTTACTTGTGACATATCGTAAATTATCTCATTACATTGTTTTTATATAATTTATTCAATTACAGCCCATTTGAAGAAAAACTGCTATAAGATCAAGTCTCAATATAAAATACTAAATATAAAGAATAAGATATATTTGTACCTCTTTTCACATTCCACAGTTTGTTTCAGCTTGTTTCTAATGACAGAAGTTGAATGATTAAGAATCCTAGAAGTAAATCAACATATTAATTATAAAATACACTAAAAGAATACAACATATGCAGACATGAAATATCTCCAAAATAGACTTGATCTAGTCCATGAAGATCTTTGCTAGAAAATACTTAAATGCTATTTATATCAGATGCCCATAAGCACACTATTTATGAAAGACTGAAATTCACCAATTCATGCATCTTCTTTTACACATCCTTTTTAAAGGCTTATATACCTTCTAGCCATATATCTGATTTGTGGCTGAGACAGAAGTTAAAGAGATACAGACTTTTTAGATAACATTATAAGTGATTTGGTTTTCCCAGCAAATAATATGAATTATGTTAATACATGTACATAATTATGTTGCCAAAAGCCAATAATAAACTTTAATTCTAAATGTAAACCATTACTAAAGTTCAATCCCTTAAAAATCCACAATGTTTAATAACCAAATGAAACTGGATTAGAAGAAAATTAAAACAAAGAAAATGAAAAATGATGAGACATAAGAGAGTACTATTTGTTCATAATTTTATCTTTCTAAATATAATCTGAATGTCAAAATAATGAATTAATATTTCTCTAGCATACTTATATATTCAAGATTTTTAATATCACTACAGAAATAAATGTGACTTGAGTTTTCATTTTAAAGTTTAGTATTAAAAAACGAATTAAAAAACATGTGATCCAAAATGAAATCTTCAAATATCAAGGGTTAAAATACAGAAAAAATTTAAACTACATATTAATTGATACAAAATGACATAAATAGAACTTGGTAGGTATAAACAATCGAATTTCCATCATATAGATCTCTGCACTAGCTTGGATCTAGTATAGCCTCACTAAGAAGACACTGTGAGGTATGAAATCACCATTGGTTTAGATATAAACTAAAATTTCCTTAAATACCTAAAACCAGAAGACTATAGGTAGCAAAAGGAAATAAAATGTTATTCCTTATCTATGAAAACAAAAATAAAATGTTAAAAATAATGTGTTTTATTTTTTTAATGGCAATAAGTACTATCCTGAGGAAAATACCAGAATTATTAAAAGGACAGAAGTAGTTAATAAAAATTTGATTACTCTCCACACCACACTCACTACAATTGTGATGACTGGCATGCAACAGTCATACTGGAGCCAAAAACAAGTTGGTTCCATTTCCTACACAATATAATAAACCAGAAATTTTACCTGTGTGATATTTTATAACATTTTATATTTTACTCTGTGATAACTAACCAATGTTAAAATAAATATCTACTTATCTAACACACTTCCCTAACAGTCCCGTACTTATTTTAAGTAAGACTACACAATTCAGCTTCATGAACCTAGCCCCTTAATACTTAAGGCTTCTACCAACTCTAGATACCTTGATTTCCGTCCTGCTGCTCTGGTCCTCTGGAAGAGTTTGTCACTGAATGATGATCTATAACTTAAAGGCCTCCATCTATATTCACATTTCACATATATCAATCAAAGCAAAAAATGGGAGAAGGAAGATGATGTTTTTGGAGGAGATAAGGAAGTCATTAGTAAAGAAAGCAGAAAAGAAGAATGGCTAGGTTTCAAGAGTTGAAAGAACTCTCCAAATAGTTTTAACAAACTAGAGGTCTAATTGATTCTCCTCAATTTGAAATCTTGATATAAACAAATAAAAAACAGATAATGTGATAATTTCTACAATTTTGAATGAAAATAATAAAGTTCTCAGTCTGATTTTACATTCCATGATCCTTAATTATATTTTAATTGTTTAACTTTTCATATTTGTTTTTTGTTATCTATCTATATCACACTCAGAAGCACATCCTTCCACAATAAAGAAAAACCCTCAGGACACACCTAAAAGCAAATAAAATAATTATTAAAAGGAAAGACAAAACAGAAAGTACTATAGAATAAGTCAGAAGTCATAAAAATACAATATGAATCAGCTAACTTAAAGCTATTGATTACAGAAGCCAATATATATTTTAATTCTTGTTTAAGACAATAATCCTATTTTAAGATATTGAACATCTTCTTAATCCACATGAGAAGATCATAATATAAATAGTAGTCTCGTTTCTAATGTTATTACATGAGAAAGATGATAATTTACTAATCCTACAACATGAGTAGAGCTGATGAAAATTTGTAAATCTGGCTCAATAATTTACAAACCAGTATTATTTTATTTTTTCAACAGAATTTCCTTTCTTTTATTCTCAAATCAATATGAAGAATATTCCCTTTGATGATTAGCACCAAAAATGAGGACATTCTGATATACATTTTATTCTAATCTCCTGCCACAATTTTTTTTCTCATTCTAGAAAACAAAAATGTGTATTTTGTGGTAAAAATATTGAACATAAAATCTACTCTGTTAACTTTTTATGGTGCCAGTCCTAGAGCTTGAATTCAGGGCCTGACGAATATCCCTGAGCTTCTTTGCTCAAGGCTAACACTCTACCACTTGAGCCACAGCTCCACTTCTGGCTTTTTGGTGGTTAATTGAAGATAAGAGTGTCCTGGACTTTCTTGACCAGGCTGGCTTCAGATCCCAGCCTGTTGTGTAGCTAGGATTACAGGCATAAGGCACCAGTGGTGGTTCTGTTAACTCATTGGTTTTTTTTTTCTTTTGTCAGTCATGGGACTTGAACTCACAGTCTGAGTGTTATCCCTGAACTTTTTTGATCAAGACTAGTGCTCTACCACTTTGAGCCACAGTGCCACTTTCAGTTTTCTGGTGGTTAATTGGAGGTAAGAATGTCACAGACTTTCCTGACCAGACTGGCTTTGAACCATAATCCTCAGATCTCAGCCTCCTAAGTAACTAGGATTATAGGTATGAGCCACCAATGCTTGGCTGTTGGCTCTTTTTAAGTTTTTAACACAGTATTGTTAACTATAGGTACAACGTACAAAAATACCTAAAATTTATTCATCATAGAATAATATTTTTAAGACATTGATTTTTAAGACTGGTTTTGAAGTATTGGGTTTTGGGGTTGCTACTTTTTAGAGTCATTTGTTTGCTTGCTTATTTTTTGGGACAAAGTCTTAAAATGTAGCTTAGGCTGGTCATGAACTATCAATTCCTCTGTCTCCACTTCCATTTTGGATTATTAATTATGTACAATGACCTCTTGTTACACTCAAGATAATTTCACCCAATATAATGCAGTCTTTAAAAATAGTATTAACTAAACAAATGGCAAAACAGCTACAAGAAAACCATCACTGAATGCAAAATGAGTAGTTGTTAATTTCCTCTAGTTCTGAAGTACATATATGCTTTTAGCCTAGTGTTAGTACTGCATTTACCTTCACACAGCAGCAAGCTAAAGCAATACAGTACAAAGTCAAAGGAGTTGTCCTAGTTATTATTTCCTGATATTTGAGGTTAATCTTATTCTATATAAATTATTTCTAATTAACATTAACAAATAAGAAATTATAATGACTATGTTAATACTTACATAGCTTCCACCCCTACTCTGTGAAACTTAAAAAATATATACACATCATATATCCTTGACCTACCAGGTAAAAATATTGCATTTATCATTATGAGAAGATAATAGTGATTTTTTAAGAGTCTACAATAATGAATAGTTTTCTCAATGTTAAGAATAAAAGCATATAAGTAAATTCCTCATAAAATATTTTAATGCCTCCAAAACTTAGACATATTACATTAAGGTCACTGATTTTTATCTAAGATGTTTTTATGTTCATATTTGGTAGCATCTAAAAAAGATGGTTTTTAAAAAAAACAGGTAAAGATAGAAATTACTTTTGCACACCTCTTAAAGAAAATCATAGTTCGGATAACATATAATTTTTAGTTAAATTAAAAACTCCTGATTAAACATTTGATTTAATTTTTAAAGAGCCAATTAACCAAAAGAAATATAACTGTGTACCAGTTTTGAACAAGGTACGATTCTGGATGCTTTTTTGTGCTAATTACAAACTATCGTACAAATAAAGCCTATGGAAGATGTGCTATTAAGTGATGTTCTACTTAGGCTACAATGATAAGTCACAGCAATAGATGAAAATCTAATATGACAATGGTAGGAACAAAATGTTCTGTATTATACAGGGGAATGGAAAAATCAAAAACTCTTTACTCATATACTTTCATTCTTTTTCTGCCAGTCCTGAACTCAGGGAATGAACATTGTCCTTGAGCTTCTTTTGCTCAAACTTAACACTCTACCACTTGAGCCACAGCACCACTTCTGGCGTTTTCTCTTTATGTGGTACTGAGGAATTGAACCTAGGGTTTCATGCATGCTAGGCAAGCACTTTACACTAAGCCACATTCCCAACCCTGTACTTTCATTCTCAACAAAATGAGAAGTAAAGGATATCAAGAAAATTTTGAAAAATCAGTATTTTCTTCCTATTATTCTAAACACAACTCTTTCTTCAGCTAGGTACAAAAGATATACACTCAACTATTCTTTAAGTTTCAGAAAGCAGGTAGTGGTGTGCTTCATCAAATCTCTTAGGCCACATACACTGTGGTCAACAATTAGATTATATTGGAGGGAGGAAAGTACACACAGCCTCCAACTAATATTTTTTAAAAATTCACAAATATCATTTGAAATGAATTATTGGAAAATGTTTACAGAAAGTTATGGTACAAGAAAAACATAAACTAAGAATGAAGATTAATTATATACAGAAGGGGTAAAAAATATTTTCTAGTATGAAATTTTTAACTATGTGTAGAAACTGTGCAAAACGTCATACTTAATAGTGATTTATCTGATTAGCCCTTATCTAAACTTCCCTAAAAAGTGGTTCTTAAAATCCACATATTTGTCATTTGATCAATTTTATTGATTTTGTTTTTGTTTGTTCTTACAACATTAAGGATGGAACTCAAGACTCTCATATGCTAGGCAAGCACTCTATCACTGTGACACAAAAGCAACCTTCAATGGAATCCTTTATTTGGGGTGTTTGTTTTCAGACAGGGTCCCAGTATGTAGTGAAAGTTGGTCTAGACCACTCAATCCACCGTCTCAGATTCTTCAGTGCTAGGACTATGAACATGCACCACCCTACCCAGCTGGTAAATTCTAACAGTATTTTTCAAAGCATACTTAAACAAATGCCAGTGTATTTTAAATTTGACATTTCTCAAAATATCGTCATGTCAAACATAAAGTACAATATTTTTCCTTGATAAATGTACCAAATTTTATTCTCTAAAATGTTCACAAAAATTCAAAAATCTTTTTTTATTTCAGAACTAAAAATATACTATTCACACTACATGAAGATGATAATAACAGCTGACCCTGAGCAGTACTTGAACCTTTTCTATACTCAAAATGGACTTCATTTGTTTTTATACTCATTCACCATGTTGTTCTGATTGATAAAGACATGTCTTTGGAAAAACTATAAACTAAGTGATCAAAACAAAACTGAACTTGTGCTCTTAAATCACCACACTGATTTAATCAATTATTACCTAATGCAGCTCAATTCTAAGGAGCTCAATATATATATTAGCTAAGGAGCAGGAAAAAACAAAATATATACTTGCTAAATATGCCATGAACTTAGAAAAAAGTATAAATGTAACTATGTGCTACATTGGATAAAATAATAAACTGTTTGGGTTCACCACACAGGAATAATAAATACTTAACTGATCTTAAAAATAGAGAGTAGGATGGGGTAGACCTTGGTGATAGACTGCTTGCTTAGGACACAAGAGCTGAGTTTGAGCTCCACCACAAAAACACATAAAGTGACTATGTCAACATATTCTCTGTTGTATACATAACTTTATATTCCTCTGCTAAGAATTTCTTATTGTCTTTTAGTAGTCGCTTGAAAATACATCTTAAGGGGGCCCTATGTTTACTTGAAACAATATATTTTGGTTATCTTTAATTTTATTTAATAATTCTAAAATTTACCTATTAAAATTCATTATTAAAAAGAATACCTGTTCTTCTGTTCTTGTTTCAATAACTGAGCAGCTATTTTCCTCAAATCAGTTACTTCCTTCAATTCATCATCATCTTCTGCAAGCAACCGTTCTTTTTCAAGTCTGAAAAGTGACACAAACATGGTTATCTGAAAAGGCAGATTATATTTTATGTCAAAATAAAGAAATTGAAAAAATACTGTTATTCGTAAAAGCTAAAATACTTATGCCCTTGTAAAATACTTAAAGAAATAAAGGTTAGGATATAACATCTACAGCACTACTCCATATAAAATGTGACCTATTAGCTATGTTAATACAATGAATGGCTAATAATTAATAGTGCAACAAACTACCATTTCTAAACTTCTAAAATGTGTAATGGCCATACTTATTTAATAATGCATTTTGGTAAATGTTAAGTGTAATAAAACCTATAAAGTTCTATATGGACTGTCTTTATAAACAAAAGCTGTAATGAAATTGTTCATGTTAATGAATACCTTTGCCAGTTTATTCAATTTCATTGTAAAAATTTGTAAATAAAAATACAGAAAATAGTTTAGACAAAATACAAAAATGTTTCAAATAAGGTTTGCAAATTTGCTGATTAAAATACATCATTTCAATACTTAAAGGAAACAAAAGAATTTGAAATAAATTATTCCCTAAATTAAAATTATTTTTGCCAAAGCATTTCATTTAAAATTACAATGTCAAATCACAAACATTTGGGGCTGGGAAGGTAGCTCAGTGGTAGAGTGCTTGCCTTGCATGCATGAAGCCCTGGGTTTGATTCCTCAGTACCACATAAGCAGAAAAAGCCAGAAGTGGTGCTGTGGCTCAAGTGGTAGAGCACTAGCCATGAGTTGAAGAGCTGAAGGACAGTGCCCAGGCCCAGAGTTCAGGCCCCACAACCGACCAAAAAATCACAAACACTTGTATCTTTTTGTGTGTGTGTCAATACTTGGCTTGAACTCAGGGCCTTATACGCTTGCTGGGCTTTATCACTCAGAGGTGCTTTTCTACCACTTCAGCACACCTATGAGCATAGAGCCCAGCACCCTTGCTAGGCTTTTTCAGTTTTTCACCCACAGCTGCTGCTATATCACTTCAGCCATACCTCCAGTCTAGGGTGCCACGCCGACTCCAGTGGAGTCTGCTTAGCATGGGAAACCATCTATCAGACCATGATAGGGGCTTCAGAGACCTATCTCTGAGTTTTGGGACTTCACCGAAGTCTACCTCGGAGATTAGGGCTTCTAAGAGGCCTACTCCTGGAAAGGCTGGCAAAGATGTGTTTCTGCCTATCTTTTCCTCATAAGAGTGCCTACTAATCTTTTACTGTTTCTACTGCTCTTTGTACTTGCTCATTGTCAACGTTTCCCTTATTTAAAGCTCTTTCTTAAGAGTGTTGACGACTCCAATATCTGATGAGTGTCTTAAAAATATGACTAACTCACCGGAGTTAAGTGA
>NW_012267449.1:781820-783237 GCF_000151885.1 Dipodomys ordii
TTTTCAATTCTATTCCATTGGTCCTGAGGTCTGTTCTTGTGCCAGTACCAAGCTGTTTTGATTACTATGGCTTTGTAGTAGAGTTTGAAATTTGATATTGATATTCCTCCATCACTGTTCTTTCTGTTGAGGATCGTTTTAGCTATTCTGGGTCTTTTATTGTTCCATATGAATTTTTGGATTGCCACTTCTATTTCCTTGAAGAATGAGGATGGAATATTAATAGGTATCATATTGAATTTGTAGATAGCCTTGGGAAGTATTGCCATTTTCATGATGTTGATCTTTCCAATCCAGGAGCATGAGAGTTATTGCCACATTCTAAGTTCTGTTTTGATTTCCTTTTTCAAGTTTTTAAAGTTTTCATCATAGAGGTCCTTCACTTCTTTGGTTAAGTTAATTCCTAGGTATTTTATTTTTTGTGGAATTATTACAAATGGAGTAGCTTTCTTAATTTCAGCCATGCTTTTCTCATTGTTGGCCTAAAGAAAAGCCATTGATTTTTGAGGGTTAATTTTATACCCTGCTACTTTGCCAAAGTTTTGAATCAGCTTGAGAAATTTGGGAGTGGAGTCTGTGGGATTCTTTAAATACAAGATCATGTCATCTGCAAAGAGGGAGAGTTTTACTTCATCTTTTCCTATTTGGATTCCTTTTATGTTTGCATCTTGTCTTATTGCTGTAGCTAGGCATTCTAATACTAAATTGAAGAGAAGTGGAGAGAGTGGACATCCTTGTCTCGTTCCTGAGTTAAGAGGAAATGGCTTTAGTTTTTCACCATTAAGTACAATGCTGGCTGTAGGCTTGTCATATACAGCCTTTACTATAATGAGGAATGTTTCCTAGATCCTAATTTTTCCAGAACCTTCATCATCATAAAGGGGTGTTGGATCTTGTCAAATGCTTTTTCTGCATCTATTGAGATAACCATGTGGTTCTTATCCTTGCTCCTGTTGATGTAATGAATTACATTAATTGATTTGCGTATATTGGACCAGCTTTGCATCCCTGAAATGAATCCTGTTTGATCGTGGTGTATGACTGTTTGGATGAATTGTTGAAGTCGATTGGCCAGAATTTTGTTGAGAAGTTTTCCATCAATGTTCACCAAAGAAATGGGTCTATAGTTCTCTTTCTTTGATGAGTCCCTGCCTGGTTTTGGGATGAGGGTTATTATGGCTTCATAGAATGAGTTTGGTAATGAACTTTCTCTTTCAATTTCATTAAAGAGTTGGAGGAGTATTGGTGTGAGCTCTGCTTTGAATGCCTTGTAGATTTACACTGTAAAACCATCCAATCCCCCAAAAACAAATCTTAAAGAAACAACTTCCCAATAAATAAGTGGGCCAAAGACTTAAAGAGAAACTTCTCTGAAGAGGAAAGAAGGATGGCCAATAGACACATGAAGAAATGCTCA
>NW_012267449.1:787433-789064 GCF_000151885.1 Dipodomys ordii
CTCAGCACTCAGCATCCACTCCTAATGTGTGTGAGTTGTCTGTTTGCCATCTCCCCATCCTATTCCAGGTTCCTCCCCTAGGTATCCTCCGTCGTCCCGACAGAACCCGGTCCGCGGCACTAGGGTTGTTAATGCTTTTTGTTTTTGGTTTATTTTTTGGTTTGAGTTTTGCTGGTTAATTGAATATAGAGTCTCATGATTTTTTTCTTCCTGGACTGGCTTTGAATCATGACCTGAGATCTCAGCCCAGTTTCTAGTAGCTAGTATTACAGATGTAAGCCACTGGAACACGTGAACTTTACTACATCTAACATGATACTGGTAAGTCTCAAATTTAGGCAACTTTGGTAATTTATGAGGTGGGACAGTAATAGAAGAATGAAATCTTAAGAATATAATTACAAATAAACAGCCAGGCACCTGTGGCTCATATCAACAATCCTAGCAACTCAGGAGGCTGCAACCTGAGAATCATGGTTCAAAGCCAGCCTGAGCAGGAAGGTCCATGAGACTCTTATCTCCAATTAAACACCAAAAAGCCAGAATTGGAGTTGTGGCTCAAGTGATAGAGCACTAGGCTTGCACAAAAAAGTTCAGGGACACTGCCCAGACCCCAAGTTAAAGACCCAGAACTGGCACAAAAAATAAAAATAGAAATAACACCAGAGTTCATTAATGGCTGATATAAAGTTACCTAAAGAATTTAGATGACCACTTGGGATCCATCAAAAGAAAAAACCTAAAGGCCAGACACCAGTGGCTCATACCTGTAAATCCTAGCTACTACAGTTTGAAGCCAGCCATGGCAGAAAAGTCTCCAATTAACTATTTTTAAAAAGCTGGTAGTGGAGCTGTGGCTAAAGTGGTAGAGTACTAGACCTGAGGAGAAAATCTCAGAGACATAACCCAGGCTCTGAGTTCAAGCACCAGAACCACCACATATACAAAAAAGTAAGATAAAATCTAAGTTATGTGTATAGAAGGAGAGGAGACACAAAGTTAGCAAGAACCTGTTTGATAAAACAATAGGAGAAAACTTTCCTAGTCTGGAGAAAATCATCCAAGTCAAAGAGGCTTACAGAATAGCAAACATCCAAGATCAGAAAGGAAAAACTCCTAAACATATAATGGTTGAAATACTAAATATAAAGATTAAAGAAAAAATACTGGATGCCACAAAGGACTAAGACAAGTTACACACAATGGCAAGCCTATCAGAATAACATCAGATTTATCAACACAATCTGTGACATACAAGGAGGACATGAAAGAACATAATTCAAGCCCTGAAAGACAACTGTCAACCCAGACTGGCAAATGTATCCTTTATAATTTAGCGAGAAATAAAACTTTCCAAGATACACCAAAGCTAAGACTACTAAGCCAGCCCTGTTAAAGATACTTAAGGAAAAAAAGATACTAGACGTAGATTAGCAAGACAGAAACTAGAAATTAAAAATGCCATAAAAAACAACAATTTTTTTGAGTTCCAGGTATATTTTAGATATGAGACCCTTGTCCATTATATGGCTAGTTAAGATCTTCTCCCAATCCGTGGGCTTTCTATTGATCTTGCTAGCTATGTCCTTTGCCATGCAGAAGCTCTGCAATTTCATGCAATTCCATTTGTC
>NW_012267449.1:791674-805486 GCF_000151885.1 Dipodomys ordii
TGAAGTAAGCCAGGCCCAAAGAAACTTAGGTCCCATGGTTTCCCTTATTTGCAATAACTAGTATATGTCTGTGTCAAGCAGAACAGGTCAGATAAGTTGATGTTAGGGAAATGAACCCTAAGATAAGTATTCAAATGTTTTTTTTTTCTTTCAGGTGATTGTTTCTAACACATTTATAAGATTATTTCTTTGTTGCTTTGTATGTCCCTCCTCCATGGTGTAACCCCTGCTTTCCCTTTATTTGAGGTTGGTATAATTTGTGGAAGGGAAGGGAAAAAAACAAATCTTTTAAATAGGGATACAGGTGGATCCATTGCAACAATAAGATGTAAAAGTCGTTATGTGGAAAAACGAACTTTACAACTTTGGTGGGGGGAAGAAGGTTGGGGGGCAGGGGGAGGATGGGAAGGGATGGGAAGGGATGGGAAGGGGAAACAAAGGAGGAGACTACAATGCTTGATAAGAAATGTACTCATTATCTTGCCTGTGTAATTGTAACCCCTCTGTACAGCATTTTCACAATAAAAAATGACAGGAAGTATTACATATTATATTAAATAGAAAAAACTGAAATAATTTCTCTTTTTTCTTTTTCTTCTGATATAACTTCTCCTCCTAAACTTAGTAACAAGACAAAGGTGTTCATTCTCCACACTCTTGTTCAGTATGGAACTATAATTCTTAGCCAGAGTAATAAGGCATGAGAAAGAAATAAAAGGCTTCAAATTGGGAAAGAAAAATCAAATTACCAGTTTTGGAGATGATATGTTCATATACTTAGCAGTTCCTACAGACTCCACCAAGAATCTTCTAGATCTGATAAATCACCTTCAGAAATGCAGCAGGATTTAAAATCAACACTTAAAAATCAATAGCTCTTCTACAATAATTTACTGGCTGAGAAAGAAATTAGGAAAAAAATTCCATTTTAACACCTTCAAAAATGGTAGCTCCTTTAACAAATGGTACTAGCAGAACAGACTTATCTATGTGTATGAGACTGAAGATTGACTCATATTTCTCAGCTTGTATACAAAACCATTCCAAATGGAGTAAAGAACTCAAAGTAAGGCCTGAGACTTTTAAATATACTGCAGGAAATTATACGTTATTTACTAAATAGTACTCCAATTACCCAGAAAACAAGAACAAGAACTGACAAATGAGACTGTATCAAATTAAAAGGGAACAATTACAAGTACCAAGAGACAGCTCATAACTGGGCACCAGTGACTCCCACCAGTAATCCTAGCTACTCAGGAGGCTGGGATCTAAGAATCCCAGTTCAAAGCCAGCCTGGTTAGGAAAGTTTGTAAGATTCTTATCTCCAATTAACCATAAAAATATTGGAACTGGCCAGACACCAGTGGCTCGCTCACAAGTGTAATTCTAGCTACTCAGGAGGCTGAGATCTGAGGATCAAGGTTCGAAGCCAGCCCAGGCAGGAAAGTCCGTTAGACAATTCTCTCCAATCAACCACCAGAAAATAAAAGGCAGCGCTGTGACCCAAGTGATAGAGTGATAGCCTTGAGCTGAAGAGCCCAGGGACAGCACCTAGGCCCAGAGTTCAAGCCCCGCAACTGACAAAAAAATATTGGAAGTAAAGCTGTGGATCAAGGAGTAGAGTGATGACCTTGAACATGAAAGCTCAGGTACAGCACCTAGGCTCTGAATTCAAGCCATAGAATCAGCCCGAGAGAGAGAGAGAGAAAGAGAGAGAGAGAGAGCACTCATAGACTGGAAGAAATCTTTGCTAGCTATTCAACAGATAAAGGATTAATATCAAGCATAATAAAAGAGCTCCAAAAATTAAATAGCAAAAGAACCAATAATCCAATTAACAAATAGGAAAATGAATTGGATAGAAGAAATACAGATAACTAATGGATACATGAAGAAATATTCCACATCTCTGTGAAGGGTAAACAAAGGAGGAGGCTGCAATGCTTGATAAGAAATGTACGCATTAACCTGCCCATGTAATTGTAACCCTCTGTACAGTGTGTTCACAAAATAAATAAATAAATAAGAAATATTCCACATCTTTAGCCATAAGAAAATGCAAATCAAATCTACACTAAGATTCTATCTCCCCTAATCATAATAGCAATCATTCAAAAACTACAAATTCTAGTGAAGATGCAGGGAAAATGAACTATCATAAGCTGATTGATGGGATTGTAAACTATTATAGAAATTAGTGTAGGAGCTCCTCAAAAACTACAAACTGACTCATCATATGACTCCACCAAATAACTATTGGACATTTAACAAAAGAAAAGTAAGTCAATATAAAGAAAGATACTTGTATACCTGTGTTTACACCTGTAGCACTATTCACAATTGCCAAACTGTAGAATCAGCTAAAGTGCCCAAAAATAGATGAATAAAGAAAATACAGTACATGTGTACCATAGCATATAACACAGCCACAAATAAAAATGAAGTAGTCATTTTTAAAATATGGATGGAATAGAGACCATTGTGTTAATCAGGGTAAGCCAAGATCAAAAAGTATATATGTTTTCACTCATATATGGATGCAAAACCTAAAAGACATTTATGTTCATGTACAAATACATGTATATTCACATTATATATGTTATATATGTGTATATATGTATATACATATATTTATCATAAAACATGATTTTATCTTTAGGACTGTTTAAGGGGATGAAAAGAAGGAGTGAATAATTTCAAAATAAATTGCAACTATATATGAAGACTACAAAATGAATATCAATGAAAGGTGTTGTACAATAAGGGTTGGGAAGGTGGTCATGGAAAGAGAAAGTAATAAGCAGTTATTCTGAGCAAAATATAATATACTAATATCTAAACGACCATGGTGAAAGCCCTTAGTACAACTAAACCACAAGAAAATAAATAAAATGAAAACAGGCTCTGTTGGGGGGAGGGTAGTACCAATAAGAAGGTGGAGGGCTAAGGAAAAGGATCAGTGAGGATGAATTTGAAGTAATTTTTTTACCTGTATACAAATAGAACAACGAAATTTGCTGAAATTGTTTTTAAGAAGGAGTAGGAAAAGAGAAAATGGGGGATATATTGTACACATGTAGAGAAAGGTCACAAGGAAATTCTCCCCTTCTACTATTAAAACAATTATTTGCTGTGCTTGTGCTAGGGCTTGAAATCAGGGCCTGGATGCTGTCCCTTTGTTCACTCAAAGCTGGTGCTCTAGCACTTGAAGCACAGCTTCACTCCTAGTATTTGCTTATGGACATTCCTGTCTGAGCTGGCTTTGAACTCAGCCTCCTGAGTGGCTACGCTTATATGCATGAGCCACCATCACCCAGCTTAAGTGTAGTAATTTCTTTAAAAACTGAAGGGCTGGTTGTAGTTCAATCAGTGGTAGAGTATGTGCTTAGAATGCATGAGACCTTAGGTTAAATTCTCAGCAACAAAGTAAAAAAAATTAACTGATAAAGTCACTTAATGGAAATGCAGTGAAAAAAAGGAGGGGAGACAGGGGGAAATAAATGTCAAGGGGATCCAGAGGGGTACAACTAAATGTCAGTTAAGATAAGAGTAAGCTAACACAGGAGAGAAAATATGAATAGGTGTAGCTCTCAACGTGGCTAAGATGAAAAGTTCCCCAAATAACTGTAAGGTTTTTGGAAGATTTTTATCTGCTTAGAGGAATAAAGGCTTTGAAAACACCCCCCCCCCAAAAAACCAAAAACATATGGAGATTCAAGAAAGTTCAGTTCATACCCTAGGTACTAGTGGACATAAGATGTTTAGACACAAAATGTAGTCTCTCAACTTTAACTTCCTCACTTATGAAAAAAGAGTCAACATGTACCCTGCAGAGATTTAGTAAATATTAAATGAGAAACATGGAAAGAGACATCATATTAATCCTTATACATGATTGGTACCCAATAAACACTCCTGCCTTCTAGCATTCCTTCCTTCTAGCAGTTACAAGGCAACCTGAAAGGATGACTAAGAAAAATATGGTTGATCATATCCCATGCTTTCATAAAACAAATAAAGAGAACATCCAAATCACAATTAGTTTTTTTAAATATGCAAGAAAATATCCTTAAATTTGTCATAGCCATCTTGGCAAACTAGGAAGTATTAAATCAAGATATAAACCTCCTGAGTTAGACCTATGGAACTCTGGGCCTCAAGTTTACTAATTGGTACAATAACCTCAATCCCACCTATTTTAAAAGGTTATTAAAGAACTCAACTGAAGCAATGTATGAAAAGGTATAGCCCTCTTCAACAGTAAAATAGGAGATACCATTACCATACTTCATGGAAGAAACACAATGTGTGTCCTAAACGGACTTAAATGTTTACTCAGAGCTTAATTAAGCAATTCAGAGATAAAGTACTCGCTAATTAACTAATATAACATAAATGAGCAAAAAGTCCTATAAGAATTTCAGTTGGAATTGATCATGAACAGTTCAATATTCGTAAGTAACATTTCATTTTGGGAGTTCTCCTGTGCTTACCTTTTCTCATTTCCCAAATCTTCATTTTTCTGTGATTTTTCAGAGCATTTTTCTTTTCCCTTATATAAAAGAAAACCATTTTGAATTGTATGTCCGTCTACTTTTGTAAGATTAAGTAGAACATGTCATTAGTATGTGTTCACTGTTATATTTACCTTAAGGAAAGAGACAAATGATCCAATATGTATATCTCCTTGTTCGGTAACAGCTACATCTTCCGTATTGGGATCAATAAAATCATACACCTCCTGGTCTAAAAGCAGATTCATATATATTTTAAAATATAACAGAAGATGCTCTAATACTGTAGTGCTTAGAATAAAAAGTTATTTTCTCACTATAAGAATTAGCTTAAAACATTATAACTTTAAAAGCCTGTTTTTAATAAGGATTGTGCACATGAAATAAAAAGAGCAGATACCACATGAATTACCTTTCTGGGAATCAATCTTGCTTCCTAGTGTATGATTATCATTTCTCAATGTTTGTTCTCTATTTGATTCTGACACTTGAGAATGAAGACTGATTGTATCATCATCTGAAGGCTGAAAAGAACATGTATAAAATACAAGCAAGGCATGTGAAATATATGATAAAAATTATATTGCTTTAACTAAACATATGAATTAGAAAATACCTGCTGTATATGTCTAGTTTTCAAACCAAAAAATTATGTTAAAGGTGCTTGTTCTGCTTTTAAAATAAATAGATCATTGTTTTCATTTGTCATGTGATCTTATTTGCAAGTCAAATATGTGCAAATGTCTCTTTCAAAGCTCTAATGAAATTATAGAATAAATTAGATCTGTAATAGAAAAGACTCACTTCTGTTGTAGATAATCGTTTCTCTCCATTATCACTCCCAATTCCAGAGTCAGGACCGTGATTTTTATTCGGATAAAAATCTTCCATACTATGGAAATAGAAACCCTAAGGGCAGTTAGAATTTTTTCTTAAATAGACAATGCACACTTTCCCTACAATTTTCCTAGATAAAATAAAACAACCTTAAGGACTGGAGGGGGAAAATACCAGAAATATTCCTATGAAAGGTTTTTAATTCATGCCATTCATGCAATATTTTCCCTTCATCTATTATAAAGTATTAATTATTAACAAGAGCCCATTTCTCCAGAGGGATTCAGAAAAGCAAACTACCTTGCTAAATAATCATCTTGATAAAAGACTTATCATTCTGCTTTGTTTGACAAATATATTTTACACAGTTCTTTATTCAGTCCAAAAACGTGCTCTAATTGTAATAAATAATGACCATCTAATAATTAAGACATACACACATACACACACAAGAGTTGTAAAGCATTGTATATGTTGTTCTTTTGGTATGATGCTAAGGCTATCCCTGCCAATTTTTGAATTTCAAAATATGCCACCAAGGTAGCAAATATAATGACACTTATTATGTGTGAGGAACTATGTTGTTTTAAGACAATGCCTTTTATATTTCTGTTGAAAACTCTAGCAGATGGATGGTATTCTCTCATTTTATAAGGACCCTGAGGCTGGCAAAAATGGAGATAATTTACCTGAGTATACAAAATTTGCAAACACCTTTGTAAATCTGATTCCCAGATCTTAATCACTATGCTTTAATTCCTCTGCTGAACAAAGTGTCCTCCTAAAACCCTAGCAAATGCAGTTTGTTCCTCACCTACAGTGTTTACACATGTTATTCTTTCTGCCTCAAATGACTTGCTCCACACTCCTCACATAACTGGATTTTCTTAACTTCCAAAGAGACATACCCTGACTGCGGTGTACAGTTCTTTATTTTACAGTACTCACCACAGTTTTACATATGTGTGCATGTATATTTTACATACATATACAGAAGCAGCAACAAAACAAACTTGAAAATATTAAAATCTGAAAATGAACGTAACACAGCTACTTAATGAACATCACAGCTTAACCACAAAGTCCATGATAGGGTATTGATTGGTCACTCTTGTGACCTGGTGGCTAAGTTGCTGCAACTCATTGTGGCTTCCCAATATTGTGAGCCAGTACCATACCACACATACTAGAATAGAAAAAAATCAAAGTATGGTTCCTTGTAAAGGCATCAAAAAGTCAAAAATGCCAAGTTGAATTACTCTAAGTGGAAGAGCATCTGTGGGGCAGGAGAGTGTGGGTATGAGTGTATATACTATAGTTCAAATGTGCCACTAAAGCTCACATGTTGGAAATTTGATTCTTTCACCATGTGGAGAAGTGAGGCCTAACTGGTGATATTTAGGTCATAGGAGTTGTGCCCTCATGAATGGATTGTTTTTATGGAAATGTGTTCATTATGCTGGAAATAAGTTTAAGAAATAATTTGGCTCCCTCTTCTCCCCTTCTTTCTTTTGCCCTTCTTTCTGTGACACAGCAATATAATACCATATACAACAGTTCTATCTTGAACTTCCTAGCCCCTGAAACCATTATTCAAATAAACTTCTATTGTTTATTAATCATCCAGCCTCAGGTTATAGATCGCAAAGTATACTGAGAATATATATTATTGCTTTGTTTATTTATTGACTCCTCGACAAGACTATAAGCTCCATGAGGATCAAGAAAAACATGTATCCAACCAAAAAAAAATCCCTCTGAATATAGAAATAGGAATTCAACAGATATTTCTGACATAAATGACTAAAACAGTGAATATCATTACTAAATTCATTCTCAACTACAAGCCAGACTAAGAGATTAACACAGGTCTTAGTTCCAATTTTTACTGAATTTTCTCTACTACAATTCATAATATTTAACAAAATACTCCTTAGGAACTAAATCCAGTGTTTAGATATTTAATTCTACTCAAAGCAAGAAAAGTATTCAAGGAAAAGTCCTATTTAGGAATTCAAGATCATATCAGCTTAGCAGTGGTATTTACGATAGTGCCATTCAAAGCAATATACAACTTTATCATGTATGCAATGACAACCTTTGAAATATTTTATCCAGAGACATAGTATTGCTTTTTGTAGTCTCACCCCATTCAAAGTTATCTATACTGGTACATGGGATTCTATTTTCATAAAATCATTCAGACTAATCTATATCTTGAGAAGGTATCAGGACTGTGATGTGGCGCAAGTGATAGAGCTCCTGCCTAGCAGGCATGAGGAACTGAGTTCAAACCCCACTATAAACAGAGAGGGAGGGGTACCATTTTAAAATCTCATAAAGAAGAAAACACCAAAAGCATAGCTGATACCTATGATTCATCATCTTTGATCTGGACATAAAGAATATAACCAAGAGGTTGTAATGTGGCTCAGTTGCACAGCACTTGCATAGGCTGAACCCCCCAGCACCACACAAAAAAGAGAAAATGTGATGAAAGGAAGAAAGGTACCTCTAGAAATGTTTCACTCTTCCACCAACCTCAGTTCAAAGTCAAATTCTACTTGCTATTACAAACGCAGAAAACAGTGACAAAGGTAAATAAACAGTTTTTACAACTGAGAAATAAGTGTCCCTATGCCAAACACTTACATTTTCACTACTGAAATAAGAATTATCTGGAAAAAAATCTCAAAGTTACTCTAGTATTCCAAAATGCATTCTATGATATTTAGCATCAGCCAATTACTGAGGTTAACTGGGCCAATCAGACTAAACACGTTTTGAATGTTCAAGATTAAGAAATACCTTTTATTAAAACATGGAACAGTTATCATGTGGGAGTAAGAGAATATTACATTACCTGTCTGTGAGAGGCTGAGATGGCACTCTTTTATTCAGAGATGGAAGATCAAGAGAATCTGGTTTCTTATCCATTCTACAACATGCTTGAATATTTAGGTACTTAAATATGTGCACTTTACCCTTTAAACATATCTGTCAAATAATAAAATATATTATATAGTTTCATATATAAAGGCTCTATTATTTATGTATTTTTAATACTTTCAAATTATGTTGAGACTTCACAGTCTTGACACTTTGCATGTTTGAATAAATTGTACTCTGACACTACATGCAAAAATCTGATTATAAAGCTACAAATTAGTATTCTTTTACCATGTCTTTGTTTTAATTGAGAAAAGTAAGTTAATTTTTCTACTTTGCACTCAAGTTTACTTGTTAAAAGTAGAATGCAAAAGTCATTCAACAATATAAAATTTTCAACTCATTGAAATGGTCTTTATTTGAAAAAAAGAACACCATCCATTAGATTTTTGAGAACAGAGTAAATGATATATGTAATTATTTAGTCTCGCCAGAACCACTAAAATTTCAGGATAAGAACATTGACAGAAGACTAACATAAAGATAGAAGAAACGTAGGAGACTAAACTTGTTAGAATACACTGAGAAATTATTTTCATTGCTCATGGAGGAAAGGAATAATAAGGGGTCAAAAAAAAACTATACAAAAGAATGGAAACGAGGCAACGTCAGCTTTACAAAGGCTAAATTCAGTCACCATGAATAAGAGCAAATAAATCTCTCAAGATTTCTAACAAAAATAACTGTGTTACAGATTCATAAAACCTTAAAGTACATGAAAACACAATCAACAAAGAAAATAGACAAGTGCACTAAAAAGAAAGTATAATTCCAAGTGAAAATGAAAAATGCTTCATTAAAATTAACATAGTGACTAAAGTAGATACTGGGTCTGAATTGACTACTGAAATTGTTCATTTAAGAAAATAAAATTTCAGATTGGGAAGGTGGCTTAGTGGTAGAGTGCCTGCCTTGCATGCATCAGGCCCTGGGGGCTCGATTCCTCAGCACCACATAAGCAGAAAAAGCCAGAAGTAGTGCTGTGGCTCAAGTGGTAGGGCGCTAGCCTTGAGCTGAAGAGCTGAGGGACAGTGTCCAGGCCCAGAGTTCAGGCCCCACGACTGGCAAAATAAATAAATAAAATTTCTTGAGCTATTAGAATATAAGTAATTGACAAATTACAAATTAAAATGTGCTAAATAAGAAAGCTAAGGGCTAGTATCTCACATCCATATTCCTAGCTATTAAGGACACAGAGATCTGAAGAACAAGACTCAAAGCCATCCCAGGAAGAAAAGTCCATGTGACTCTTGTCTCCACAAACAAAACACAAAAATGAGAAGTGTGGCTCAAATGGTAGAGCCTTACCCAAATAAAAAAATCTGAATGAAAGCTCAAGGCCCTTGAGTTCATTCCCCAGTACCAGCACCAAATACCGTGGTAAATAATACTCTGTTGGCTTCCAAACTAAATAAACATTTACCTTTCATTATTTTTCTTCTATAAATGTTAACTTATTTGGTGGTACTGGGGTTTGAACTCAGTTCCTCAGCTTCACAGGCTGGCATTCTATGATACCTCCAAAACCTGCATTTTGCTGGAGATAAGACTAATAAACTTTCTTGCCCAGGCTGGCCTTGATCCTAATCTTCCAGATCTCAGCTTCTTGTGTAGATAGGATATCAGGAGACAGCCACTGGAACCCAGATTAACTTTTGTTTTTAATCTAATAATTTGTGTACATAATTTTAAAAATGAAACAAGAGTTTTGCGAAACAAATGGTATGGCCCACTCTGCTACAGGTATATGGGAATTAAACTCTCTAAGACTTCCCATGCTTGTAACTTTTTCCTGCCTAACTGTTGACTAACAGCTTGAATGTAGAAAGTTGGAATTATTCCCTCCTCCTTTCAAGAAACCAACTTAAGTTCTGTTAGTTTCCAGGGCTGCTGCGAATGTTTTCTGTTTTTTCCCTCTTTTTCTCCCTGGCTTTACTGAGTCATGAATGACAAATCAATCCTGCATGTATTTAGAGTATACAGTATGAAGTATTGCTCTATGTATACATTATGAAACTATTACCAAAGCCAAACTAATTGACATACCCATCACCTCATATAATTGTTTTGTGTACTATAAGAATAGTTGAGAGTTATAACCTTTAAGCAAATTACCCTAACAATTAGTGATACTAAACATCTTTTCAAATATCTGTTGGCCATTTGTATGTGTTTTTGAAAAAGTGTCTGAGTCATTTATCCATTTTTAAGTTATGTATTTACTTGCTTTCTACTAAATTTTATGAGTTGCTTATATATTTTAGATATAAAGCTCATAGGATATATGGTTTACAAATATTTCTGGATATCTACAAGCAGATAAAAAAAAAGAAAACAAGAGAAACAGTGTATCCTGTCTTGCTTCAATGGAAGACTTTTAGTATTTTAGTCTCTGTTTTGTTATTATTCCTACAACATCTAGTTATTGTTCCCTGCCTTCTCATTTTCAAGAGTCAATAAAAAGCCAACGGGAAGCTTTGTATGCATGGTGGAAGCTTACTAATGGTGAGTTTCCATCTATCAGGTGATACAACAGAGACTGACAGTTCATGTGACCTTAGTCCTTTCTCCTGAGTCAATCAGTTTACCACAGAAGGAATCCATCAATTCTGTCTGACATGGATAAAAAGGGAGCATGTATTCTGGTGTCCAGTAGGGAAGTCTACCAGAGAATCCCATCATTTTGTATGTAAGCATTCATTGTTTGGGGCATAGGGTCTCACTATGCCCATGACTGCTCACACTTGTATCTGTATAACTAAGCGCACATAACAAAACTAATAAAACTTTTACTCTTCTAAGTTTTTTGAGCCACTCTTGCTCCCTAGTTAAATTTTTTGTTGTTGCTGATTGTGAAGCTTGAATGCGGCCTGGACGCTATCCCTGAGTTTTTCTGCTCAAGGCTAGCACTCTACCTACTGATTTAAGCCACAGCTTCATTTACTTTTTTGGTGGTTAACTGGAGATAAGAGTCAATCTCTTGAAGCGGGCACTGGTGCCTCACGTTTGTAATTCTTAACTACTCAGGAGGCTGAGATCTGAGGAGCGGGATTCAAAGTCAGCCCAGGCAGGAAAAGCTGTGAAGCTCCTATCTCCAATAAATCACCAGAAAAGCCAGCCATGGCTCAAGTGGTAGAGCTCTATCCTTGAGCTGAAGATATTAGGGACAGTGCTCAGGCCCAGAGTTCAAGCCTCATGACAGAAAAAAAATCATCTCATGAACTTTCCTGCCCATGATGGCTTTCAAACCACAATCCTCTAATCTCACCCTCCTAAGTAGCTAAAATTGCAAATGTGAGCCACCAGCGCCCAGCTCCTAGTTAAACTTTGAAAATAAATAGTAATAACACCACATTCTTTCATCTAGCCCTGTTTCTATTTCTGTAATTATCCATTGTTAACAGTGTTATCTTTGTTACAGAAAAATGAACTAACAGCATTCGTAGGATGGTTTACACACTTGATTTGCAGAACCACAAATTGCTCAATATTCTACCAGATATTCACTGGAATCAAGAAGACTGAACACATTTATTTTATGAAAAACACATGAAATTAAACCTTCTTTCTGTTCAATCATGCTTGCTGAAAGAAGGTGGATTTGAGGAGGAATTTCCCCCACCTGCTCAATCTTCTTGACTAAATTCTCTATTCCAATTACCCTATGTTCACTGTTGGTGTTTGCTGCTCTTTAGGCACATGAATCTGATTCCAAGATTTTGTAACACTTGACTACAGTTCAATCTCTTATAGCTATATTGTACAATATGGTAAACACTAGCCACATGTGACTATGTAAATGTAAACAATTATATCTAAATAAAAGTGACAAAAGCTGCCTTTGCTGAGAAATAATAACTGGGGAGCAGAATAAAGGCTAAATATTCCAGACTCCTCCATTTTCCATCTATGTCCTGAGCCATTCTGTCACTTTTTAAGTGTTTTGGGACCCAGAAAAGAGCAGAAAGGAGACCAGATCAACTGCTAGATATCAACAAGTCTCTGAGGTCTCACCTCATCAAATGTGAGACAGCAGACTATCAGACCACCTGACACCTTTGAATAATTCTTTTACTTGGGACTATTTTAACAATGCATACTTTCTTGCCCTCTGCCCTAATTCTCCCTATTTAACCGAAGGCAAATGTCTGTACCCTGAAAATAGCTGAAGATGTCCAGAAGTACTGTCTTCCCATGCCATGCATGTGTCTGTCATTCACATCTCTATTTGGCATGTAGAGATGTGTGGCCAGACCTAACAAGTACAACTCCTGGAGTTGGGGTCTGGGATCTAAAACTCTAGTCTTAATAATTCCATTCTATTACCCTATAAACATTCAAGTCCTCAACAACCACTATGGCTACCATAATAGACAGTACAGACACAAAGCATTTACATTACTATAGAAAGTAATATTGGCAATGCTTCTCTAAAAAGTAAACTCCAGTCTTATGCAGAGGCAAGAGGTACTTCATATGGACCCCAAACTGATGGACAAAAACCTAAGAATCTAACTATTCTTTAGGGTAAATAGCAAACAAAAACTGAGTAGACTCCATCTCCAAAATAACCAGCAAAAATCCAGGCTAGATGTGTGGCTTAAATGGTAAAGAACATAATGAGCAATCACAGACTCTCAGTTCAAACCAGTGCTGCCAAAAATAATTCAAGCAGAAAGCTAATGTCTGGGTTTTCAAAATACTAATCTAGATCTTCCTACCAAAGTCAAAAAACCACTTCATTTCTATAAAGAAATACTTTCGATTCTTCATTTGGTGCTTTTTAACAAAAAGATGGAATGATGAATAAAAGTGAAAAATATGTTCTATATTCTCAAAACAAACCTGTGCTGGTGGTACTTGTAGTGGATTGTTATCCAAAATTATTACTTGCAAATGATGCAGCTTCCTGTAACAAACTGGGATTTCAGTCACTTTATTACAAGAAAAATCCAGCTTGACTAAGGGAAGATCACCTAGTTCTGTGCAGAAATGAAAAATAAATAAGTTAAATATTGCATAGCTACTTTCATATACATATAAGTAAAAACAGTGAACATCTTACCATCCGGCAAAGAATGAAGATTATTTCTTCTTATATTCAACTCTCGAAGTGACTGTAATTTTCCCATTTGTTGGGGAAGGACCTGTATTTCATTGCAGCTAATATCCTAAGTAATAAAAGAAAATAATAAACTGAGAAAGGCAAATACATTCCAATCTTTAAATTAAAACATATGGTTAATAGCAACTAAGAATGACCTGTAATATAAAGCTATTCGTTTAGGGGGAAAGGGAGAATTGTATGCATTCAATTTTATCAAGGTTAAGTGTCAAGAATGTCAATGTAAAGCCGGGCGCTGGTGGCTCACGCCTGTAATCCTAGCTACTCAGGAGGCTGAGATCTGAAGATCGCGGTTCAAAGCCAGCCCGGGCAGGAGAGACCGTGAGACTCCTATCTCCAATAAACCACCAGAAAACCAGAAGTGGCATTGTAGCTCAAGTGGTA
>NW_012267449.1:806171-816338 GCF_000151885.1 Dipodomys ordii
GAGCCATAGCACCACTTCCGGCTTTTTTTCTTTTTGCTTATGTGGTGCTGAGGAATCGAACCCAGGGCCTCATGCGTACAAGCCAAGCGCTCTACCACTGAGCCACCTTCCCAGCTCCTCAAATACTTTCTTTTAACAACTCAGGTCTTAGAATTTGGTAATAGAGTTGGGTGTTGGTGACTCACACCTGTAATCCTAACTACTAAAGAGGCTGAGATCTAAGGCTCACAATTCAATGTTAGCCTGGGCAGAAAGTTCATGAGATTCTTATGTCAAATTAATCACCAAAAACTAGAAGTAGAGAGGTGTCTCAAGCCATAGAGCAGTAGCCTTGAGGGAAAAAAAACCCACAGCAAACAAGAGCACAAGTCCCTGAGATCAAGCCCCAGTCTTAACCCACAGGCAAAAGGATTTGGAAATAGAGAGCAGATATATACAAATTACAAGTATCCAAGAGAACAAATGTAATTATCCATATTTCTTTATATAGTAGTCCTAAAACCAATAATAAACATGATAGACGATAGGAGCGTGTATTTTGGTTTAAACTAAGAAAGATTGCTGAAACATAGTTTTGAAAGGGAAAATTACAGCTGGCCTGAACCTACAGAGTGGATGACCATTGAAAATAAATAAGCAGATTATCAGAGACTTTCACATTAGGAAGTGGTTATATTCTATCACTTCTAAGATTTCTTATATCCTCAAAATTCTGTGGTTCTAGAGCATGAGAAAATTTTCTTTTGTTACAACTGTGCATGCAGAAATTGCTTAATGAATAATAGGCTAAGAGTTCTGTTCCCTGCACACTACTTTTTTTACTTTTTAAAAATGTTTATTTAATTGTAAAGATGCTGTACGGGGGGGGAGGGGTTTACAGTTACATGAGTAAGGTAATGAGTTCATTTCTTGTTGAACATGGTTACCCCCTCCTTTGTTTTGCTCCTACTATCCCTTCCCTCCCTCACTCTTCACAGCTCACCCCCCCCAGAAGTTGCAAAGTTCATTTCCAACATAATGTCTTGTGACTCTCACTGTTGCTATGGGTCATCCTGTGTCCTTGTTTCAGCATTTTGTTATTCCCCTTCCCCTCTCAAATTAGATAAATGTATATACCAGATGCAGGGTACTCACATACAATGACAACAGGGGATATACCATAGAGGGAAGAACATACAAAAGAAACAAAAAAATCACATTGTACATTAAAAACAACAATAACAAAGGAAAACCTCTTGTGTCCATATCTTGGGGTTCATTTCATTTAGCATCATCTTATATCGTCATATGTACATAGCTTTTGAGCTTTGCTGCTTATCTGATATGATTATCCTATATGTGTACTACTTGTTGCAAATAAAGGAAACCATGGGACCGATATTTCTTTGGGTATGACTTACTTCACTTAATCTGATTTTTCCAAGTCTTTTCATTTCCTAACAAATGGGGAAGTGTCATTCTTTCTGATGAGAGTATAGAATTCCATTGTGTGTGTGTTTTTATTTATATGCATATATATGCATGTATGTATGTATGTATCACATTTTCTTGATCCATTCATCTTCTGAGGGGCATCTGGGTTGGTTCTATATCTTAGCTATGGTGAATAATGCTGTGTTAAACATAGTTGTGGTGGTAGCTTTACTATGGACTTGTTTGTGATCATTTGGGTAAATGCCCAAAAGTAGGACTGGTGGGTCATAGGGGAATCTATGTGGAGTCTTTTGAGGAACCTCCATACTGCTTTCTGGAGTGGTTAAACAAGTTTACGCTCCCACCAACAGTGCAGTGGGGTTCACTTTTGGGACATCCCCACAAGCATCTGTTGTTATTAGATTTCTTGATTATAGCCGTTCTAATTAGGGTCCCAACACACTATTATAATACGTTCCCATTGTAAAATTGAGATAAGCTTCCCACGAAAACCTTTGGCCCTTTAGACATAATAAAGTCATATTTAAGAATATATTTTAAATATGTATTTACTGGGAAATCATTACTGAAAATAAACTAAAAACAAGCAGTATAGTACACTGTATAAATTGGGCATTATCAAAAGAAACGAAAATAGTTCAATGCTTTGAGGATCCAATTATAACTTGCTCTGAGTCAAGGTCCTTTAAGACCTAAAATGTTATATTCAATGTACTTACTTCAAATTATTCTATATTTCTATAAACAGTTGCATATAATAGCCTCTTTCTATTTATCTTGAGCGGTGTTATAAAATCATAGAGAAAAAGTAATTTTATTAATTCTGTTTGCAGGCATTGTACTTTTTTCTTTTAAATCAGACTCTCACCACATCATCCAGGCTGGGCTCAAATTCCTGGACTCAAGCAATCCCTCTGTCTCAGCCTCCAGAGTAGCTAGGAATACAAGCAGGAACCACCATGCCCAGCTGTACTCTCTTCTTTTATTCCCATTTCATAAGGTTCACCAGTAGCCCTATATAAACATTTCTTTTTCCCTAAGACATTTCTTATCCACAAAATGAGAAAATAAATGCTTACTCATTTAAAAAGTATTTCTTTCTTTTCTATATCTTTTTATTTTTTCCTTTATTTCTTAGGCTAGTTTAGGCCATGATCCTCCTTTCCATGTCTCGCTATTCCCTGGAACTACAGGTATGTACCACCACACATAGCTTATGGGTTGAGGTGAGGTCTTACTTTTTACTTAGATTAGCCTTGAACATCTTTCCTCCTGATTTCTACCCTCCAAGTAGTTGGGACTACAGGAATGTACCATCATGTCATGCCTTGAAAAGCATTTCTTAAAGCTTTTAAGCAATCCTTCTAGCAGCTCTAGGCCTAAGGGCTAACCAGGCTTTTCTATGTTGGGAGATGAAAGCAAATATAAATCAGTGTATCTCAAAATTTTACTAAAGTGAATTTAAACATATCAAACCATTCTTTTTTTTAAACTTCCAGTAAAATTTCACAAAGTAAAAAAGTAAAGGTGTATTAGATGGTGATAGACAAATAAATAGATACATACAGACAGACACATACATAGATACATATATAGATATGTAGAGATATAAGTATAGACATAAAATGTACAATAAATGTGACCAATTCACTTACCAGTTCCATTAAATCTTTTAACTTCCCAATTTCTTCTGGAATGGATACCAGTTTATTATTACTGATGACCAAAACTTTAAGAGGAAGATCAAACAGGTACTTTGGCAATGTTGATAAAAGATTTCGGCTGAAAAGATTAAGAAAATCTTATTATGAGAAATATGCATGAAAATTGGCATATTCTGTTAAAACAAAAGAGTACAAATCACCTGGAAATAAAACAATAAACTTTTACTAAATGACAGTCCCACTTAGTGAGTACATAGCTTCTATAAAGCACATGCGAATTCTTTACATGAACTATTTCATTTAATCATCACATTAATTCAATAAGTAGTATCTTCATTACAGAAAATGGAACTGAAAACTAGTTCAGTGACCTGTCCATGAATTGCAGAACTTTCCACACAAGTGTGACTGCTATCTCTGATACTGTCCTGTACCCAATCTGGGATCAAAACTCAGACTGATTCTTCTGAGCTAAAGAATGCCCTACACTCCGATGAATTCAGTATGTTCAATGCCTTGATTCCTTTAGCTCTAAAAAAGTAGCATTTCCTATGTTCCAATCTGAGAAAGAATAAGGAAGACCCTATGTCTTACTTATGTGTGATAACTCCAACACAGACTCCTATTTTACACATGAAAAAAATCTCACACTGGTAAGGGAGAAAGCTAAGAGTCAAACAGAGGAAACATGGCCAAGTAACCCTTGGCTTCAAGCTATTAGGGTTAGATTTTAATATCATTTCAGGCTGACTGACCCAAAAGATGCAAATACCACAATATAAAAAGGGTTCAATTCAATTTGCGCAGTGACAAGCATTGAACAAGAAATAATCTCTTCTGTTTTTTCAAAGTGACAATTACAGTCCACAGCAACAAAAGGCCAATGTTACTCGAGAGGAGCAATTCAAGACTCTCCACCTAATGTTATCCATGTGGAAGATGTTGAGAAACACTCAAGAGACTTTTGCAATCAAGTGTAAAGTTAGAAAAAGACAATGCTGCTCAAATAGTAATGCTGGACAAGCTACTAGAATGTCAAATACACTGGGGTCGATCACAATCCTTCACACTGCAGCACCAAGAGGTTCCTTGAAAAAATGGTCAGTCTGGGCCTCGTGTGCTGGAGCACATAAGGATTCTACAGCAAGAATCACAAAGTGGGGAGTGTACAGAATACAAGTCAAAAACCATCTTAGCCATTTATTTAGATATTTTACAAAACTAAAATAATAAATAGGAAAATGAGAGCAAACTGATTCTAATTATCCTCTAAGAAATAAAAGGCCCTTAAAATCCATTTTCTTTCCCTTAAGAAGCATGATAATCTAAGGGGTCTTTAACTCCCATTTCCTGCATGGAGAACAGCAAATGTGTTCTCCCTGTTCTCAATTTCTCTTTCTTTTAACCCAGTTGTGCTAAAATAAATACTTGCTAAAACAAAGAGGAGAACCAGAAGGATGAAACAAAGGAAGCTAATTGAATTAGCCTAATGATCTTTTTCCAGAATCTGGTTTCTTCCTACAAAGCAAGTAAGTCATTAATCAACTCTTCTTTACTACATGTTTTAGAGGAGACCAAATAAAGCCAGTCACTACAGCAAATGTTATTTCAATATAGTATGTTTGAAAATGTCTGCCTGTAAACAAAAATCAGTAGTCAACTTTTAGAGGAGACCATATAAGACTAAGAGCATAGCTATAGGGCAAGGCACCAACCTAGCATGAGGCCCTGAGTTCAAACACCAGGGATAGAAGAGGAAATTTTAGTAAAATTTTTCTAAGACATACCATACATGTTTATGCATAAATGTAATTCAGTTCTTAGAAAATCATTTATTCCATAAATGAATAAAATGAAACATAAAACTATCTTCCTTTCCTCAAATATCTCATAAGGTAGGCCAATGAGACTGCATTATTACTTATGCACATTAATTATATTTACCACTTCCCTATAAGGGAACATAGACAAGTAACTTAGTTAATGGAAGCTATGAAAATAATTCAAAACCAAAGTTACAACATACCAGATTTCTATTCAATATCATTCACTTGGCAAGGCGGTGCTTTTCTTATACATGAGTAGCAACTCTTTTGTAAATTCCAGATAAAAGCAGTACAGCCGGAATCACTTACTGACTACAGTTGGCCCTTTATATCTATGGGTTCTATTTCAGAGGCTTCAACCTATTATGCATGGATCAATAATATTCAGGGGAAAAATCTGCATCTTACTGAACATGTGCAGACTTTTTGTCATTATTCCTAAGCAAATAGCAACTATTTCTACAGCCTTTATAATAATTATATAGAGATCAGAGAAAGTATAGGGAGCATGCACATGGGTTAGATGTAAACAACATGCCATTTGCTGACTTGGTATCTGAGGCAAGCTTTGGAATGAATCATCACAAATACAAAGGGACAGTTGTATGTATGACACTGGACAAATAGCTAAGCCACTTTCTTTTCTTGTAATGCAGGGACAATAACAGTGCCAATCTCAAAATGCTGTTGGAAGACTTAATAAGGTAATATGGGGAAACATGTTCAATACTACCTGGCACATAGAAAGTACTTACTAAGCAACACTGACATCAATTTGCAACTTTCCAAAAATTCATCCCAATCTATCCATTCTTGAAGTAGCAACAAATCACAAGAACAGTAAAAATTTTTAGCAGAGGATCACAATGGTTCAATATAACCATATAAAATGATGCTTATCGAAACGAACTTCAATATATGGAAAAATGAAGTTATTTTAGTGTACTGTTTGCAGTTCTTTTTTTCTTTCATTTTGTTCTTTTTTCTCCCACTTTAGTTTATTCCCTTTTTACACTGTTTTTGATTTCTGTATCTTGTATATAACTTTATCTGACTTGGGGAAGTGAAGGGGAATCCCAGAAATGCTGGGACAAAGGGTGAACCAATGCAATAGTGATACTAGATACTATGTTGAAAATGAACTTGATACCTTGAGGGGGTGAGGACTCAAGAAGGGAGAAAGTAGGAGAAAATTAGGGATGGGTGACACTGTTCAAAAAGAAATGTAGTCATTAGCTGACTGACATAACTGTAACCCCTCTGTACATCACTTTTACAATAATTTTTAATTACTTAAGAAATATTTATATTTCACTGAAACTAAGTGAATCTGTACTATGGTGCCATGATTTCAGGAAAATAGGTATTGCCTTGCTATTCAAAGTGAGGTCTAACTACCAACAGGCAGGCATAGTCATTACCAGATCTGTTAGAAATGCAGGCTCCATAGTAGATTCAAGGAATTGATATCCACTTTTAACAAGCTTCTCAAGTGAATGATTGCTGTGCATAAACTGCTTTACAGAAAAGACCAAAGCCCTACAAAGCAATGTGAATATTGCAAAACACATAAAATATTATGGAGATAAATACAGGCTACACAGCCAAACTAAACACAATCTTTTGCTACTAGGAATAATGGGATCAATAAGAAAATCCAAAATTTATTTAAAAGAATTTTCTTACCTAATGTTAAGGTATGTTAACATCTGCAGGTTTTTAATGGCTTCAGGAATGGTTTTGATGCAATTATGATATAAGTTTAATGTTTCAAGAGGTGCAAATAACCACACATCAGAAGGAATTTCTGTAAAGCGGTTTCTAGAAAGATCTGAAAAACAAAAATAGTGTTTGCGTGTCAAAAATACACATATCCACAGAAATTAACAAGACTTTTTTCCATTTTATATTTTTTATTTTTTTTTTTTTTTGTTGGTCGTGGGAGCTGAACTCTGGGCTGGGCACTGTCCCTCAGCTCTTCAGCTCAAGGCAAGCACTCTACTACTTGAGCCACAGCGCCACCTCCTATTTTTTTCCATTTTATGTTTTGAATTTTATGGGCATAATATTACCCTAGTACCAAATTGTTTTAGGTATACCCCATTAAAAATTGATGCATATGTTTTATGCTGAAGACTTTATTCACTTTGAAAAATATTTTAATTTTGTTCACTTCCTTTATTGTTCATTTTCTAATTCCTTAACTCCTTACTTATCTCTGTCATCTTCAAAACAGAACAATTTTTACACTTGCTGAATCACTTAGAACCTAAGCAACTATTAAAATATTATAAATATTATGGACCAATTCTGTGAAGATAAAAATTTTTTAAAGTACAAATATCCAGGCACTGGTGGTTCATACCTGTAATCCTAGCTTCTTAGGAAGCTGAGAATTAAGTATTATGGTTCAAATCAAGCCCAGGCAGGAAAATCTATAAAACTCTTATTTCCAATTAACCACCAAAAAGCCAAAAGTGGAGCTGTGACTTAAGCACAAAAATTATAAAATATATTCACAGAAGATATGTTTATTTAAAAACACACTTCAAGCTGGGCACGAGTGGCTCTTGCTTATAATCCTAGCTACTCAGGAGGCTAAGATTTGAGGATCATAGTTCAAAACCAGCCCAGACAGGAAAGACCCTGAGATTCTTATCTCCAATTAACTACCAAAACATCCAGAAGCAGAGTTGTGGCTCTAGTGGCTATGTGCTAACCTTGAGTCAAAATACAGCACCCAGGCCCTGAGTTCAAGCCTCAAGATCAGCACCAAAAAATGTACTTCAAAATGATATTAACAAAATCTGCTTCAAATTATAAAATCCAAATCTGACATTTAGCTTTAAAAGTATTAGTGAGGAAATATTTCTGACGTTTAAAAAATCCCTCAAGATTCCACAGCTCCCTCCATCTTTCTCTCTCCCTCCTTCACACCCAAGTTCACATAAATCCACAGTACAACTAAATTCCTACCTTACTACCATGGACGTGTTACCCTAGTACAAGTTGGTTTCTGGTCATTCCATATCAACCAAGTAACCAGCAACTTACATATCAACAACCAGTTCATGTATCTGGAAAAACTCTCATGCTTTAGCCTAAACAACCACCCTTTTGGATTTTTCCCATTATTATGTCTGAAGTTTCTTTGGCTACATTTTCCTATACCTGAATTAGGAATGTCCATCTTTTCAAAAGTTAAGACTCTCTTTTTAAGACAATCTACTGAGTGACTTCATCGTCACATGTCCAAATTATATTCATATACTGAAAAATTACAAATTCAGAATATGTGTAAGTACCTTGTTTGTTACTTGTTTGATGCAGGGTTCTGCTATGTAACTTATCCTGGACTAAACTAAAAATCACCTGCCTCAGCCTCCCAAGTGCTAGGATTACAAGTGTGTCACTACGTGCTCAGCTTCAAAGGATATAATGATCTTCCATACTTCCTCCTCATGCCTTTCAGGAACCTCAGATTCTACAAATACTAAACCTGACCTGAACATGTTCTTCTAAACCATTATTTCTCAGACAGTTACCAAAATGCTCCCGGGTAATTTGCTCAAACTGGTATTCTCTTTCCTCATTCCAAGGGATGAGGCATGTTTACTTAGGGAAATAGTAAATTCAGAATATTAATATGCATGTATTAGTATATAATATGAATGAATGGATGAAGAGAAGAGAGGGAAAGAATGAAGAGACAGGGATTCTTATTTGTAATTGACAAGAGAAAGAAATATATAATGTGAAAATTAGATTTTTCTTCCTCCCATTGTAACATTCTGAATATCTGAATAAACTGATAGACTTACGATACCAACATCTAACCTTAAAATCAAGTTTCTGATTATCTGGCTTACCTGGTCTGGTTCTATTGAGGAAGGAAATGAAGCCATTATATGTAGTTTAATGTTTCTGTTTCTTTTACATTTAGAATTATATCTCTATTCATCTAACTTCAGGAAAATTAATGGTTACCAATAATTTGAAATCCTAAAGACAAAAGTATGTCTAATTGGTTTTCAGTATAATATCTAAAATTTATTACTAAATAATGTACTGGTCCTAGAGATCGATGATAGTAGCTTGAATAAAAACCACAAGAATAATGAAAACGCAAAAGTGGATAGAATTTAAAACACAATTTGGAGTTCATACGTAAGAGGGAAAGACAAGGGCTAGGCTATGGGGAATAAATAAGAGATACCAAGGATAGCACACAGGCCCCTTCATGATGCTACTCAAAAAAGTGTGTGAATAGAACAGAAATTTTTGTTGTTGCTATTGGTAGGATTTTATTTTGCTATTTGAAAGAGGGCTTCAGTCAAGAGCTCGACTTTATTTGAAAGAGACTCAAGGGAGATTACTAAATAAACATTTCACAGGTGATTATACATCTCAGAAGTGAGGTCTGAAACAGACAAATAATTGGAGGTTGTGGAAATCATAGAAATATAAAATCGTAGAAATAGATGACATCATAGGTCCCAGGGTGTCCCTTATTTGCAATAACTAGTATATGTCTGAGACAAGCAGAAACAGTCAGATAAGTTGATGTTAGGCAAAATGAACCCCAAGATAAGGACTCAAATGTTTTTTTCTTTCTTGCTATAGTTTCTAACATATTTATAAGATATTTCTTTGTTGCTTTGTATGTCCCTTCCCACGGTATAACCCCTGTTCTCACTATATTTGATGTAGGTATAATTTGTGGAGGGGAAGGTGGACCCATCGCAACAATGAGATGTACAAGATATTATGTCAAAAAATGAACTTAACAACTTTGGTGCACTGGGGGAAGGGGGGGAGGAGGGAAGGGATGGTAAGGGGAAACAAAGGAGGAGGCAACAATGCTTGATAAGAAATGTACTCATTACCTTGCTCATGTAATTGTAACCCATTTGTACAGTATTTTCACAATAAAAAATAAATAGATGACATCATATAACATCAATGTATTGAGATCAAGATAGGCCATCTATCTGCCTGGAGTGTTATGTGCCTGTAGTCCCAGCTATTCAGGAGAATGAGGGAGGATGATCACTTCAGCCCAGGAGTCTAAAACCAGAATAAGCAGCAAAGCCTACATCTCAAAAGTAAGGAGAGAACTCTTCAATGAAATTGAAAGAGAAAGATCACTACCGAACACATTCTATGAAGCCATCATAACCCTCATCCCAAAACCAGGCAGGGACTCATCAAAGAAAGAGAACTATAGACCCATTTCTTTGATG
>NW_012267449.1:819953-825282 GCF_000151885.1 Dipodomys ordii
TCGGGGGGGAGGGGAAGGATTGGGATTGGGATAGGGAGGGGGGAGGCTGGGAAGGGATGTGAAGGGTAAACAAAGGAGGAGGCAGCAATGCTTGGTAAGAAATGTATGCATTATCCTACCCATGTAATTGTAACCCCTCTGTACAGTATGTTCACAAATAAAATAAAATTAAATTTAAAAAAAAAGTAAGGAGGGGGAGGCAGGAAGAAAGTGGGAGAGTAAGGGGAAGGAAGGGAATGGGCTATCAGGAAGGCCAACACTTAGGAACCAAGTAAAGAAAACAAGCAGAGAATACTAAAAGCAATAATAAAAAGAGAGTGGCCCCATGAAGACATCAAAAAAGTTCAGAGCTATAGGAAAAAATCAATATTAATAATGACTTCAATAAAGTATTTCGATTAACAACAAGACATTACATTAATAATGGAAAAATTTTGCTTGATGCTTTATATTTTTCCCTCCTAAAAAAGATTAGTTGAATTAAAAGTGATAGTACAAGCTCCCTTAAGGAATTTAATTAAATTTATATCATAAACTATTTTCTGGATGTGTTCATGTATTTATTTAGTAAACATGATTTAAAATTATAACAGTTATTACTCTAGTTGAATGGAGCTAAATGAATAAAGAATAAAATCAAAATTAAAACACTAGCTCTTATTTCTAAGTAAGGAAACCTAGTATGTTTTAGATTTTTTTGTCAGTCGTGGGGCTTGAACTCTGAGCCTGGGCGCTGTCCCTCGCTCAAGGCTCAAGGCTAGTGCTCTACCACTTGAGCTACAGCACCACTTCCCATTTTCTGGTGGTTTATTGGAGACAAGGGTTTCACGGACTTTCCTGCCCATGATCCCCAGATCTCAGCCTCCTGATTAGCTAGGATTACAGGCTAGAGCCACCAGCGCCGGGCTATGTTTTAGATTTTTAAGTCAGTATAAACATCCTCTCTTTATAAGCATTGGGTAAACAAAATAATGCCAAAAGAACACTAAAACCATGGAAAGAAAGGCTGGAAATAACCCAAAACAGCTTATATCTTAATTTTGTGAATTATCTCACACTAATAGCATTTCATATTTAACTGAAAATGTGAAGATTAACTTCATAAAGATATAAAAATAAAACTCAATCATTTAAATCTTTTGTGTGTGATAAACACTTATTGAAGGAGCTTCTATAACATTAAAAGTTATTTAATGAGTGCCAGGAACAATAGCACAAGCCTGTTTCCTCAGCTACTTGGGAAGCAGAGATCTTCTAATCTCCAGATCACATCTCAAGATCTTTCCGGGCAAAAACACAGTAAGTTCCCACCTCCACAAACAAGACAGGCACAAGGGCACATATCTGTAATACAATCTATGTGGGAGCCATAGGTAGGAGGGTTGCAGTCCAAGGCTTGCTCAGGCAAAAAGGGATGGGAGTGTGGCTCAAATGACAGTAAAAAGAAGGAAAGGTTCCATCTAAAGACAGGAGAACAAACTGCTAATTTATTCCTTGGAGGATTAATTTCACAACAGTTTCAAAGTCTACCTTCTCCTTCTTTGGGAACAAAAAGGATTTAAGAAAAAACAAAAAGATGGCTCATCTTTTCCACACATAAAAGGAAAATTCATTTATTATTATCTTCATATGGTTGGCTGAAAAATAGCCCTGAAAGATAATCAGGTAATGATTCCTGGATCCTGTGTTACCTTAAAAATCAACATTTTATAAAATATAATTAAGAACCATAGCAAAGAGGAGACAACCTGGATCATCCAAGTGAGCCCTAAATGATGTTCTCATAAGAAAAAGTCAGAGGAGACCAAGTATGGTAGGGCACATCTGTAATCTCAGCACTTGAGTGGCTAAAACAGGAGGATCTTGAGTTTGAGACCAGCATAGGCTACATAGCTACACAGCCAGACCCTGTCAAGTATTAGAAGTGGGAAGAGGATGGCAAAAATTATACAGACACATTGAAGTGTGGCAAACATTGGAAAAATGTGGCTGTAGAATGCCACAGCCACCAGAAGCTGAGAGAGGGAAAATGGATTGTTCCCTAGAGCTCTTGGGGAGATAATGGTCCTGCTGAACCTTTGACTTTAGCGTCATAAAACTCACTTAGGACTTCTGGTCTTTGAAGCTATGAGAAACTAAAATTCTGTTGTTTTAAATCATTACATTTACTGTAAGGTGCTAGAGCACTTACAAAACAATCTAATTAAATCCACAATTCTCATTCATCAGAATTAAAGTTAGAATGTCTGTAAAAACTTTTAAAATTAAATAGCCCTGTATTTTTCTTGTTCAGCAAGGTGATAATCAATTAATTAATATCCTTAGGGTTAATCACCTTTACAACACTGAACTAATTTCCCTTTATTTATTCTCTCTCTCTCTCTCTCTCTCTCTCTCTCTGTGTGTGTGTGTGTGTGTGTGTGTGTGTGTGTGTGTGTGTGTGTGTGTTAAAGCAAGAGGACCTGGGTGCTATCCATCAGTGTTATCACTCAAAGCTGGTACTGGACCACTTGAGTCACAGCTCTGCTTTTTGCTGGATAATTGGGGATAAGGGTCTCATAGATTTTCCCACAAAGCTGACTTTGAACTGTGATCCTCAGGTCTCAGCCTCCTACAGGCATGACCAGTGCCCATCTTTGTCTCCTTTTTAATCATAATCATATCAAGAGGTAAAAGCAGTCAATCAACAGTAAACAGATTGATGTGTACTATTTTCTGTATTCCTTCAAGACACTCCTTGTAATACTGCTGCTACTAGATCATCTTAAGTAACCTGATCTAAATTATGTTCCATGTCACTCTTGAGCTTCAAAGATTAAGGAAATTGGGGAAGGAAGGAGATAAGTCAGATGGAAAGGCCATCTACTGTTGTTCCCAAGCTGAAGCCCCAAGCACCAGATGGGTCCATCTGCTGCTCAGTGTAATGTCTGGTCTATCAGTTAGCAGTTTTGCTCAAGTAGAAAAAATGACTTTCAGAAATACTCATACTACATAAATTATACTAATTAGATTGCTCTCTTATTCTCTGCATTCTTTAAAATTTTAAATGTGGATCCCTTAAACAGAATCTCTCTGTTGATTCCTTAAAAAGATGAGCCCTTATTAATGTATAAAAATGTAAACTGTATTTTTCCTTGGAGGAGGGCTTCTACAAGCTGCCAATTTTAAAGTAAGACTTGTTTAGGTGCTATTTAGTAATACAGATTACCATAGGCCTTCTTATTTAAAAAAATCCAGGTAATATTTAAATCCTGATCATTTTTATCTCTGGAAATTCCCATAAAGTATGTTGGGAGAAGAAATTGTCATCATTAATAGAGCTATTACCATAGTGTTTCTGCTTTCCAGAATTTCCAGACTAGCCTAGGTAATATAGCAAGACCCTGACACAAGAAGGCAGAAAGGCAGGAAGGCAGGAAGGCAGGAAGGTAGAAAAGCAGGCAGACAGGAAGGAAGGAAGGAAAGAAAGAAGGCTGGCAGGGAGGGAGGAAGGGAGGGAGAGAAAGAGGGAAGGATGGAGAGAACATAGAGAAATCATTTGAAATTAGCACTTTAAATTCCTATCAATAATAACAGAAGTATGATTGATAAAACCATTATACACAGACCTCATATACTGAATCAAAATTCTTTTCATTTTGCATAGATATCTAAACCTTATAACAATCTTAAGATATACATACATTAAACATAAGAAGCAAAGACAGGTTGGATGCCATAAACTATAGTTTCCTTAACTAGTAAAAACCAACAACAGGGTGGTCATAAACTCATCTGTGACTTGAAAGTCCATGTTCACTGTATGATTTTCCATTCTGCCACTATCATGACCTCTTGTGTCACATTTTAAATATTCTGTTGGAAGCATAACATAAATATTACTTGAAGTCCCACCTCCGAGTTAAGAAATGAATAAAGAGACTTATAAAGTCCTCCATTGTTGCTAATTTACCAAATGAGTTGTTTCATCTGAGATAACACACACTTTTCTTGATTCCTTAAACAGACACTTTTCTTGATTCCTTAAACAGATGAGCCATTATTAATGTTTCAATACTGCAATCAATTCAATAAATAAGAATTAAATCAAATTCCCTAAACAAATTTTTTCAAAAAGAGGACACATCCTATAGACCAAACACTGTGTCTATTTTCTGTGAAAGATTATGACAGGAGTGAAATTGATCCCATTAGTTTGTCAATGTTGGCTTAAGGCTGTTGTACAGATGCCAGCACAAGGCATAAGACTACTGTGAGAGAGACGAAGGACTGGTACTCAGAAGGCTTGTGGCATGAACAGTCCATTTGCACCAATTTCCTTTGCCCTCAAATACAATGTGGATAATGTAGGTGGGTTAGAATGGCATATGCATGAAGTACATCATATTTTAGGCAAAGAATCTTATAATGGGGAAGCTAAATGTTTCTAACAATAAGAATGCCTATCCTATGTTTGAACGATGCCTAACTGTCCTTTAGACTACGCAGACATATTATTTCCTTCTTCCAAGGATGCAACCAATCTGACCTTTTCTGCTAAGAAAAGCCTATGTCTATCTTGTAAGGCTCTTGCTGGTAGAAATAAATATTTCTGAAAAGATGGTTTAAGGGGCTGGGAAGGTGGCTCATTGGAAGAGTGCTTGCCTTGCATGCATGAGGCCCTGGGTTTGATTCCTCAGCACCACATAAGCAGAAAAAGCCAGAAGTGCTGCTGTGGCTCAAGTGGTAGAGCACTAGCCTTGAGCTGAAGAGCTGAGGGAAAGTACCTAGGTCCAGAGTTCAGGTCCCAGAACCAACTAAAAAAACAAAGATGGTTTAAGACATGAGGTATTTAGCATCTCACTTGTAAGATGTATGGGAACATGAGACCTGGGAAGAACGTCTCCCAATAGTACAATGGTATTATTTTTCTAACAGGATTTAAAAGCTGAATCCTAACCACAAAGAATTTAGTGGTAAAATATTTAGAAATTCAAAGGGTCAAATTCTCTGTGGTCCTGCAGACAAATTATCTTCACTTTCCAAGTTGTATTCTATTCCCCAGGTAGCATCCTGACTGACTCATGATTATTCATTTAAAAAGATTAAATTAGACATTACCTATAAATTAGGTACAAAGGGTTAAAAAAAGGTTCAAAAACCTGCAAGACAACAGGAGTTAATGGCTCCCATTTGTAATTTTTTCTTCTCAGAAGGCTGAGATCTGACCATCATGGTTCAAACCCAGCCAGACCAGAAACGTCCCTAAGACTCTGATCTCCAATCAGCCAGAAAAAGCTAAAAATGGAGGTATAGCTCAAATGGTAGAGTGTCAGCTTTGAGCAAAAAA
>NW_012267449.1:825337-832362 GCF_000151885.1 Dipodomys ordii
TGTAGAAAACTAAAGCTAGATTCTTATATATCACCCTGCACCAGAATCAACTCCAAATGGATCAAAGACCTCAGAGTCAAAGCAGACACCCTGAAAACATTACAGGATGGAAGAGGAGAAACCCTAGGTCTTCTTAGCACAGGCCAAAATATTCTTAATAGAGACCCAGAAACACAACAAATCAAAGAAAAGTCAGACAAATGGGACTGCATGAAACTTCAGAGCTTCTGCATGGCAAGGACATAGCTAGCAAGATCAATAGAAAGCCCACGGATCGGAAGAAAATCTTCATTAGCCATACAACGGATAAGGGTCTCATATCTAAAATATACTTGGAGCTCAAAAAATTAAATCCCCCAAAAACAAATCCTCAAAGAAACAACGCCCAATAATAAAACTAAAAGACTTAAAGGCTAAAGAGAAACTTTCTCTGAAAAGGAAATAAAAATGGCCAATAGATGCATGAAGAAATGTTCAACCTCTCTAGCAATAAAAGAAATGCAACTCAAAATGACATTGAGATTCCACCTCACCCCAGTTAGAATGGCTATAATCAAGAAATCTAATAACAACAGATGCTGGAGGGGATGTGGACAGAAGGGAACCCTACTGCATTGTTGGTAGGAGTGTAAATTTGTTCAACTACTTTGGAAAGTAATATGGAGGTTCCTCAAAAGACTCCACATAGAACTCCCCTATGACCCAGCAATCCCACTTTTGGGCATTTACCCAAATGCTTACAAACAAGACCACACTAAAGCTACCACCACAACTATGTTAACTGCAGTATTATATACCATAGTTAAGATATGGAACCAAGCCAGATGCCCCTCAGTAGATGAATAGATCAAGAAAATGTGACACACACACACACACACACACACACACACACGCACGCACACTCACGCACGCACATACACACAATGGAATTCTATGCCTCCATCATAAAGAATGACATTGCCCCATTTGTTAGGAAATGGAAAGACTTAGAAAAAATTATATTAAGTGAAGTAAGCCAGGTCCAAAGAAACATAGGTTCCATGGTGTTTCCCTTATTTGCAATAACTAGTATATGTCTGGTACAAGCAGAAAAGTTCAAAAGCTATGTACATATGAACAGATAAGATGATGTTAAGTGAAATGAACCCCAAGATAGGGACACAAGTGGTTTTTCTATTGTTTCTAATGCATTTATAATGTACCATGTGATTTTTTTTGTTTCTTTGTTTGTTCTTCCCCAATGGTATAACTCCTGTTTTCACTGTATTCAATGTCGGTCTAATTTGAGGAGGGGAAGGGAAAAAACAAAATGTTTAAATAGGGATACAGGTTGACCCATTGTAACAATGTGATGTACAAGACATTACCTTGAAAAACGAACTTTACAATTTAGGTGGGGGTGGGGAGGGAGTATAGTTGTGGAGGTGGGAGGGAAGGGATGGTAGGGGAAAAACAAAGGAGGAGGCAACAATGCTTGATAGGAAATGTACTCACTACCTTGCTCATGTAACTGTATCTCCTCTGGCACAGTATTTTTACAATAAAAATCTTATTTTTAAAATAGCCAAGCAAGAACTGGCACTAAAAAAAATGCCCCATATCCATTCGGTAGAGTGAGAGGTAATGTGGAAGCAGTGTGTACCACGACTGAGAATCCAGCACATCCCACCAGGCAGAATCTATAGAAAGGAAGCACAAAAGTTTAGAAGGTTCTATTGACACTGGGGATGGGAAGGGAGGCACATGCCTCTTATTAATTCTGAGCTACTATGGTAGACAGAGCTATGACAGTAAGTGGCTTAATGGTGAAGAAAAATGCAGAAGCTGTCCTTTGATAAGTTTTACAAATGAGTAAATTTTTTGTATGTGTGCCAGTCTTGAGTCGTGAACTTGGGACCTGGGCCTGAGTTTCTCAAGGCAAGTGCTCTACTACTTGAGTCACAGCTTCACTTCCAGCTTTTGGTGGTTAATTAGAAACAAGAGTCTCACAGCCTTTCCTACCCAGCCTGGCTCTGGACCATGATCCTTAAATCTTAGCCTCCTGAATCACTAGTATAACAGGCATAAGCCACTGGTGCCCAGCACAAACGAGTATTTGAAGTTCAGGAATAAGGGAAGCTGAAATTAGAAAAATCTAAAGGACAGAATGTAGCTGGGTGCCATTGAATCATGCCTGTAATCCTAGCTAACTCAGTAGGCTGATATCTGAAGTTCTGAGTTTGAAACCAGCCTAGACCGAAAAGTCCTGGAGATCAACCAATTAACCAACAAAAAGACAGAAGTGGAGATGTGGCCAAAGTGGTAGACACCAAATTTGTACTATAGTTTTTAGATGTCTCTGAATTCATTACCTCATATATGGTGTATATACGTGTACATTTGAGGGAAGGTGGGAGTAGAGCACAGAATAAGTGGAAAGCAGGTGAAAAAATATAGCAGAGTGGCCCATAAGCTGCATTGAACATTGATCAAAGTGAACTAAGTAATTCAAGGGCAGTGATGAGAGGGAGGGAATGAGAGAGAAAGAGGGAACAGCTGATAATAAGCAAAAGGAAATAAATGTACATATCACTTGATTTGTTAAAAAAAGTTTTATTGTTAAAGATCATAGAATTCATAAGCAATGTAAATTAAGGTAATAACTATCATTGTGAAGATCAAAAGGTGTTTGTGACAAAAGATATTTTTTTAAAAGGCTGAGCAATGAACAAAAAGCTCTGAGTTCAGGTCCCAGTAACGGCACACAAAAATTTTACACAAGACGTTATGTCGAAAAACGAACTTTGGGGGTGGGAGAATGGGCAGGGATGGGGATGGAAGGGAAGGGGAAACAAAGGAGGAGGCAACAATGCTTGATAAGAAATGTACTCATAATAAAAAAAAAAAGAAATGTACTCATTACCAAGCCAGGCGACCGTGGCTCATGCCTGTAATCCTAACTACACAGGAGGTTGAGATCTGAGGATGCAGTTCAAAGCCAGCCAGAGCAGGAACGTCCGTGAGACTCTTATCTCCAATAAACCACCAGAAAACCAGAAGTGGCTCTGTGGCTCAAGTGGTAGAGCACTCACCTTGAGCTGAAGAGCTGAGAGACAGCACTCAAGCCCAGAGTTCAAGCCCCACGACTGACCAAAAAAAAAAAAGAAGAAGAAGAAGAAGAAATGTACTCATTACCTTGCCCATGTAATTGTAACCCCTCTGTAGGGTATTTTCACAGTTAAAAATAAATAATAACGTATGCATAACAATATATATATATATATATATATATATATATATATACACTCATTAACGGACTAGAAGTCTCATTTAAGAATGCTTTATGTAAAAGGAATATGGAAGAAGCCAGAATTTGATTTGGGTTTTTTTGTTTTTTTTTTTTTTGGTTTTTTTGGGGGGGGGTCTGTTCATGGGGCCTGAACTCTGGGCCTGGGCACTATCCCTCAGCTCTTCAGCTCAAGGCTAGCGCTCTACCACTTGAGCCACAGCGCCACTTCCGGCTTTTTTCTTTTTGCTTATGTGGTGCTGAGGAATCAAACCCAGGGTCTCAGGCATGCAAAGTAAGCGCTCTACCACTGAGCCACCTTCCCAGCCCAGAAGCCAGAATTTGAAATGAAAGAAGAAAAGAAATAAAATGAAGTAATCTGCAAGGGAAAACTACACCTGTGTCATGGCTGAAGCCAAGACTGTCTGCTAATTTTTAAAATATTATTTTCAGGTCCTTTGCTTATCAAAGGTGGTATAATTTCACTCAAATGTTTTAAGAACTGTTTTTAAATAAACACCAATGAAAAGTTTAAAAAAAAAACAAAGAACAAAAGATCTCAGACACCAACCCCTAGAAATCCCATTCTCATTTGACTCTGGTACCAAATTTCCTTAGATGGTAACACTGCAGTCATCACTTATTCCTATTAAAACCATAATTTTCACAATTATGTGACTGAACCAATACTGCACCTCAATATTTGGGATATATCTCCAAGTCCACAAAAGTCTTGGGAACTACATATAGATAACTAGGTCACTTAGCACATAAGCACTTAACTGGATCTGAGTTGTATTTCTGTTTTCCCTAATGTAGAAAATACTCTCAGAATTGCTTTTACTCTTCACTATATTGCAAATAAGTAAATATTCAGCAACTATTAAACTCCAAGGAAGAAATAAGTAATAGTAATGAAAAGAAAGTTATCAGACTATATATAATGAATAGTTAATAATGTTCACAAAGATACAAAATAGATAGTGGAAATCAGGCCATTATATTTATTTTTATGGCATAATACATCTCAGAATTCTGCTTTAGGATAGTGTGTAAAAATAAACCAACTTATTTATTTTCTAACATGAAAATAAAAAGTTTAATTTTCTCTGCTTCTTGGTAACTATGATATCCCAAATGTGAGCAGTTACAATATGTAAAATCTGATTAGTGAGACTTTACATTTTAATACTTTCTTATCTATTTTCTCTCTAAAGAACTGTCAGAACTAGAAAAAAGCAGCAAGAAAACAGGAGGTCTCACAGCTGTCTGTCCATGCAAAAATGGAGAGTGCCTTTGAAGTATTAGACTCTAATGTTGGGGCCTGATGGGAAATGACAACCCCAGGGCTCTGGCATCTGCTTTCAACATATGCTCTCTGCAAAAACAGGTGATTTCTTGACTCAATAATCTCTAGTAGGGTGTTGTGCTGTCATTCAGGAAAAGATCATAAACACTGAAACCTTAGTGAAGGAATATGATGTATACGTTATAGGATTTCCATGATGACATAAAATATTAACCATAGTACAGTGGTAAGAAGGTCACTTGTAAAGTAGACACTGAACAAAATGAAGAAAAACTGCTTCCAAGCCAACAATTAGGAAAAATGATAACACAAGTCTCACTAAACTACAGCAAATAGTGATGATTCATTTAGAGCCCAGACCCTTTGAGAAGGAAGGGTTCAAACAGAAACAGATGCAGCAAGACACAGTCACAGCTGCTAACCAGAGAACAGATTACATGTACTCTCAGTGAGAGAAGGGCTGTGAGTCATGCAACAATTAAGCTACGTGGAAGGACAAGATTTTATTCAAAAGGGGTGGGGTGGCTGTATGCAGTGTTGTCTATGAGAAATTCTACAAAATCTTTCAGTTTCACCAAGAAATAATGACTAAGGAATCAATATGATGGCATTCCAATATAAAAGTGCTGTTTAAGAATAACACTATATTTTGGTACTTTGCATCATGTATATACAACATATGTCTAATCTGGGGGAGGGGAAGGGGAATAACAAAACAGTGAAACAAGGACACAAGATGACCCATTGCAACAATGATACTCACAGGACAATATACTGAAAATGAACTTTACCAACTTCGTGGAGGGGGAAGGAGTGTGGGAAGTGGGGAGGAGGAAAGTGATAGTTGGACAATAACAATGGAAGGTGTAACAATGATGGACAAGTAATGTACTCATTGCCTTACTCATGTAACTGTTAACCCTCTGTACAGCAACTTTACAATAAAAATTTTTTAAGAGAAAAAAAATTTCAAGAGAAAAAAAGGTGGAAAATGAACTTGACATCTTGGGGGTGAGGGCAGGAGGGAAAAACCAGGAAAGAGTGATGGAAGAGGAGACATAGCTCAAAACGAATGGTACTCATTATTCATTACCTGATTCATGTAACTATAACCCTTCTGTATATCAACTCTACAATAATTTTTTAAAAATCTGAGTTGTTCCACAAGTCCAAAAAAAAGAATAACACTATACTTCAACCTTTAGACATTTATATATGGTAAACTTTGCATTTTGAATCAACAGAGTGTTATTCAGTGATTATCCATCGACTTCTATTTTGAAAAGACAAATATTATAACCATATCACATAATCTCTAATAAAATAAAATCCAGATGGAGGAAAATGATAAACATGAAAAAAGCAACCACATTTTAGAGATCACCTATTATCAAAATGAGAAAGAACTTCTGAAGTACCAAAAGAAGAAAGAAATCACAAATGAAATATTTGTTAGTTTAGCTACATAAAAAGAAAAACTTCACTCTATCAGAAAGGAACAAATAGATGTTGGAAGTGTGATTCAGTTGTTAGAGGACTAGCCAATGAGAGAAAGTGGCAAGTACCAAGTTCGAGTCCCCATCTTGGACCTAAACAAAAAGAAAGAAAAAAAGGAACAAATAATATATGCTAATATAAAAGCGAAGTGACACCAACACTCATTAATAAAACCTGGAGCAAAAAAATAAATTAAAAAATGAAAATGTTCACTGACCAACACCCATATAAGAATATGTTCTGCCTCACTGTACTCAAAACAAATAAAAAGATTACGGTAACATAATTTATCCCATAAATTTAAAGTTTCTTGTAAGTTGGTTTTTGTTGTTGTTGCTGATGATTGATTGATTGATTGACTAACAGTGCTGTGTACAGAAGCAGGGCATTGTGCATGGTAGCAGAGTGTTCTTCCACTGAGCTATAATACCAGAAGTGCTAGGATATATCTCAGTGGGAGAAGTTATTTTAATTTGGGCACTTCTATAAAACATTAATGGAAATACAAATTGAGGAAGCTTTTACAGTAAGTAATATGGTAATATGAATCAATGTCCTAAAGAATGGTGAAATAAGTAGTTCTATGAATTCAATTTAATGCCTACACATTTTTTAACTAAGAGATATATAATAATGTATATATTTATAAGGATTATTAACAAGAGTAAAGGACTGGAGGTGGAGCTCACTGGTAGTATGCTTGGTGAGAATGCACAAAAACTTAAGTTTGAGCCCAATCCCCTCCCCAAAAACACTGCGATAAAAAATCAGAAACAACTGAAATATCCAACAATAGGGTAAAGACTAGATAATATATAGTATATTCTTACATATAGAATATCCCTACATAGCAAGAGCAATAGAAAGTCCACAGGTTGGGACAAGATCTTCACTAGACATATAACAGACAAGGGTCTCATATCTAAAATATACCTGGAACTCAAAAAATTAAAT
>NW_012267449.1:833069-850603 GCF_000151885.1 Dipodomys ordii
GTTTTTTTTTCTTTTCATGATATTGTTTCTAGCATATTTATAAGATGATTTCTTTGTTGCTTTGTATGTCCCTCCCCCACGGTATAACCCCTGCTTTCACTGTATTTGATATTGGTATAATTTGTGGAGGGGAAGGGAAAAAAACAAATTGTTTAAATAAAGGTTGACCCATTGCAAGAAAGAGATGTGCAAAATGTTATGTTGAAAATGAACTTTATAACTTTGGCCCCGAGGGGGGGGAAGGGGCATGGGGAGGGGGCAGAGATGGGAAGGGATGGTAAGGGGAAACAAAGGAGGAGGCAACAATGCTTGATAAGAAATGCACTGGTTACCTTGCCCATGTAATTGTAACCCCTCTGTATGGTATTTTCACAATAATAAAATAATAATGAAAAGGAATATCCCTACAATTTTACAGCCTTTAAAAATCATATTATAGCTAGACACTGGTTGCTTGCTCCATAAGCACCAGTGCCTTGTAGCTGCAACTCTACTTACTCAGGAGGCTGATATCTAGAGGATCATCATTTGAAGCCAGCCCAGGCAGAAAAGTCAGTGAGACTTTATCGCCAAAATAACCAGCAAAAAGCTGAGCTGGAGGCATGTCTCAAGTGGGAGATCACCAAATGACCAAGCAAGCAGACCAATCAAGTTCTGAATTTTTTTTAAATCATATTATTGAGCTGGAAATGGTGGTCCACATATGCAATTCCAACATTTAAAAGGTTATGCCAGTAGGATCACAAGTTCAAGTCTGCCTGGGCTATGATAGCAGTGCCAAGTTAGCCTTACAAATCTTTGTTCCACCCCTCCCCTCCCCACCACATTATACTTGTGATTCCATATTATAGATGTGATACCCATATGGAAATATGTTCACGGGGTAATACCTAGGATAGTTAGACTATAAAACTATTCTGAAAGTATGAACCAATTGGTTCATTTTAAAATATATTTTATATACTCCTACAGAAACTTCTATGCACAACAGGATGAGCATCAGTGGGGAGGGATAGTAAGAGAAAAAACGAGGGAGGGGGTAACAATGTTTGACAAGAAATTTACTCATTTCCTTACTTATATAACACTGCCTTTACAACAAAATTAAATTAAATTTAAAGAGAAGATATTGTGTTTAGTGAGCAATATCTATTTGAGCTGCTTATTTGAGCTTAGCTTATAAAAAATACCTTATTTGAGCTGCTGAATAGCAAGCACTGAATATTGGATCAAGAAATTAAGAGCAATTTATAGTAAATTGACTAATTACACAGCAATGATAAATTCTGAAAATAAGTAAAAAAAAATCTGTTTTGTTTGTTTTAAGTGGTCATGCAACCTCTCCACATTATTACCTTGACAGTTGACAGTAAGAACAAAGGGATCTGGCAGTGTATTGCTATGATAGAAAATACCATCGACATAGTACCAGCCCCACATACGATAAAATAAAACTGGAGAGATTAATTAAAGCCAATGTTTATCATGGGTTGCTCTGTTCAGTCAATGCTAGACTGCAGTTTATTCACAGCTGTATTTGAATAAAGACTGCATGCTTCAAGAAACAGGCATTGGATAATGGGTAGGTAAGAAACAGCCTTGTGACAAACTCTTCACACATATGTCTATCTTGCCAGGTACCAAGAAGGATCATAGTACTACCTAAAGATGTAAATCAGTTCGTGGTTCAGCCATATCCATATGATGTATGTTGATACATGGAAGATCACCAAGACACTATAGCAGAATACCACTCCAACATTCTATAGTTCACACAAACAGTAAAGAAACTGATGTATAAAATGGGACGTGCCCCATTCCCTAATTTTAAGCTTTAAGCACTTAACAAGTTGGTACTGGGGATGTGGCTCAGTGGTATAGTGCTTGTCTAGCATGCTCAAGGCCATGGGTTCAAACAACTCTGCAAACTGCTAACGTTCAATATGGATATCTGTCCTTATTAAGCAATATGTTATTTTTTTCTAATAGTTTTTTTCAGCAGTACTAAGGTTTGAACTCAGAATCTTGCACTTGCCAGGCAAGAGCTTCTACTTAAGCCATATCTCTGGCCAATTTTGCTTTAGTTGTTTTACAAATAAGGTCTCATATTTATGTATGTCCAAATTGTCCTGAACAGTAATCCTCTTATATATGCTTCCCACAGTAAACAAGATGACTGCTCAACTTTTTAATTGACTGAGATGGGTGTTTCATGAATTTTTTTCCTTGGATGACCTCAAACTTCAATCTTTCTGATATCAGACCTCCCAAGGGGCTGAGATTACAAGCAGGAGGCACAATGGTCTGGATTAACTTTTCTCATTTTTTAAATAATGCAAGAAGCAGGGCACCAGTAGATTGTGCTTCTAATTTTAGTTACTAAGGAATCTGAGAACCAGAAGATCTCAGTTCAATGTTAGCCTGTGCAGAAAAGTACACAAGACTTCATCACCAAAATAATCAGCAAAACACAGAGCTAGAGACATGAATCAAATGGTAAGGCACCAACCTAGCAAACAAGACATCAAGTGTGAGGCCCTGAATTCAAATTCCAGTACCACTAAAAATTAATAATAATAATAGAACAATAAAAACAAAACTCGGAACTGGGCGCCAGTGACTCATACCTGTAATCCTAGCTACTCAGAAGGATAATATTTGAGATCACATTTCAAAGCCAGCCTAGGCAGGAAAGTCTGTGAGATGCTTATCTCCAATTAATCACCAAAAAACTGGAGGTAGAGCTGTGGTTCAAGTGGTAGAGTACTAATTTTGAGCAAAAAACTAAGGGACAGAGCCCAGACCCTGCATTCAAGCTTTGCACATCGTACATACTATTGGAAGACAATGAGAGGTACAATCTAAGAGGAGAACAAGGGGTATACATAGAAAACAGAGAAAAAGCAAATAAATTATGGAAGAAATGGAAAAGGAATCCAAGGATAAAAAGCAGACTGTATGCTCTCCAAACAGGAGTAGGCTGAATGAAAGTGATTAATCATTCATAGATTTTCAGACCTTTACATCTTGACATCAACTCTGTTAACTTTACCATGTCATCAATTCTTAGAGTCATTGAGATGTGAAAAAATAAAAGTATATTCTTTGTATATAAAAAAAAGCAGACTAGCCAGGTGACAGTGGCTCATGCCTATAATCCTAGCTACTCAGGAAGGAGGCTGAGATCTGAGGATCACGGTTCAAAGCCAGCCCGGGCAGGAAAGATTGTGAGACTCCTATCTCCAATAAAAGACTAGAAAACCGGAAGTGGCGCTGTAGCTCAAGTGGTAGAGTGCTCGCCTTGAGCTGAAGAGCGCAGGGACAGCACCCAGGCCCAGAGTTCAAGCCCATGACCGACAAAAAAAAAAAAAGCAGACTATATTAAGTAAATGTGTTAAACAACTGTTATATACTACACTGTAATAAGTACTGGGACGACAACAAAATCACTATACTTCACTTTATAGCCAATAAAAAGAAAAAAAGCACATTTTATCCTAATGTTAACATTTTGTAATCTAAAATGTGCACATTTAGTGTCATAGTGTTTTTTTCAGGGGAGTTATTAAACAACACACTGGAAGAATGCTATTAATTACAATAAAATATCCTAACTACATTAATAAATATACAAATTATAACTGCCTGGAGAGGATAAGAGGAAAGAAAGACAAAGAAAAGCCTGATCTGGGATGCATAAAGTCACTAGGAATTCACAAGGTAGATAGAAAAGGGAAAACTCATTAACAGCAAGAAAAATAAACATGGAAACACAGAACAGCCAGATAATTTTAAGAACATACTTTGATAGGATGGAATGCAGTTTGGAGTCATTAGGAGATTAAAGTCAAGTGTGGAAAGCCAAAAATACAAGGTGGGCTCATTAAAATCCATCAGTACAATATAACATGCCATATTAATGCAAGAACATCATGAGTACTAATAAAAGACTGAAAACATCCCCCCCCCTAAATTCAGGAGTGAGACAAGAATGTCTACTCTTGCTACATCTATTTAGCATTAGACTAGAATTTTTAACTGGGAAAATATGTAAGAAAAAGATATAAAAGACCTCTATATTGAAAAAGAAGGAAAACGACCTCTATTTGCAGATGGCATAATACTGTAGACAAAAAAAAAATCCTAATGAATTCATTGATCAGAGCCAGCGGGAGGGGAAAGTCCATAAGACTCCAGCTCCAAAATAACCAGCAAAAAGCAGGACTGCACAAGTGGCTGAAGTGTAGAGTGCTAGATGATCAAGCACCAGGCTCTAAGTTCAAACCACAATACCACCAAAAAAGTGCCCAAATTAATGAAGACATAATCTTTTCATGGATTAGGCAACACAATCTTTATCACACTCCCAAACTGAATTTTCTGAAGAAATGATGAACTAATGCTAAAATTCATATGGAGATGGAACAGTATAAGAATAAATTAATCTGGAAAAAAGACAATGTCGGAAGAGTCAGACTTCATTTTAGAAAGCTTATTACACAGTATTATATACATATAGCAATCAAGACCATGTGATATTGGGTTAAGAATAGACAAAATATCAAAGAAACGGAATTAAGTCTAGAAATAATTATTTATACTTATGGTCTACTGATTTTCTGCAAGGGTAACAAGACAATTGGATGAAGAAAGAAATATCATCAAAAAATATTGATGGAGAGCTGGGCACTGGTAGCTTGCACCTTTAATCCTAGCTACTCAGGAGGCTGAGATCTGAAGATCACAGTTCAAGCTAGGCTAGTTAAGAAATTACATGAGATTCTTAGCTCCAATTAATCACCAAAACACTGGAAATGGGGCTGTGACTCAAGTGGTAGAGTGCTGGTCCATATACCATCACCCAAACACCACTCCCTCTTAATGAAGCTGCAAGAAACAGACAATTGAAAACATACAAATCCTAGTCTCACATGCAAAAGTCCTTGCAAAAGATCAAGAAATTCATGAACAAAGAGTGTGGGGGGAAGAACAGAGGGGTTAGGGTTTAGAAGAATGGCTCAAGTATTAGAACACCTATCTAGCAAGTGCAAGGACCTGTGTTCAAGTACACACACACACACATACACACACACACACACACACACACACACACACACAAGCAGAGGGAGGAAGGGAAGGAAAAAAAGGGCTAGAGAAGGAAATGGAAAGGAGAGAAGGATTATAAAATACATTATTAAGAAACTAGCTCAAAGATGTTTTAGCAACAAATGGCAATCAGATGTGGAGAGTGGTCTGGCTAGCATAGAGGACTAACTGGAGTCAAAAGCAAATCTGAGGCAGAGAGACTGGTAACTGTGGCAAATTGTAGATAGATTACACTCAAGGTAAGGAAGAGAGGAGAACCTAAATTAAAACAATGACAGTGAAAATAGACAGGAAGGAAACAAATCTGAAACTATTCAAGGAGCTCTAATCAACAAGCCTTAGTTCTTAACAACATGTAGAATGTAAGGAAAAAAGAAGCAGCAGGAATAAGTCCCACATTTCCAATCTGGTTGATAAAAAGGCCTAAAGTCAATAATGAGAGTAGATTATTTGATAACAAGAGTTGATTATTTGATATATTGAGTTTTTGAGTTGTGGAATGTAAATATTCAAGTACAGTACATAACTATAAAATCTCCCTTCCAAAACCACCTTCCATCTTTTCTTTCTAGAGTCCTCCTTTTTTCAGTGAGTGCTGGGGCTTGACTCAGAGCTTACACATGCTTAGATTGGTTGCTTGGAATCAGACTATTCTTCCCAGGTTGGTTTCAAATGTTAGTCTTACAAATCTCAGCCTCCTGAGTAATTTAATCAAATGTCATCTGTCTCTTTGCACATACACTGAACCTTGTTTACAATCATGACACTTACATTACTCTACAGTAGGGTTTCTGAGACTTGTCAAGACTGACATTTTGGACTAGAAACGTCTCTGTAGTTTTAACTGGATGGAGAAGGCTGTGATTTTCACTGAAGGATGCTTGGCAGCATCCCTGACTTCAACCCATTAATTTTCAGTAGTACCACTCAAATTGTGACAAAAATGTTTCTAGTCAATCCTAGATGTCTTATGAAGACAAATGATCATTTCCCATTCAGAATGACCTGGCCTATATAACAAGTTTGTGAGTTTGTATTTCATACCACTATGTAATCAAATTCCTGAAAGCAACAACTTTATTACCTGTACATAAAATTTATATGATAAAATTATTCTAACATACTGATGGAAGTAAAGACACAGCTATGTTTTCTTTACTATTCTTGATTCACAAATATCTTTAAATGTGATTGGTTTCCCACTGGCACACACATCTGAAACCATTAGCTCAAAGTTTTAAGGACTGAACTATGGAAAAAATTAAGAATAAAATAATTCTGGGCTTCAACATACTAGTCTTTTAGGGACAGAATCATCAGCGCAGCCATTTTTGAATGAAATCCAAATTTGCATATGTTCTAGAATTGGACATTCTCCACAGTATTCAATTAAAAATTTATGCCATATTTTATTTCTATCTCTTGTCACTTTTAAGTCCTTAATACTGTACAAAAAGAGATTGAAGCAATTAATTTTAAAAGAAAACAACAATTTTGTCATCAATTCATAACAGTGCATACAACTAAAAACATCCACAAATAAAAAAGTCACTTTCACATTTGGATAAAGATTTTCTTTGAAAAATCTATCAGGATAAGGGGTGTGGCTCAAGTGACAGAGAGCTCTCCTAGCAAGCTCAAAGCTCTGATTTCAATTCCCAGTAGTACACACAAAAGAATCTCTCTCAAAAAATGTATTAGCTAGGCACTGGTGGCTCACACCTGTAATCCTAGCTACTAAGGAGGCTGAGATCTGAGGATCACGATTCACAGCCAGCCTGGGCAGGAAAGTCCATGAGATTATCTCCAATAAATGGCCAGAAAACTGGAAGTGGCAATGTGGCTCAAGTGATAAAATAGTCACCTTGAGGTCCAGAGTTCAAGCCCCATGACTACATTCGTGTGTGTGTGTGTGTGTGTGTGTGTGTGTGTGTGTGTGAAGGCAGGCACCACTGGCTCAGGACGACTGAAAGTTGAAAGTAGAATCATCATCATTCATCATGGTTTGAAATCACCTTAGGTGGAAAAGTCCACAGTCCATTTCAACAAAAGAACCTGGCATGGTGTCACAGGCCTGTCAACCCAGCTATATCAAGAAACATATGTGTGCCTCCCTTTACTTTCCCCAAATCAGATTAACTTACACACAGGCCAAAAGCTATAAAAATAAAAAACAGTGACAAAATGGAAAAAACAAATTAAAAAAAAAAACAAAAAGTAAAATTTTATAAAAGCCTTCTTGTTTCCATTTCTTGGAGGTCATTTTAGAAAAGGGGGTTGAGGATGGAAAAAACTGGGAGAAAACAAGGGAAGAGGTGATACTGTTCAAAAAGAAATGTACTTATTACCTGACTTACATAACTGCAGCCCCTCTGTATATCACCTTTACAGCAAAAATGAAAATTCTGAGAAGTGATGCTGTGGCTCAAGTGGTAGAGCTACACTTGCCTTGAGCTGAAGGGCTCAAGGACAGTGCCCAGGCCCAGAGTTCAAGCCCCATGAACGACACAAAAAAATGTGAAAAAAAAAAGAAGCACGAAGTAGACAGATCTCAAGTAGGAAGCAGGGAATGGTAGTCCAAGGCCAATCCTAAATAAAAGTGAGGCCCTATTTGAAAAAACAAACTGAACTAAAAAGAAATGGAAGTGTAGTTCAGTTAGAAGAGTGCTTGCCTAGCAAGGGAAAGACCCTGAGTTCAACACTTAGTATTACCAAGAAAAACAAAATATCCACTGCTTAACTGTCTATTATAGCCCATCAAGTAGTAGTATACAAGTGTAATGAATGTTATTTATTTAAATTTACTTTAAACAAAAGAAACAATAATTAAAAGTTAAACGTTGAGGAGAAAGGAGATAGCTCTGAAGTAGAAGGCCATAGGTTTGAGCCCCAGCACCAAAAAAGAAAATGTTCAAGTCTGACCTTTAGCAGATGGAGTAGTACACTAGTTGAAAGTGAGACTAAACACAAACATAGGCTGTTATAAAACTGCTTCATACCATTTTCCTGTATTACATTAAATGGTACTCTAGAGTATAAGGTACTGTTTTTCTATGAAAAAGAAGCAGACAACACTTTCTAAAACTTTTCAGATAATTGATTTCATAAGAATATACTACAATTCGTCAGAGTACCTGAATATGCCCAAAGTGTAAAGACATATTTCCCCTTCTAGTTTTTGGTCATGATGGTCATCAGTCTGTGGAATGAAGGTAGGCATCATATAGTTAAAGCATCACTTTGAGTGGGCTGCTAGGAAAGGCTAGGAAAATGGTATCCCTTCCACAAAATAATGGTATCCCTTCCACCAAGTTTCACTGTGTTCCTTGACACTTGAACAAGTAATATCTCGCACCAAATACTCTGTGATGCTATGTCTTTGATTATTGTTTTAATGCAAATTATCACCAGCATATTGTGAATTAGGTTCTAGCTCTTGTCTATCTGGTTTTGATACCCTCCCCCCAAAAAAAAACATCTTTAGGGTATTGTATTTAGTTCCCCTACTCAGGAACTTAAGCTCTTCATCAGCTTGTTTGCTCATGGCTGGTATTCTACCACTTGAACCACTCTACTCTGGCTTTTCGCTGGATAACTGGAGATGGAATCTGGAAGACTTTTCTGAACAGGTTAGCTTCAAATAACAGTCCTCAGATTTCAGTGTTCTATGTAGCTAGGATTACAAGCATGAATTAGTAGTGCCTAGCTTGTTTCAGAGTTTCTACTATAAATAATCTAAATTGAAATATTAAATAAGAAAAGCATTTCACTGACCCCCAACTCTATATTACTCTAATCTATCACTTCTATTGTGCTACAAATAGCTAACCTAACGTTGTTCAGTTTTGCAATGCTGGGAATCAAAACCAGGGTCTTATACCTGCTCAGGAAACACTCTACCATGGAGCTGCATCCACAACCTTTTTAGACTTTTCATACAGGATCTCAGTATGTATCCCAGGCTGGCCTCAAACTCAGGATCCTCCTGCCTCATCCTATTAAGGACAAATACTACCATGCCCAACTGGTCTGTTTCTTTTCAATAGGTTATAATCACATTTCCCAAGTTAGAGCCCAGTCTATATTTGCTTAATCAATCTACTCTGAAACCTCAGGAAGATATGGAAGGCTCTAAAATTTAACAAAACATGATATACCAGAGATAAAGACTATATAATCTCCATAGTTAAATAAGGATTTATTATTCTGCATCAGGAACTTGTTTATTGCCACAGTATTTATTTCCATAGCAGTTTTGTTATCAAGAACTGGTATAATGCAAACAATATGGAACAGTGTACAGCTGGACATTCTAGGCTGTAATCTACAATCCTACTGGCGAATCACTTAACCTCTTTCAACCACCAGGAGTAATTACAAGGTCCTATGTCAAGCTCACCACATTATTTATTAGGTTACAATAGCTTAATACATATATAAAAAGTATTTAGAAATTTGTAGACATCCATAAAATGGCTCTATTTTAAGCTAATATTTTATACAAATTTGCAAAAGAAATTAAAAGACAATTGCTTATATTATAGAACATATCTGGGAATAAATCATTACAAAGTTCAGCAACTCAAATTTAATCTTTAGCAATTAAAATATGAGTCAACTGTCAAAAATGTGCTTCACATTCCATTTTTCAGGAAGACATACAAAACAGGGCAAACATTTGAATCAGGCCACAAAATCATAATCACCAGCTCATTCCATGAAATTCAGTGAGAGGACCTTCAACTCAATAATCCAGTCAGTGTTGTTTATCTGGCTCCACTTTGCAACCTGAGACAATGCAACATGTTCCACAGTTGAAAGGTGAGCCAGCATATGGAGGAAATTCTAGAGTTGACTCCTGGTTTACAGGAAACATGTGATTATCCAGGACACAGCACAATCTGGTAGAAGAATTTCTAAATCTGTTTCACAGACCCGCTGCTCAAGGACACTAAAAAGAACCATCCAGAGAAGTAGAGGGAGCAGCTGCAAGTAGGCTAGAACACATCCACTTATTTGTAGCACTGGTGACAGTATTAACTATGAAAAGTTGCCAAGATCGGTTTGGGTAAGGGATGAATACGTTTTCAAATCAAACAACCACCAGTGTTCAAAAAGATCTTACCCTTTGGTCTTACCAAATCTACCTAAAGACCATCTCAGAAAAGAGACTATGACAAGAGTCAGTTTCCTAAAACAGATACCAACTTCCTGAGCCTGATTTTTATGTTCTTTTGTGGCTGAGAATTTTAATCAAAAAATATCTGGAAGGCAGAAGTACTCAAAAAGGCCAAGAGCACAAACCACCAATAGGTTCCCTGATAAATCACCAAACTCGCCCTATTAAATGTTAATTTCTGTACACACTGTCCTGAGTCTTTGGCTTTGACCCTAGTGAAGGAAGGGAAGTGAGGCTTTTGGTAGGGAAGACAAAGAGAAGGCAGCATGATGAGACAGAAGGAAAGGAGAAGTGAAGGGGAATGGGCACCATAAATACTGAGAGGTAAAAAGACACTAAAGACAAACTTTGCTAGCAGCCACTTACTATGCATTTTCCCTCTTAGTTACCAAGCCTGTTAATAATGAAAATATTTTGGGGAATACTATTTAATTAATGCAAACTTAATGATATGAAATATAAACAAAGATTGTGCATGAAAACTAATGAAGCTATAGGTTCCTTGAAAGTTTCTATTCATGTAATGATAGAATTTTTTAAACACAGTTGGGTGCTAATGGCTCACCTATAATCCTAGCTACTCAGGATGTTGAGGTCTGATGATCAGGGTTTAATCGGCCTGGGCAGACAAATCTGAGAAATTCTTATCTTCAGGTGATCAGCAAAAAGCTGGAAGTGGAGGTGTGACTCAAGTGGTTAGAGACACAGCCTAGAGAGAAAAAGCACGAGGCTCTGGTTTCAAACACCAGTACCCACACAAAAGATAAAAAATGAAAATGAAAATTTGAAAAACACAATACTATTTTTTTTAGTCTCGGCTTTACACAGCTCTATTGAAATGAACACTGAAGTAAAACTTGAACATTTTGTTCCTAGTTTTGATTTTCACACTTTGGACAAGTGTCTTAAAGTTAAACACTAATCTTTTATCAGTGTTCCCACTCGTTCAAAGAGCAAATATTTCTAAAGTGATTTTTAAAAAGAGCTATTTTAGGAGTTATGCAATTCTGACTGCACTTTAGAATCACCTGAGATTTTAAAAATAAGTCTGTTGGCCACTGAGATTCTTATTTAATTGGTCTGATATGCAGCCTTGACATAGATTTAAAAAGGAAACTCCATTGCGATTTTAATGTGTAGCCAAGATAGAAAATCACAGATCTATTTCATCTTACATATTATGTGATGATCAGAAAAAAATGCAAAAATCGTTGTTTTGGAAATTTCTCTAATTTAATAATGTCTCTACCTACTGTCTTACCACCCTCAGCAAGATTAATTAACAATTAATAGCTTCTTAGCTATTTTCTCTCCCTCCAAGCTCTTCTCATTCCAATAAACCATTCTATGCTGGTCTAACTAATTAGTGTGGTTCTGAAACATTAACTCTCTGAAAGTCATTTTAAGTGCAGTAATAACAACATAAGCAAATAGAATTGTTTTCATCAAATAGATATGCAGTGCATACAACCTGAAATATGTGCTATAAATCATTTCTTGTATGCCTACCTTCATTTACACATAATGAATACTGATACCTTTACGTTAAAAAATATTACCTCCAAATACTTAATGACTACATTTTGTCAAAAAAAAAAAAACGCAAAGGAATCATCCACAGATATCTCACTCCGATGAAAAAAGAACAGAACACGACCTTTCTTTCCTGTCTAATCTTCAAGTATTTGTTCAAAGAACTCATATTCAACCAAGGGAAAAACAACAAAAATGAAGTGGAATTATTTCAAGAAGTCTAGCGTTACTATAGACACTGCTAAATATTATGATGCAGATTGGAGATGTAATTTAGTATAGAATGCTTAACTGGCATGTTTGAGCCTCTGAGTTCAATACCCAGCAGTGAAAAAAAGCAAATAAGTAATTAAAGGTTGTAATGAATGTTTAACAAAATTATGATTTTTTTAGTATTTTTATTGTAAAGATACTGTACAGGGGATTACAGTTACATGAGTAAGCTAATGAGTACATTTCCTATCAAGCATTGTTACCCCCTCTCAAAATTATGATTTTGGCTTAAACTTGCAGTCTTAGCTACTGGACAATGCACTTGAGGCCAGCAAGGGCATGAAAGTTTGAGAGACTTGATCTTAACCGATGGCTGGTTGAGGTTTCCAGTGCCTGTCATCTCAATATACAAGGGAAGTTCAATGGCTGGGCACAGAGGCACAGGGCTGTCTTCCTAGCAACGAAGGGAAGAGCAAATAGGAAGATTGCAATCCATGCCAGTCTGGACATAAAAGAGAGACACTATCTTGAAAAAATAATCACTCAAAAAAGTAACTGGTAGAGTGACTCAAAAGGTAGAGCATGAAGCCTTGAATTCAAACTCTCTTATGGCCAAACTCTCTTATGTGTTGAGGTGTGTTCCAGGAAACAAACTGAAGACATAAATGGCAAAGGTTATAATCATGTATGATACTACTCATATTTATGAGAATTATCAAATAAAATAAAAGGAATATAGATGAGAAGACAGAACAAGTACATCGTTTATTTTTTGCCTTTAAGGAGCTTTCCATCTTCTTGAGGACAGCAAGAGCCAAACATAAAATGAATACAATGTGAAATATGTAATAAAGGTAACAAGATGGTCTTTGGAAATTTAAAAAATAAAATAAAAGAAAAAACTGGAGACTGCTGTGGACCTGGACCATGGTACTTGGAAAAACCTCTTTAGAAAATCTGGGGCTTGAACAAAGTTAAACAGGTGGAGAAAAGAAGGAAATCTCAAGCATGTAGATAACCTTGTACAAAGATGAGGCGTAAATACAAAAAAAAATATTTGAGTGACACAAAGAGGTGACCCTGTTGGAAGAAAGATGTTTATGTAGGAGAGTGCAGATACAGGTTGCAATAATAACCAAGGAGCATGACAGTGAAAGCCCTGAATGTGGAACTATGATACTTAAACTCTGTCCTGTAGATAGAATTCTGTCTAGGCTATAAAGAACAATAAGAAATAGTGCCTCTAATGATGCAATCTGGAGCCATTTTCCTCAAAGCTTTTGAAGAACACATCAAGTAGTATATTTGCTAATACAGTCATTGAACATGTGAACATATTGGAAATTTTGTGTTTATAAAAGAGTAAATATTCAAATGTGCTTTCTGAAACACAAAATAAGGTATGTATCATTTCATAGTTCTTAGGATAATGCCTAAGGAAACCACTGAGTGAAAAGGTTCAATTTTAGATTTTCCTCCTTTCCTCAGTCTTCTCTATCACATGTATCTAGATTCACTATTTAATGTGTTGCCCTGAAAATAAGGCCTTTTACTATGTGTCACTATGCATGAATTTACTTAGTGTGTTGTGTCAAAAATGAGTATAAAATATTTTAAAATAATTTTTGCCATGATTTATTCTATTGAAGTTCATGAAACAGACACATAAAAAACAAATTTAAAGTTTATATAAAGGAAAAAAACTTCACCAAACTAAAGTAGCGAAATTTAGAAGCAGCATTAGTCCAAAAAGTAGCAAAGAAAGACAGTGTGTTCATAACAAAAAAAAAGCCACAACAAAGACTAAGACACAGAATATAGCAAGAACATTACAATAGCCAATTTCTCACCTAAAATAAGCCACTAATCCACAACTCTGTAAGGAGTGGACATATTTTTCTCCAAAATGCCCAGTAAAATGCGGGGCTCTTTCTCTACAAAAATTAATAGTAACGTAACTCAAAACAAGGATAATCTACATCCTAGTTAGTTGTAAGTGATGAATGATTTCATTTGTTACCGCAATAAACATTAATTAACCACCAGTACCTTCATAATAGTAAGGAAATGAAAATTCTTGCTCTTTTAAAGGCATATGTGTCAAGAAAGAAGTCAAGAATAGTTAGGGATGATTAAGCCGCATACAAAATAAGAGCAGAGACAAACCATGATTGTACTGCTGTTATCCTCTGTAAAGGGCTCTGTCATTCTAACAGGCACAGATGCATTTAAGGAGTATGTAGAGATTAGCATTTTATGCATTGTCCATTCCCAAATATACACACGCCCAACACAGGAGCATCGTGTTGAGTCGAGTTGAAAGAAGTGCATTAAGGAAGGTGTCAATGCCTCTCTTCCACCCAAAGTGGCAGAATTAGCTTTAACAACAATGCTTTAACCCCAAACATCCCACCCGATTTCCTTATTCCTGGATTGCTCCTTACGTTCCCAACACTCGATTCAGTGAGACTTTGTTCGTCTCACCGCTGCCCCCGCGCACCCGCCCTGACCAGCCCAGTCCAACAACGCAGCCACGCAGCCGCCCACTCCCCCCCACCTCCTCCAGGGCCCAGCTTCCCCTCCCCACCCCCACTCGCACTCCCACCCCTGGCCTGTCACCTGCTTGGGTGGTGTCTGTCAGGTCGTAGCCGCTGCCCGGGAAGTCCCGGAGTTTCCTGCCACTGAGGCTCAGGATGCCGGAGTTGCCCGCCTCCTCCAGGGCCCGGTCCAGGCTCCTCACGGTGTGTTGAGGCTGCAGGCTCCCCGGGTTCCACTGCGGCCCATTGGGAAACGGCTGGCCGAAAAGAGTCGGCACCGGGATGGGCACCACCAGGATCCCGCCACTGCCGCCTCCACCTCCCCCTCCGGCCCCACCACCTCCTCCTCCGGCCGCGCTACTGCCACTGCTGCTTCCACCTCCACCACCACCGCCACCCCCACTGTTACCACCACCTCCCTGACTCGCCGCCATGTTCCTGGGAGAGAGAATAGCCCCCGACAATACTCTCAGCCTGAGCCGCGAGTGTAGGGGGTTCTTAGGACGCATGCGCAGGCTGGGAGCGGGAGGGGGCGAGATATACGGTGGGAAGGAACCAGGGGGCGGGCTGCTAGGTACTGTTGGGTAGAGATGTTGAGTGTACAACGCTTGCTTTAAGAAATATAGGATGAAAGGAAGGATGCTAAATCCAGGTTCCGCTAGTTTGGGTACCAAAATCTTGGGAGGTGATACCAGGCTAATTGTAAATCGTCTGGATGGTGGGTTTTCAAATCTCTTTAAGTTGTTTCTTCTTCCTTCTGAAAAACAAAAACAGATGTGTGAGACAGGGATGAAAGGAATTTGTGTAGAAAGAAAGCATTTCTATAGACTATGAGGAAGCTTACTGAATTTGTTCCAACTGCTTCGAGATCATTAATGAGAGTGAACACAGACAGAAACGCTGGAGAGTCTTGGGGAGGAAGATTGGGGCGATATTGTGTTTTAGACATTCGTAAATTTTGCTATTGTTTAGAATTCCAAAGTAGGGAAAGACTTTAGATGTTCTCAAGAAAGCCTCGCACTAACACTGGGTCTCAGCCAAAGTACTGCCTCCCAAACTTGGAAGAGTTCTCCCCGTTCTGTTCTATCACTCTTTGAGGTTGAGCCAAGGTCTCCAAAATATCTAGTTTCTTCTCCTCTCTCAGTATTGGATGATAAAAAAAAAACCTTTTGATCATCAAGCAATCTTAGAGGTTACTTTTCAAATACAGGTTTTGATGCAAATACAATTCTCAAAAGTCAATTCTAGGTAAATGAAATTAATCAATCCTGGATTTTAGCATCACCTTTACAGAGCCCGAAGATATTTCTAATCTAACCCCAACTTACCTAGCGAATAACATAGGTAGTTGGCCTCTTCCTGCCCTCTACCCACCCCGCTGGGGGTCATAGTTATTCAAATCTTTATCGCTAATATTCATTGAATATTACTCAATAATCAGAATGCTTGAGTATTTTCAGTCAGCATTTATCTAAATATTCTACACATCTCATTCACATTACTTTGAATTAAAACTATGTGTCAACAGGCTCGTTTTTATACCCCCCCTTTGTCTGCAAATACCAGGGTTTGAACTCAGAACCTTAAACTTGCTCAGCTTGATTGCTCAAGGCTGATGATCTACCACTTGAGTCACAACTCCAGTCACACTGTTTGCTGGTTAATTGGATATCGGAGTCTCCAGGACTCTTCTTCCTGAGGTGGCTTCAAATTATAATTCTTTAGATCTCAGCCTCCTGAGTAGCTAGGATTACAGGAGTGAACTACCAGTGCCAGCTCAACAATCTCATTTACTTAAAGAAATCTCTGTTACAGGCTATACTTTGTGAAAAAGTATACAGAAGACTGACAATTTCAGTTACTTTGTAGCCCTAATGGCTAATTAAAATGATTATGTTGTGAGATATTGATTCAGCATATGTATGAACACAGAAGAAACAATACCTGAATCAAACATTACAGTGAACTGGAAAGAATTTTAGTTGCTATTGCAAGTAAAAATGAATCGCTAAAATCTACTGCTGTCACAAATTAATACTGTACCTTATACCTCACCTCCCTTATATTTCAAATAAAATCAAGTATTAATTGAACCTCCAGAGTTGGGAGGGGTGAAAAAGGAAACTAAATTCATTAATCAGATAATATTATGAAAGGAACTATTCTAATAATTAGCCCAGCATACAGCAGTATACCACTTGCCTATCATGTGGGAGTCCCTGTATTCTATCCTCAGCATACAAAAATAAATAAAAATTCTCCAGGTTGTATCCTGTAAAATAAGTATTTTTATTTTTGTATAAGAATAAGTAAAGTAACATATACAAGTTAAAAACACAATACCTGGTATACAGTCATTCATACAATAAATATTTACTGAACAGTTTTCTCTGTGCAAGAGCTATTCTATATGCAAGAATTATCAGGCACTTAAAGATTACACTGCTCTCCCCTCAAAAATAAAAAATAGGTGGGCACTGGTGACTCACACCTATTTATAATCCTAGCTACTTAAGAGGCTGAGATCTGAGGCTCAAGGTATGAAGCTAGCCTGGGCAGGAAAATCTGTGAGACTCTTACCTCCAATAAACTACTCACAAAAAGCCATAAGTTGAGTTGTACTTCAAGAGGTACAGCACCTAGCCTTGAACAAAAGAAGCTCAGGGCCATAGCCCAGGCCCTGAATTCAAGCCCCAGGACAGACATCAAAACAAAACAAAAAATAAGGCACTTACAAAATATAAGAACACAAGGAAGACAATCTATGAATTCACTGACAATTGTGGGTATTGGTACTTTTTTAAACTTCTGTCTATACATACAGAGAATATTTTATGGTAGGTGATTACCACAGAGAATATTTTTTTAATTTAAGTTAATTTTATTTGTGAACATACTGTACAGAGGGGTTACAATTACATGGGCAGGATAATGCGTACATTTCTTACCAAGCATTGCAGCCTCCT
>NW_012267449.1:851208-888309 GCF_000151885.1 Dipodomys ordii
TAAACATTTGGGTAAATGCCCAAAAGTGGGATTGCTGGGTCATAGGGGAGTTCTATGTGAAGTCTTTTGAGGAACCTCCATACTGCTTTCCAAATCCACAGAGAATATTTTATGGTAGGTGATTACCACTTTGATGTTATCCCTGAAATGGCACATTAAAGACAATGCTCAGAATTATGCAAGTCAAACTTGAAGACTGAATATTGACAACTAACCAAGACTAGGTGACATATATCAAAGATTATAGAAAGAAAACAGGAGGAGGAATAAGGAATTGTGAACAAAACAAACTCTTTTAAAGCATTGACAGACTACAAATATAATTTCTGATCAAAAGACTTACTTCAAAGATTCCGGGGTAGTTTATAGTCACCAGTATTCCAAACAAACTGTTAGACAATAGTTATAAATAATATAGAGGAGGAAAGACACAATTTTTCTCCAAAACTACAGATTCTCTTTTTAAAGATTAATGAGCTAAAGTACGAGATGTTCTTACCAATGTGCAAATAGAACAAGAATAACACGCATTTTAACTTAGGGTCTACAACCAAGTGATGAACTGATGGATAACAGTATAATATGAATTTTATTTTTAATACTAATCAGGATCTAAAGAAGAGCCATAGGGATTTCTAGTCTCTTCCCCCAAAACACTACCTTAATTAAATCTAAATTCAGGGAAGGAACTATGGAAGTATCAGAGCACTTGGATCCCCAATAACTTAAAAAGAAAAAAAGCTTAAGTTTATGGAGAGGAAACAATGAAATGGTAATTTTATCATCAAAACATGTATCAGAAATTCTATATATTAATTTACCTCTTATGGAACTATTCTGCCACTGAGACTGAAAGGAGATATACACTTCTGCTCTCTCCAATCTCAGCACCAGTCCTAAGTCAGAGAATGCTCATAGAACTAAACTGGCAATGATGCTCAGAAATAGGGGAAGGAGGGTCACTTGGTCTACCTCCTTCTGGTAACTTGATTGGTAAACTCTTCCAAAAGCTTGGTAACTTAAAAGTGAGCAGGAAACTATCAAAAAAAAATATTCACAGTGTCATTTAGAGTAAACAAAGGGAAATGTTCCAGAAATATTAAGAAATATTAAGATAGCTCTGTGGTACAGCACTTGATTAGAATATTCCAGAATGTGGTTGATCCCCAATACCACACACACACACACACACACACACACACACACACACACACAAAGCAAAATTGAATATAAGATAAAACAGGTGATTTTCACACTCTCTTTCACACTCCCTTGAATGTTCTAACTCAGAGGATCTGAGTAGTTCCTGGAAATTATATTTTAAACAACACTTTCAAAGAACCATGAGCATTGTATCCCTAACATAGTTAAGAAGCTTCTTTTTAGATATGGCAATATTATTGATTGTAGTTAATTTTAGGTATAATAACATTGCTATTATTAAAGTCTTATAGAGATGGATTACTGTTTCATAGTGTTTTGATTTTTAACATTTTAAATAATAATTTATTGTTTTATCATCTTTTTCCTTCTCTCTTCCTTTCTTTCTGGTATTAGAGCCTGAAGCTCTCACTCACGTTTTTCTTCTCATTGGTGGCTCTCTACCAAGTCAGTCACAACTCTACTTCTGGGATTTCATTGGTTATTTGCAGATAAGAGCCTCTCAAATTCATTTGCTCTGACTGGCTCTGAATCTCTATCTCCTGAGTAACTAGGATTATAGGTGTGAGCCACTGGTGCATTGCTTTATTTATAGAATTTTTTGCTTTCTATCACTCTTCAGGATAATATTAGTTTAATCACACTTAAAATGCGTATCCATTACATGGCAAGTATGTCTATCTCAAATTTAAAACAGTAAGCATGAGGTCAGAACAACTTCTTTAATATGTAGATTCATTATGACAGATTAAGAAGAATTTATATGGCAGATTCATGGCATTATCTTGAAAGCAGTTTCCCTTTGCTTTTTTAATTATTAGTATACATTAACTGCATAAAGAGATTTTACTGTGGTATTTCACACATGTATATATTGTGCTTAGAAGAATTAATGCTCTGAATTGTTCTCAATTGCTAACTCTTTACATGTCACTTCTTCTGTCCTATTTTTTAACCAAATTTTAGTGGAATTCATTATGCCATCTTCATATACAGACAAAGGCCCTTCAATATTATTCACCCTCCCCATTATTCCCTACCTTTTTGCTCAGCACCTCCCCCAAGAAAGTCTCATTCACAGTTATATACAGGTTATGGGCTTTTTGTTTTTGTTTGTACAAAATATGCAGCCAAACTGACCTCAAACTCATGATCCTTCTGCTTCAGCTTCCTATGTGCTTGCCTAGAATTGCTGAGACCCTGGATTTGATCTCCAATAGTAGAGTGAAAAAGAGAAGAGGGGAAGGGAGAGGGAAAAGGAGAGGGAAAGGGAGAGAGAGGGAAAGAAAGACTATTGGCTATTAATTTTCTTAGCTTTGCTAGTAAGATTATAAATGGCCAAGTGCAGGTGGTTCATGCTTGTAATCCTCGCTACTCAGGATGCTGAGATCTGATGATCATGGTTCAAAGCCAGCCTGAGTAGAAAAACCCACAAGACTTTATTTCCAATAACCACCAAAAAAAAGATAGAAGTGAATCTATGGTCCAAGTGGTAGAGTGCTAGACTATTGAAACTTCTCATGCCCTGAGTTCAAGCCACAGAACTGCCACGCACACACACAGGCAGACACACACACACACACACACACACAAGATTACATATGAAGCAATCTCATATTCTCTATCTTTCTCTCTTTCCTACTGGGGATCAAGTTCAGAGACAGGCACTCTAACACTGACATACACCCCAAGTCCCCCAAATAAGTTTTTATATTTGCTATTTCCAGATGCTTGGTCCTAAAAAGTTCAATTACTTAGTCATGGAGTAGAAATATTTTCAAGTATTTTCATAAATATTGCCAAATTGCTTCTCAAAAGGTTAGTATTCATTTATATTGTGAATAGCAATAAACTCAAGCAATATGCAATTTTTTCAGCAATGGGAATGTTGAGTTTTGTTATTGTTTTGCTAACTTCTTTGTTTATTTTGAGGTAAGCTTTAACTACGTAGTACATGCTGGCCTGAAACTTGATATCTCCTGCTTCAGATTCTGTAGTGCTAGGATTAGAGCCATGTATCACCATACTTGGCAATTTCTAAATACTTTAATATGTTATATACAACAAAAAAAACAGTTCTGCTGTAGATCAACATGGAATAACAGATATAGCATTTATTGTCCAACCGGGGAAGATGCTCATGCAGTGTCCCTTAACTATTCAGCAGAATGTGAGGAAAATACAGAATGCCTACGAAACAGCTTTCCAAAGAGTAAAGATAGCAGTCCCTGGAAGTCACAAAGGGACCAGATTCTCACAAATTCTGACAAGCAAGATTAAAATCCTTACAATTCATAGAACTAAGAATGATCTTGCCTCTACTGCAGGAAATAAAACTAAACATTGTCTGGTCTCACCTAACAAATCTTGAGGATCAAAAGGATCAGTTTAAGGCCAGGGATGTAGCCCAGTTGTAGAGCACTTGCATAGAATATGTGTGGTCTGGGTTCAATCCCCAACACTGTCACAGAACACAATTTTATTGTCATATAAAAAATGTCCAGTAAGCAAAAAGATAAAATGTATAATTTCTGGCATTCATGGAAAAAAATTTACCATACTGACACATATATTAAAACTAGTAATCCCAGACATAAAAACTGTCATTATAATTGGGTCCCACATATTTAAACTGATAATAGAACCATACAATGTTAAAAACTAAAACTCAGAATTCAGTGTATAGACATAAAAACTGTTCTGACCAAGATGAAAAATAACAAAGTGAAATTAACCACAGATTAGACATCAACAAAAGCTTAGTGATCTAAAGATAGCAATAGAAACTATCTAAAAAGAAACACAGGCATTAAATGTGAACAAATAGAGCAAAAAGTCACTTTTAACTGGCGTAATAAACATGCCTGAGAAATCCCAAAAATAAAAATAAAAACAATGCTGGATAAGAAAGGTATTCGCTACCTTGCTCATGTAACTGTAACCTCTCTGTACAATATTTTCACAATAAAAAACTTATGTAAGGCTCTTTCCTTCTCTTTCCCAGCTCTCTTCTCTTTCCTAGCTCTCTCTCTCTTTCCCTCCTTTCCCAGCCATGTGGAGTGCCAACCTTGCCTGGTCCCAGCATGTCTACTGAATAAACCTACCCCTTACCTGAATACCACGTGTATGGTGCTGTTCTTACTCGGCTATCTCTTTTTAAAAACCTAACATAAATGGTGCCGTGACTCGGATAAAGGGCTTAAAGTCAGGATAGGTGGGATTCCTCTCTGTTTTTTTCCTCTTTTTTCTTTTTCTGTTTGTTTTCCCTTTTTGCTCTGAGGAATAGCCACAATTCTGATAGCCTTTTGCAAACCCATCTGTCTGCTGCGGACACAGCGCATCGATACCATTGCTGACTTTCACATCCACGTCCACACCACTTCTCTACTCTGGGTGTCAACCATGGTTGAGGAAAAGACAGCTCTCCTCACCCCTACCACCCACCTTCAGCACTTGCAACATCTCAGCACAGAGGAAGGGTGCATATGAACCCTACTCCTCTTTGACTGAACTTTGATGCTACTCAAGTCACCTGAATTCTTCAACCAAACCCCACACTGAGCTTCTGTGGGACATGGTCCAGATGAACAGGAATGCTGCTAAGTCAGTTTGGCAAGGAACCAGTGCCAAGATATTATTATGCTGCTTCAGCTGGTTCTTGAACTCCTGATCCTCCTTTCTCAGCCTCCTGAGTGGTGGAATTACAGGCTAACGCCACCACAACATGCTGATGTTTCTTTTTGGTAATTTTCTACCCACCGATTCCTCACCCTACCCCATGGGATATGTTCTCATTTACCCATGACTATATTTGGAGTTAAGCTAAAACCACACAGCATATACCTGTCTCCATAATCCTGTTTTGAATAAAGTCTTGTCATGAGAAGGGTCAGGAGAAAATGTTTTAGCCTCATTTCCTAAGTGGCAGGAGTGACTAAAATCATTACCCAGACAGATTTGTTTTTTCATTTTTGTGTGTGTTACAGCTGTAAGGTCTGCACAGGGACACCTCCCTCCCTCCCTCTTGGCTAAGTCTCCACCCAGTATCTGTTACCTAGGTAACTGACAGACCTGGAAGCAGTCACCTTCCCCACCTGCTAGGTCACATCCTGGGCCATCGCTGATCACATGCCTCCCATCTGACCTTAGGAGGGTCCTAGACACTGAGGTCACATCCAGATCCTTTCCCCCACCTGGCCACACCTCTTCCTGTCCCTGGCCCAGATAAGTCCTGGCCCAGAGGTGCACCCCCCCCTTTCCTTTTTAGCCATGCTTCACCATGCATGGCGGGGCAGCAGTTCGGTAAATAAACTTCTTCTCCTGCCTGAAAAAAAAATTATTTAAAAAATAAAAATAAAAAACTTTTCAACCAAGAATTCCAAGAATGCCTATCAAAATTGAAGGTTAAGGACAGCCATATAGCTCAGAAGTACAGTGCTCAGTGTGTGACATTGAGTTCTATCTCCAGTGTCACACACAAAAGAAGAATTTTTAAATATACAAAATCCAGATCCAAGCCAGGCACCAGTGGCTCAAGCCTGTAATCCTACCTACTCATGAGGCTGAGATCTAAGGATCTGGGTAGAAAAGTCTCCATGAGACTCCTATCTCCAATTAACCACTCAAAAACCAGAAGTGGATCTGTGGCTCAAAGTGGTAGAGTGCTAGCCTTGAGTAAAAGAGGTCAGGGACAGTACCCAGGCCCTGAGTTCAAGCCCCAAGACCAACAACAAAAAAGCCAGATCCATACAAAAGTGGACCCAGCAGCCTCATACTATAAAGAATGTTAAAGGAAATCCTTCAACCCAAACGAACATGATATAAAACATAAATATGGAGCTAGACATAAAAAGAGTGACTGGAAATGGTAGTTAAATGGTAGGTTAATTCTTTTAAAAGATTGATGACTATTTCACAAATAGTAATAATAATGTAACAAGGATTTATAAGATAGTCCACAGAAAATATATTCAAAAAATAGCATAAAGAAAGGATCAGTAAGCCAGGCACCAATGCCTCACTCCTATAATCCTATCTGCTCAGGAGGCTGAAATCTGAGGATCATGGTTCAAAACCAACTTGGGCAGGAAAATCTGAGACTTTTATCACCACTAAACTACCAAAAAAGCTGGAAGTGGACCTTAGCTCAAGAGGCGGGGTGTCAACCTTGTGCAAAAAGAAGCTCAGAGACAGCTCCCAGAACCTGAGTTCAAGCCCCAAGACTGGCACTTAAAAAAAATCAGGAATCTCCTATCCTTGGACTGAATCTAGCAATTAAGTGGGGCACTGGTCAGTTCAGGTCTGTAATATATTTCTTTTATATTTCTGTAGATAAAAATAGAAATACACTAATATAAATTTCTCATGCTATATAAAAAGTGGTATACTATGTATTGAAAGTATACTACAATAAGTGAAATAAACTAAAGATATAATAAAGATACAATCCCTAAAAATTACTAAAATAACAAAACAATGAGTTACAACTAGTAAGCCAACCAAGAAGATAAAAATCATTAAAAAGTTTAACCCAAAAGGAAGCAGAGAAAATATTATGGAAAAAAATGAAACTAAATATTGATAGAAATTAACAAAAGTACATTAATAATCATTAAATGTAAATAAAATCTCACTTGAAGAGCAAAAATGGTCAAAGTAAACAAGAGAACAACTTGTAATTGTATTCCACTTATCAAAATGCAAACTGATATGAACATATAAGGAGAGTAAAAGTAAAAAATAGAAAAAGATAAGCTAGTACTAACAAAAAGGGCTGAAGTTATAGCTCAATGAAAGACCACTGGCCTAGCATTTATAAGGCCCTGGGTTCCATCTCTAACACTAGAAATGCCAGCAGGTTTCAAGCAAATTATATTACTGGGGATTAAACTCATTTTACAATGGTAAAGATATACGTATATTAGGAGTCCATAATGTTTTTATGATCATCTACCTGAACTACCAAATCCAGGAAACAATAATTGCTAGAACTCCAAGAAGAAATTACAAAAACCCACAATTCCAGTCAGCAATTTCAGTAACCCGCTTTCCATAGTTGAACAAAGAGAAAGAAAGTCAGGAAGGATATAAAAGACCTGAATAACACAATTATCAACTTAATTTCATTGGTACAACAGTACACTACACATTCTTTTCAGTGGCACTCAGAACAGCAAAATAGATCATAATAGTGGGCCATAAGACATGATTAAGTCCAAAAGGACTGAAAAATGAACATAAATGGGGGCCCATTTGCAAGAGCAGCTAGCAAGAACTAGGAGGAGGAAAAAGAAAGGCAGTATCTCCATATGAAATGTGATTATTTTTTAATTGTCAAATTTAAACCATTTTTAATTTAAAAGACAAAAAGGGAACTGGGAATAAAAAATATAATAAAAACTGATTTTAAATGGTTTTCATTATGACTAGAAAATTGAAATGTTCTTAAATTTTTATTTTTTAAAAACAATGAATAAATAGTTCTGCAACAGAAAAAGCACCAATAATAGTAGCTTTTTTGTCAGTCATGTGGCTGGGTGCTGTCCCTGAGCTCTTCAACTCAAGGTTAATACTCTACCACTTGATCCACAGAGCCACTTCTGGCTTTTTCTGTTTACGTGGTGCTGAGGAATCGAACCCAGGGACTCATGCATGCGGGGCAAGCACTCTATTGCTGAGCCACCTTCCCAGCCCCAGTGGTAGCTTTTGGGAACAAAGGCAGACCATCAAATAAAACCTTACAATTTTTTTTTGTGCTAAGGACTACACACTGTCCCTGACCTTTTTTGCTCAAGGCTAGCACTCTACTACTTGAACCACAGCTCCACTTCCATCTTTTTGCTAGTTAAATAGAGATAAGAGTCTCACAGATTTTCCTGCCCAGGCTGGCCTCAAACTGTGATCCTCAAATCTCAGCCTTCTGAGCGGCTAGGATTATAGGCATAAGCCATTGGTGCAAAGCTTAAGCCTTACATTTTTTCACATGTGAAATCCAAGACACAGAAAAGTTAATTCATTGCTCTAACTTTTGGCAAAAGTGAAAGACAGGACAGTGGGTTAAAAAAAAGAACAGTTTCAACAAATGCTGCTAGCACAATTGGCATATATCCATACGTATAAAAAAAAAGTGGATCCATGCCTCATATCATCTATAAAAATTAATCTCTTAAATACCAAAAATTTAAATCTGAATTCTGAACTCAAGGCTTTGCCTTTGCTTGGCATGTTCTCTACCACTAGAGCCATGCACCAACCCTTTTAAATTCTTTTAATTATTTCATTTGCTTTAGTTTTTCAAGTCGAGACACTTATTTTCAATTAACAGCCAAAAAACTGGAAATGGAGGTGTGGCTCAGGTGGTAGAGAACCAATTGAGCATAAAAGCTTAAAAGAGAGAAAGCCTAGGCTCTGAGTTCAGGCCTCAGTACCAGCACACACGTGCGCATGCACACACACACACACACTCACTCACTCACAAAATGTCACTCACCAACATCCTCTTTGCTAGGAAAAATAATATCCAGCTAGTCTTGTGTGGTGTAAGGGCATTCATGATTCAGCTTCTCCTAGTTCTCCAGTCTCATCTCTAATCAAACACTTGTTCTGTACTTTGTTTTTGGGTAGCACTACAACTGAATTACATTTCTGACCTGGCCCTATGCTGTTCCTCCTGATTCAAATGACTTTTTTTATCTATAAGAATCCAACTAGTCCTTGGGAATCCTTGAGGATTCAGGTCAGCTATTACTTCTCCAAAGATCTTGACTTCAACTTGCATCAATTGACTATCATCCAGTTCATAGTGTTCTTAAAACATTCTGTGCTTATTGTTACTATGTTCGCTGTTACAGTATATTGCTGCCTTATTTGTCTTTCCTTGCACTTGGATATAAACTCCTAAAAGACAGGGATTGTGCCAAATTCATATTTGTGCTCTGACATTTACTAAGTACTCAAAAATATTTATTGCATGAATACAAAAATACAATGGTGACTACCATATAAGTCTTAGAATTGTCTGGTTATACTTGATTCCTGGGTATCACTTGAAAGTGTCTGGCACCAATTCCTTTCAATACACATGCATATGCATGTGAGAATGGAACTCATGTACAGTACTATGATCCCTTTTCCCCCTCAATTCCACATTCTAAATCCTCCTCACTCCATATCATAATTGGGACCATCTCTCTATCCTTGCACTGAAGATAAAGCTGCTATTTCAACTTTTGTTATTTGCAGTCCTGCCTTGGCTCTCAGACTTACAATTCCATTTGAAAACACCACCAATTAATTTCCCTCGGTGTGAATGCACCCCACTCATATTCCAGACAGCCTCTGACGCCAGTGTTATGAGCAACTAAATTCCACTCCTTACTTCCCTAAGTCGAAATTGCAAGAAAGGTTTTCTGACTCATAAATTTGTCTTGCTGTTTGGAGTAAAGGGCACACAGCCAGGGTGTCATAACCAAAAGTGTTCATCTGTACACTGGGTGTACTGAGGCATATAAAGCCAATTCATAACATTCTGTGACACTTTTATGAGCTTAAAACATCTTGCCAGACCTATTTGAATTGTAAGCATGCGAGAGAATTGTGCTCATAACTATTTTTAGAATTTGAGGTTATCCTCCACAGATAGGCCAAGGTACCCCTAGTGATCTGTCAAAAATCATAAACAAGTTAGGTGCTGGTGGCTCATGCCTATAATCCTAGCTACTCAGGAGGCTGAGATCTGAGAAACACGGTTCAAAACCTGCCTCGGCAGGAAAGTCCGTGAGACTCTTGTCTCCTATTAACCACCAGAAAACTGGAAGTGGCTTTGGCTGACGTGGTAGAGTGCTCACTTTGAGCTGAAGGCTCAGGGACAGCGCCTAGGCCCAGAGTTCAAGCCCCATGACCAACCAAAATAAAATCAAAGACATTTCCATAATAGTATGCCAAGGTTCCAACTCCTGATATGGTAGGAGCTGTTGTGGGAAGGGCTGGTTACAGCAGGTTTCTAATAAGTGGGAAAACAATATTTTTCTAACTTCATAAAGGAGCATCAGTAGGTGACAGTGAGCTGCAATTCTCATAAATGACTGATGGGAAAATCTCAGCTGTGAGGAAGAAGATCTGAGCTACTCAGAGATCTACATTCCCACCACAGATAGCTACCCCTTTTTAGGATGTGGCAGTATGTACTGGTCATCCCATGCATTTGCTTTTGCTTGCTAATCTTTAATTTTGTGGTCACCCCTTCCTTGTAATTCATCCCTGACCTAATAGCATTTAGTGAACAACACAGTTAAAAGGGCTGGGGTGTAGCTCAGTGACAGAGTACATGCTTAGCTTGTATAGTACTCTGGGTTTAATCCCCAATGCAAAACACAGTCACACACAGACACACAGAGTCTATAATGTGTCTACTAAAAATTGATGAAATAACTATGGATAAGTCAGTAGAATATAAATCAGGTTAAAATACAATGTCCTAACTCTATTTTTAATTACAAAATATCAAAATATTTGGGTCCACTGTGAGGGCTGCACTTGAAGAGAACAGATACAAATATCCTGTGACAGAGGATCAAATTTTATAAACAGTAGCTACTGAGGGACTTGAAAAGATTTTTGCCTGTGTTTTGTAACCAAAATTATCCAGGGTGCTTGTTTAAGTTTCAGATTCATAAGGCCTTCTCCATATCTATTAAGTTGGAGTCTCAAGGGATGAGATCAGAAAATCTGCCTTTTAAACTTAATGCTTAAGTAATGCTGTGGCATGTTGAAACATGAAAACTAATGATTTAGGAGGAAGTATGCATATATGGAAAAAGGAAAAGGTTAATTTTATCTTGTTCAAGAAGGCAGAATTTGCATGCAGGTAAGAAGGTAATGGAACAGATGAAAGTTATAGCAGGAAAGTGTTCAACTATATGAAAGGCATTTTAAACTACAAACTAGTGATATGACTCCATTAAGTAAAATGGAAGCTTAGCATGTGCAAGGCCTTGGGTTCAACCCCAGAACTAAACAAATAATCAAATTTGATGGAGGTCAGCTATCAGTGGCTCATGTCTACAATCCTAACTACTCAGAAGCCTGATATCTGAGGATCATGGTTGGAAGACAGCCTGGGAAAGAAAGTCCCTGTGACTGTTATCTCCAACTAACCAGCAAAAAGCCAGAAGTAGAGCTATGGCTCAAATGACAAAGCACTAACCTTGGGCAAAAAAGGTCAGAGACAGAGCCTGGGCATTGAGTTCAAACTCCAGGATCAGCATATACACGAAAACAAACTGATAGAGCCATTAATAGGATTAACAATCTTAAAAATAAAGCACTCCTGGAAGCATTCTTGAAGAGAACTTAAGAATTCTCCATGTAAGAAATGATGTAGGAGAGATTTTAACATCAGGGAGATGGAACCAAATGAACTCTTGAGTCCCTTTTAGTTCATGCCCTTGGTGAGTTATATCAAAATCTTCACATTCCTAAAAGAACACCATAGTCTCCAAAGTTTATAATCCCTTGATCATTTCTTTATTTAGTACGCAAAGCAGGATCAGCTATTGTGTGATGGACACTGAATAGGTTCAAGAGATGCAATGGTCAGCAGGCAGTGGTGTTGCTACCTTCACAGAATTTATAGTGTAGTGGGGAAAGGGGGAAAAGTACAATAACAAAGTGACAGGAAATATGTGGGAAGAAATAGAAGATGCTAAGGGAATCCAGAAAAGGGATACCTAACTGGACTTGGTAACAGGCAAAGTTTCTCAATGAAGGAATATCTAAATTGAGAGTTAAAGTAACTTCAGGAGCTAGGAAGGCAAACAGAAGGGGAATTGGGTAAAGGGTGGGAGCAAAAAGACAGTAAAACCTGCCCATTCAGTCAAGTGAGACACATAAAGGAGAGAAAAAATAGTATTTAGTGCCAAAATCTCCTTGGACCATGGAGATCATAGTAAAGAGATTGGATTTTATCTCAATGTTAATGTGGAACCATTAAATGTATTTTCTTTATAGTTTTTATTTATATATAAATTATTTTACTTATTTGTGTGTGTGTGCATCTGTGTGTAAGTGTGTGTGTGTGTGTGTGTGTGTGTTGGTACTGGGCTTGAACTCAGGTCTTCATAATCTTGCTTAACTTCTTCCTTTTGTAAGGTTGGTGCTCTACCACTTTGAGCCATACCTCCAGCCCAGATTTTTCCTGGTTGTTTCTGGGATAGTGTCTTGAGGACTTTTCTTCTCCCCAACTAGCTGTGAAGCATGATTCTAGAGATTTTAGCCCCAATAACTAAGGTTACAGAAGTAAGCCATTGGTGTCTGGCTGAAAATATTATCCTTATAATTCTATAACTTCCAGGCTCCAGCAGCTTATACCTATAGTCCTAGCAACTGAGGATCGTGGTTCAAAGCCAGCTCAAGAAGGAAAGTCTGTGAGATTCTTATCTCTAAGTAACTACCAAAAAAGCAGAAAAGAAAGAAAAGGCCAGAAGTGGAGCTGTATCTCAAGTAATAGAGTGCCACCTTTGAGTGAAAACACTAAGTGACAACACCCAGGCCCTGACTTTGTCCCAGCATTGTCACACAAACACACACCAAAAATCTAAAATTACACTGAAATTAAACACCAAAAATATATAAAAACACATTATCAAATATATTATTAAATTCATAATACTGGTCTTCAAAATTGATGTTGCAAAATATAATTAAAACTAAAAGGCTCACTGCTCTATTCCTAGTTACTCAAAAGGCAGAGATTGGGAGAATTTCAGTTTGAGATCAGCCTGGAAAATAGTTATTAAAACTTCCATCTCAATCAACAAAAAACTAGACATAGTAGTACATAACTCTCACCCCAGCTACAGAATAAATAAATAGGAATATCTCAATCCAGGCCTACCTGGGTATAAATGGGGGACCCTATCCAAAATATAACAAAAGTAAAAGGGATTAGAAGTGTGACTGAAATGGTTAGAGCACCTACCTACCAAACTTAAGGCAAACTTAGATCATGCCTCAGTATGAGGGAAAAAAACCTAACTGATGAATCAAGCAAAAAGGGTACAATATGTTTTAAGTATTCTTATAACAAAAAATGAAAAAGAAATTCTTTAGGCATTTCTAAGTAAACATACACATATATCAAAACAATGTTACATTATGCACCATAAATATATGCAATGCTGTTTATTACATTTTTCAATTCAATAATTTTAAAAGTATAAGAATACATACTACAGAATTGAGGAAAAAGAAACCCTAGTAGCAAATATCAAAATTGATGTGAACTTTACAACGTGGGGAGCGGGGAGAAACAGGGGTTGGGGTGTAAATGGGAAGGGATGGGAAGGGGAAACAAAGGAGGAGGCAACAATTATTTGCAATAACTAGTATATGTCTGAGTCAAGCAGAAATGGTCAGATAAGTTGATGTTAGGGGAATGAACCCCAAGATAAGTATTCAAATATTTTTTGTTTTTTTCTTTTCATGCAATTGTTTCTAACATATTTATAAGATGATTTCTATGTTGCTTTGTATGTCCTGCCCCCACAGTATAACCCTTGCTCTCACTGTATTTGATATTGGTATAATTTGTGGAGGGGAAAGAAAAAAAAATCATTTAACTAGAGATATAGGTGGACCCATTGCAACAATGAGATGCACAAGTCTTTATGTCAAAAAACGAACTTTACAACTTTGGTGGGGGGGGGAGGTCAAGGTGGGGGGGCGGGGAAGTATGGGAAGGGATGGGAAGGGGAAACAAAGAGGATGCAGCAATGCTTGATAAGAAATGTATTTGTTATCTTGCCCGTGTAATTATAACTCCTCTGTACGGTATTCTCACAATAAAAAACAAATTAAAAAAAAAAAGAAATGTACTCATTACCTTGCCCATGTAATTGTAACCCCTCTGTACAGTATTTTCACAATAAAAAACTGATGTGAAACAAGTTTCCTTTTGCCTTCTTTTGTAGTATAGACAGGCTCAAAACCTTAGACAACAAAAGCAAAGGACTGGGAAGTTCCAATGCTGAGAAATGAACTAGGGAGACAAGGATTCATTGTATTGCTTTGTAAGCCCTGAGGGATAGAATGAGTCCATTTACCAGCTGCCTTCCTTGTTTCCTAATGAATCTGTTGGTCATTTGCTATAGAGATGAAACTATATAATAGACTTGTCCATATAGATGAAATTCCTCACAAGTAGCCTAATATGGTAAGACAATGAGCCATGATAGGCAACACTTGTATGTCATAGTTTAATCATTATTAAAGAGAAAAGTTGAAAATGAGCTTAAATTTGTGTAGCTTAATAATCATAAAATTTTTAATTTGCTCAAAGATGAAGTTATATATGGCTAAAAGGAGGAAAAGACATATATATTTTAGAGCAACTTGGTCAGTGAATAGTATATATCAACTTTTATTTAAAATATTTAATAATGTATTTAATATTTGTATTAAATATAACAATATTTTGATATTTGAGAAGTATATAATAATATGAAAATAGAAAATTATTCTATAGGCAAACAGTTTGATCTCTGCTTAGAACTGAATAAATTCTATACCTTCAATTAAGAGAATTGAGAAGACTAAATATATGTTATGGTAAAAAAAATTAATAACATAATTATGTTCCCAGTATATCAAACTTCTTTTTTGAAGAATAGCTTTGAGAAGTCTATCAACTGGATTACATAATGAATCTCCATGAAAGAACACAAATGGATTCTAAATTCATTGTTTTCAAATACATGTAGCAAGAACCACAGAACAGAAGAACACATGTAGAGTAACACTCACCAAATAGAAGGGTGTAGACAGAAATAAATCTTTCTCTCCAAAATTTTATGGGTCTTGTTGAGGCCAGCTCTAAGCAAATGTCTCCATATCTGCAAGTCCAGTTGGTTCAATGTAGGCTTTATTGTCAGAGCTGATAACTAATATTTACAAAATTCTCATGTGTCTGCACTGGAAGGCCTTTCACAAAGATGCAGTGTTGGTAAGAATGAAACAGAAAAGAATAGCTGCAATGCTGTAAAGACAAATCCCTGATAAATTAAGGCTGAATACCATTTGTTTGTGACAGATCCAGTTCTGAAAGTCTGCAGATACCTGAAATATATTAAAAGAACTATGTTTTCTCTGCATCTGATTTGGTAGTGGAGTGCCTCTTAGTGTCCATGGTAACTCTCATGGAGTGGTTTGGAGATTCACCATTAAAAGGCCTGTCCATTACAATGTAATGATGGGCCAGTCACAGAGCTTAGGAAATGTTTAGTTTCTGAACTTCAAAACAGGTTTGAGTCATTCCACGCTTTTCAGATATATTATCAGAAATTTATAGATATAGAAAAGTTTTTATGTCGCAGTAACATACTTTTCAGATATTACAACATGTAGCTAGTGATTATAGCTTAGAAAAGGAAAACCATGAAAGCTTTTGGAAATCTCAACTGGTTTCACAAGGTATCAGTGTATATACTGCAATTACAAAAATATGAATAAAGAAAAAGGGAAAGAACTTCTTGGGTAGTCATTTGGTGATTTTTCTTTTTCTTTTAATTGAATCTGATGTGGTTGAATTTTCAACTTAAAAATGCCCAGTTGGGTCCCAGTGGCTTTCACCTGTATTCACCTGCTCAGGGGGCTGAGACCTGGAGGACTGAGGTTTAAAGCCAGGGTGGATAGATAGTCCAACAGACTCCATCTCTAATTAGCCAGCACAAAGTAGAGCTGGAAGTATGGCTCATGTAGTAGTGTGTCAGCTGAGCAAGCTGGATGCAATGAGGTTAAGCCACAATATTAATTTTTAAAAAATCAAATGAAGGTATTTACTTCCTTTTTGGTTTTGGATGTTTTCTTGTTTGTTTGTTTTTGCCAGTCTTGGTGCTTGAAATGAAGGCCTGGGTGCTGTCCTTGAATCTCTTTGTGCTCATGTCTAGTTCTGTACCACTTGAACCACAGTAATATTTCTACTTTTTTCTGAGTAGTTTACTGGAGGTAAGTGTCATGGAGTTTTCTTCCATGTGTTCACTTTGAACTGTGGTCCTCAGATCTCAGCCTCCTGAGTAGTAGGATTATAGATGTGAGCCACCAGCACATGGCTTTACTTCCTATCTTTAAAAACAAAATTACTGTAAAGGTGATGCACAGGTATTGAATACATTTCTTTTTGAACAATGTCAGCTCTTTCCTCATTTCCTCCCAGGTTTTTTTCCCCCTCCTTGACTCCCCACCCCCAAGTTCTATAGGTATCTTAGTTCACTTACTTTTACTTCTTTCTATGTTCCTGAATATGAAACACCGCAGACACTGCATGTATTTTAAAGCATTGTTTCAATGTGTAAGGCTGCAATTATTGCAACTCCTTTTTGTATTAAAAATCAGAATAGTGAATGTTACTTAACAAACACACTTAGCCTGAATGGATTTCTAGTAGGATGCTTAATGAAACAAAGAAGATAATTATGATTATTATGTGATGCTTTGTGTAATAGCAGAGAAACTACAAAATGTTCCTTCCTATTTTTAAGAAGATTCTTAACAAATGTAAAACTCATTTTTTTAAAATTTCGATTTGGTGAATATTCCTAAATATACAGCAGGTAACTGTTCACTGAGCTTGGAAGAGGAGATACTTTATCTGAGTACCTGAACACCGTAATGTAACTGAAGGAATTCATACCTGAAAATGCACTGAACATCGTACTGGGTATAACTCTCTTACTGAGTGTGCACTTTTATTTTACCCTCATAAACAAAAGGTACCTGACAACCACAGTAGAGAAATATAATCGAATTAAAAAATTATCATATTGAAAAATATATGTTTCTGAAGCTGGGTGCTAGTATCTGATACCTCTAATCCTAGCTACTCAAGAGGGGGAGGTTTGAAGGTATCAATTTAAAACCAGCCGGGAGGGGCTGGGAAGGTGGCTCAGTGATAAAGCGCTTGCCTTGCATGCCTGAGGCCCTGGGTTCAATTTCTCAGCACCACAAAAGAAAAAAGCCGGAAGTGGCGCTGTGGCTCAAGTGGTAGAGCGCTAGCCTTGAGCTGAAGAGCTGAGGGACCGCACCCAGGCCCAGAGTTCAGGCCCCACCACCGGACCCAAAATAAAACAAAGCCAGCCGGGACAGGAAAATCTGTGACACTCATATCCAATTAAGTAACACAAAGGTGGAAATGGTGGGGGATGAAAAACCTTAAGAAACCAATCCCAATTTCTGAATTCACGTCTCAGTGGGGGAGCGCTGGACATTGCTGGAGAATGTACAAAGCAAAGAACTGAAGAGTTTGGCAGAGTGGGTGAGTCCAGGAGGGCGGAAGCCAGAAGCATAGTGTGGGGGAGGAGCAACAAGGATGGAGGTGAGCTGAAAGTAGGCGGGGGGGGGGGGGGGGGAAAAAGGAACCTTGTTTGTTCGCTGAGCGAACTAGAGACTGGAAAACATCTGAGAATTTTTTTCTTCACAAACTGTGGAGGGTTTTGGGAAAAAGGAACCTTGTTTGTTCGCTGAGCGAACTAGAGACTGGAAAACATCTGAGAATTTTTTTCTTCACAAACTGTGGAGGGTTTTAATTTTTATTAGACGGTATCTGAGTTTGACTTTTCAGCACCAGCTCTGCTCAAACAGGTGTTTTCCTATCTTGGCCTCCTTACTTAAATGCACTGAAGAATTAAATACATAATTTACATGCCAATAATACAGGTTTGCTACTTCGGCAATTGGAAGGCTGAGGGAAAAGAATCATGAATTCTCAGCTAGCCTGAGCTGTTGTTTTTCGCCACACACAGGTCAGCAGTTTTAAGGCAACCCTGGTCTAAATAGCTAAAGTATACATGTCTCGTGGCGGGGTGGCGGACGGCAAACTCAGATTTTCTCCCCCAGAGAGGGCTGTAGCAGACTTGCAAGAGGAGGTCCTCCTGCTTCAGCCGCCCCAATAATGATCGGTTTAACTTCGTGACTTCATACCATCACATCCAACAGCATTTTTCTTAAGCAAAACCACCAAAACATTAAAAATTATTCAAAAGCATCTTATACAGCCATGAACTAAAGTTTTAGTTACGAGAATGCCGAAGAGCAGAAAATGTCTTTTTTTTTCATGCGAACTGAAAGGCAGAGTTGAAACAATGCTGAGTGGGTGATGGGCACATATGAAATTATACTTTCAGAAAAGGGCGGGCTATAGAAGGGGGAGGGAGGGTTGGTAGAAGGAAGAGGAAAGAAAATGAGCGGGATTTTTTTTCTCATGAGTCATCGTATGTCATGAGATTGTTTTTTCCCATAATTCAATTTGTCTCGAGAGATTTTTTTTTTCCCATAAGGCAACTTGTCTCGTAAACACATAAGCCAATCCCTATCCTTGGGGCCTTAGCAACAACCAAAGGAAAAAATGTGATTGGGTGAGTAGATTCTGGGGTGGAGAAATCTCCCACTTCCTGTGGGGTTGTCACTCGGCTTCCCATCACTGCACGGTGCAAACGCTTCACGGAGGAGCTGAGATGGTGGGGATACAAGTGACCGGGAGGTTGCTGCCTCAACTTTCCATCTGGACAGATCTAAGTTTTCTGAATTTTACTGTTGGTATGTTCCCACTCCCCTCTAGTAAGGTCTGTTGGTCTGGGAAGGGGGTATATAATGGCTTTGTCTAAGAATTTGACTCTAGAAATGAGGCTTTAAGGGGCTTCTGCTCTTCAGAGTTGCGGGGCCACCCGTGCTCTTCATAGCCCCCATGGGTGACCGGATTCTAGAGGAAGACTACTGGGTGACACTGAATGCTGAGTGTGTTTGTTTACTGGTGTGTTGGGCGGATTCATTGTTTTGTGGTGTCCCTAACGGAAGATGGAGCCACATGCACAATTTGCCAAAAAATCAGAATGAAATCCTTTTGAAAATCTTTTTATCCTCACCACTCCCACTCTAGCCAGAAAAAAGTTTAGTTTATTTGATCTTCAATCCCTGCTTGCTATGGAGGGGGGGTGGGGGGGGAGGTAAGGTGGTATAAGAAAGAAATGGCGCTGAGGGAGCATAGCATGTAGTATGCCTTGTAGAGGAAGCGCGGCATGGTGGGAGGTGCCTGGATATAGTGGTGGCGGGAGATAGGTGGTTCATTTGCTTGTGGGGAGGAGTCGGGTAGGTAGGCTAGAGGATGGGCAGGAACTAGCAGAAAGCCTCAAAAAATTTGAGAATTCCCAGGGATATTCTCAAGATAAGGGGGGAGGGGTGGAGTGACAGTGGGTAGGGCATGCAGTCCAGGGATTAGCCCTAAGGAGGGTGGGCTTTAGGAATGCTTGGACTATAGCAGTGCTGTTTCCCACAAGTAACGGTGGTGTTGCACAGCCGGGAGGCTGGTTGGCAGATGGGAGATAGCACAGAGCAACTCTACCATAGATGTAAGGGCCAAGCACTAGATAGCACAAACAGTAGAGTCAAGGTGGTAGGGTTTATTTGATCCTTGGTCTCTGCTACCTTATGGCAGGAGTTTTGGGCTGTTGATTGAACAGGTAGATAGGAAGGCTAGCTGCAGAAACAGTACCACACAGGGAAGACGAGAGAAGATTTGAGAATCCCCAGGCAGATAAGGAAGCAGTGCCAATATGTGTGGTGCACCCAGCAGAGGGATTATGTGAGAGGACAGTCCCTGGAAGTGGGCGGACTGTTGCACTGTGTGGGCTCACTACAGTGAGTGGCTTGCACACCCAGTCAGGCTGAATTTCAGCTGGAATGATAGAACTGTTAGAAAAGAGTGAGCATAGAATCAGAGCAACCAAGCTTAAAAGTGGGAGCTAAGAAGGTAGAGAAGATTCAAAAATGAGAGATATACTAACTGGGTGTACACCTGTGGTGTCATGTACTTGGGAGGTTGAGACAGAAAGTAGGCTAGGCCCAGAGCAAAGCAGCCGAACAGCAGTATAAATAAAGAATCAAAGTGTTAAAAAAAATGTGGCTGAATGTCCAACTGAGTGGTATCCCATCTGGCCTCTTGACTTCAAATCCCAGTATAGTTTTAAGAAAAATTAAAATGAGAGGGGCTGTGAGTGTAGCCTAGTGGTGGGATTGAGAAGACTTGACAGTAAACTAGAAAGACACTGGGATAAGAGATAGCTAAAACCTTAGAAAGCAAAGAAATGTAGGTGAGTTGAGGCAGGGCTGAAGGTTTTTTAGAAATGTTGGAAGACAGTGGAAGTGAGAAACAGTATATAGCTCAGTGGTCTGCCTAACAAGCACTAGGCATTAGTTATCATTCCCAACAAGAAGGGGGTGCACAAAGAAGGAATGGTGAGGTGGTAACTAAGGTAAATAAGTGGAACTTATAAATGAAAAGGCACAAAACTGGGAAGGTTGGCCTTATAAGGGGAGTGAGAAGTTGGATCTTGAAATTGGGAAAGAAGGAACCAAAGGTTCTGATGGAGATCAGCAGTCAAGGCAATTTTAGAAATGGAAAATAGGAGGGGCAAGAGAGTGTACATTTGAAATAACAATGACCCAAAAGGGAGAGCAAATCCTAAAAAATAAGCTGAGTCACATTCAAGGAAGACCCTAATATGTGGTGATAAATAGGTTGCATGTTATGAAGGGGGCAGACTTTTGAAATGAAGAGATTGTCTTCTGCTAACTTATAAGATAAATAGATAGATAAATATCTCTATATAGATAGATAGATAGATATCTATCTGTATCTATCTATCTATCTATCTCTATCTACCTAGCTATCTAGCTAGCTAGACCCTTCTCAGATACTCCTGTTTACCAATATTTTCTCCTGTGGATTGTTTTTGCTTTATATATACTTCCCTTTGAAGACTAGAAGTTTTAAATTTTGATCCAAGTTGAGTATATTTTTTTCATTTGATACTTATATTTTGGTGTCATTTCTAAGAGCTCTAAACATCGACTCTATGTTATCTAGTTTTTAGCCAGAGTTTAGTTTATTTCAGTTTTGAGTTAATTGATGCATATGGTGTGAAGGAGAATAGGACTTCATTCTGTTGTTTCTGTTGTAGAAAGATAATATTTTTCTGAAAGGTTAGAAATAAGAAAGTTTCAGATTTTGCCATTTTTCAAATTTGGGAATATTTCAGGAGACTTCACCCATTCAACATCTGTAGTCTAAAATTCAAAATACTCTAAAATTTGAAGTTCTAAAAACATTTCAGATTTTCAGATCAGGGACACCCAAAGTGCATATAGAAAAAAAGATCTGTGTGTAAATCTTGTATTCTGTAATGTTGATGTACTGTACAAATATCCTGTATACATGATCATAGTATCTGGCAGTATGGAGTACTGTTTTTCCAAATTGGGTTGCCTTTTTCTTGACTAGTTGGTCTGGATGGATAGAATTCTCTGGGTTGCAGTTGTATGTAGCTCAGTAGTAAAAAGTGCTTGCCTACGGGGCTGGGAAGGTGGCTTAGTGGTAGAGTGCTTGCCTTGCATGCATGAGGCCCCGGGTTCGATTCCTCAGCACCACATAAGCAAAAAGAAGAAAGCCGGAAGTGGCGCTGTGGCTCAAGTGGTAGAGTGCTAGCCTTGAGCTGAAGAGCTGAGGGACAGCGCACAGGCCCAGAGTTCAGGTCCTATGGCCGGACCCAAAAAAAAGTGCTTGCCTAAAGCATGCACAAGACCCTAGGTTTGACCCCTTGCCCTGAGTGAAAGGAGTGTGGGGATGAATCCAATAAAATGTTAATTCACTGTAGTATTGGCTACCTTCTAATTGTTTCTGATTTTGGTCCTTAATATATGAGGGTGACACTTTTGGGCATTTACCCAACCGATTACAAACAAGTATAAGTCTAGGACAAGCAGAAAAGGTAAAAAGCTCTGTACATATGACCATATAAGATGAAGTTAAGTGAAATGAACCTCAAGGTAGGGACACAACTGTTTTTTTTTCTTGCTTGCTATTGTTTTTAATGTCTTTAAAGTGTACTAGGTGAATTTTTTGCTTCTTTTGTATGTGCTTCTTCCTCCACTGTATAACCCTTATTTTCACTGTATTTGATGCTCATGCCCTAAATCTTGTATAAACATTTTTCTGATTTGGGGAAGGAAAATAACAAAATGCTAAAATAAGGATAAAGTTGACCTATTGTAACAATGAGATGTACAAGACATATATTGAAAATAAACTTTACAACTTGGGGAGGAGGGAAGAATTAGGGAAGTGGGGAGGTAAGGGATGGTAGGGGATAAACAAAGGAGATAACAATGCTCAATAGGAAATATACTCATTACCTTACTCATGTAACTGTAACCCCTCTGTACACTATTTTTGTTATTTTTTTTGGGGGGTCTGGTCATGGGGCCTGAACTCTGGGCCTGGGCATTGTCCCTCAGCTCTTCAGTTCAAGGCTAGCACTCTACCACTTGAGCCACAGCGCCATTTCTGGCTTTTTTCTTTTTGCTTATGTGGTGCTGAGGAATCGAACCCAGGGCCTCATGCATGCAAGGCAAGTGCTCTACCACTGAGCCACCTTCCCAGCCCCCCTCTGTACACTATTTTTACAATAAAAACATTAAAAAAGAACAAGCAAAAAATATATGAGGGTGAAGCTGTCAACCCACAGTTATCACTTTTGCTGTTTAGTTTTGTAAAGGTCCGTTTGAAGCTAAGGAAGTTACTTACCTCCTTTACTTAGAACAAGGAGTAGCCATGAATAGTACTTGTCCTTTTTTTTTCCAGGGCTGAGGACCGAACCCAGGGCCTTGTGTGCGCCAGGTAGGCGCCCTTCCACTGGGCTAAACCCTCAGCCCCTTGTCCTTTTGTCTATAAGACATCCTTATAATTTATTTTACCACCAGTATCAGTAGGCTTTCCTTTTCTAAGACATAGTCCCAGTGAATCTCATATTGATATTTAGCCTTTCCCCCCTCTAAATCCATCTGGAAATATTTTGTAACATTCAAATAACTTTTAAAATAGCTAGAGTGCTAGAGAGCTTGCCTAGTAAGCATGAAGGATTTGAGTTATACCCTCCCAGCACTTCAAACATAATAATAATGGTAATAATAATATTTGAGAACTTGTTTAGAATGTCAATATTTAGTTTATGAAAACAGCCAATGTAATTTTTAAAAAAAATACTGTATAGCACAAAGGATAGTTTCTTTCAAGTTGTTGTGCAATGAATATGTAAATTATTTCTCTTGTGTGTGCAAGGACTGGGGCTTGAATTCAAGGCCTTGAGTAGTTAGATGAGTGCTCTACTACTTCAGTCATACCTCCCACTTTTAGCTTTTTGATGAATTGGAGATAAGAGTCTCAGATTTTTCTGTTCTAGCTTCACACCATGATCCTCAGATCTCAGTCTTCTGGATAGCTAACATTTCAGGCATGAGCCACAAGAGACTGGCCATAAATTATTTCTCTATTATTTAAAAGCATCGAGTAATACCCATATAACACATAACCCATATTAGAAAACTCATGATAACTATCAAGAAGTATTTACTTGGTAGATTGTTATAAACCTGTGCTAGAGATTTAGATTCTCTCCCTACACCCTGTTTACAATTGTCATTACTTGTGCCTTAATTTTTACCCTTCCTGTATATTGAGGTACTGACCCTTGGAGCTTTTTATATTTTTTTGTTTACTGCCCATTTGTTTTATACACCCCACACACATAATGCAGCACTGACTTACTGCTCTAACCAAGCTGATCATCATCTTGAACATGCTACTATATTAATTTCTAACCTTAAGCCTTTTCTTGGGTTGGTGTTTTCTCTCTCCCCACCCCCTCTCTCTTTTTTTTGCAGTATCCAGATCTTTCTCCTCAAATTCTATCCCACTCACTCTGCCACAAGGATTTTGAAGCTGTTTAAAAACACAGTATTCTGTTTTTGTCCTCTCTGCAGGAATTCATCATTTGTTTTCCATGTCATTCAGTCAGTACTCAATCATTTTCAGGAAACTTATAGCTGGCAGATGTTATGTTCTAGTAATCCCATCTCTATGACAGCTATGGATATGTGAAGAATTTTCCTAATAGAAATAATATTACCGAATAAATTTCTCGGGTAATGTGTAAAAGTATAATTGAGCTGCATAATAGCAAAGATATATATTGATATTGAGATTGCATTGACCACTTATATTAATGTTTTATGCAATAATTATTTCAAGATCAAAGTGATAATTCTAGGAAACCATTTTTCTGCCACATCTCTCTGATTTTGTTCCAGATGACATTACAATCCTTGAAGAAGGAAAAAGAAACAAACATAAAAGAAAAAGGAGGAGCAGTAGCAAAAAGTCTTCAAGAAGAAGCTCACATGCTCACTGTCTTCACTGGACGAGAGGTAAAGTAAACTAAAAAAAAAAATCACATGAAAAATATTCTGAAATGCCTATGAGTAGCAAGGTAAGCAAATTCAAGAAATTGAAATGTTCTGAAGTCCTGTTGTTTCTTTCTTTAAAAGTATTTTGTTAGCATAAATTTAATACACAAATGGAGTTCATTTTTATATTTATATACATGCATATTATGAACATTTATCAAATTTACCCTATCTATATTACTTTTTCCTAATCCCTCCTTCCTCAAGTTTTTGGTGAATTTCATTATGTTATTTTCAAGCACACACATAGGCATTTATTATATTTACCCCTCCCACTCTGCATTCCCCTTCTCCTTCCTATTGCATTCTATTGTTACTGACTCCTTTTTATAGTCTTGCCATTGTCTGGTATTTTTTACGTCTAGATTCTGCATATAAATGAAGTTTGCAATACTTGTCCCTCTGAGTTTGACTTCCCTGGCTCAATATTATCTCCAGTTTCATCTGTTGTTCTCCAAAAATCTACAGTTTCATCCATTTTCCTCAAAACAATAGGATTTCATCTTTATAGTTGAATAACACTCCATTGTATATATGCACCTCATTTTCTTTGTCAAATCTTCAATTATTGTTCCATGGCTTAGTTCTTGTAAATAGTGCCTGTATAAACATGGCTGTGCAAGTATCTTTTATATGTTGACTTATATTCCTTCTGATGTATACTGTAGAGCTCTAGAGGTATGTTTTCGGTTTTTTTTAAATAAACCTACATGTTAGTTGCAATAAATATGTCTACCATCTGTGTATGAGGATTCCTTCCCCCCTCCCCCCCGCCACTGCATCCTCTCCACAATTACTTCTTGTTTTCTTGATGATATGATTGCTATACTGACTGGGGTGAGACAGAATATCAGTATTGTTTTGATTTTCATTTCCTTTATAGCTAAAGAAGTCCAACATTTCTTCGTGTGTTTATTAGCCATTTTTTAGAAATGTTTTACCCTTTTATCATTTGAATTATTTTAGTGTTGACTTTTTAACTATAGGTTTTGGTAATTATTCTTTTGATGAGTAGCTTGCAAAGACTTTCACTATTCTGTGAGTTGTGGCTTGATTCTGGAAATTATTTCATTTGTTGTGCAGTGCATGTGGATATCTCATTTCCCCAACACCATTTGTTAAAGAGACTGTCTTTTTTCCAATGTGTGCTTTTTTTCTCCTTTGTCAGTCGTCCCATAGCTGTAGCTGTATGTGTCTTCTATTTCTTTTCTATTACATTTACCTACATGTCTGGTTTTGTGGCAAAACCATGCTGTTTTTGCTTTTGTGTGGCTGTGTTATCATTTGAAATAAGATCTTTTTGCTCAGAATTGCTTTGGCTATTTGAGGGTACTTTATGCTTCCACATGAAGTTTTTGATTGATTTTTCTATCTGTGATGAATGATACTAGTATTTTATGTGGACTAAATTTAATCTATACATAGTGCCTGATAATATAGTTTTCATAATATTCTGCCAATCTATGAACATGGAAAGTCTGTCTTCTATCTAGTATCTTCAATTTCCTTCATAATATCATAGAGTTGGTTCGGTTTCTTGGTTAAGTTTATTCTGAGGTTTATTTTTTAAGACTATTATGAATGGGATTATTTTCCTGATTTCTTTCTCTGCCTGTTTGCTGTTGGTAGATAGAAAGCTAAGTATGTTTATATATTCTATTCATTTTGTATTCTGCTAATTTGCCAAAAGTGGTATCAGATCTAAGAGGGTTTTTTGGTAGAACCTTAAAGGGTCCTTTAAGTATAGAATCATATAATCTGTAAATAGGTATAATTTGACCTGCTTTTCTTTTATTGTTATGGCTAGAAATTCTAGTACTATATTGAATAAGAGTTGAGAGAGGAGACACCCTTATCTTTTTCCTCACTTTAGAGGAAATGATTTGTATTTTAAAGTTTTATTGTATTTTTTGCTTTACCTTGGATTCATATAGGCTTGGGGAGAATTTGTACATGTCAAATAAATAGAAAAAATGCTATAACTTATTTCCCTGATGGAGGGCAGTTCTTTAAAAAATATCCATATGGATTAAGAAATATTTTGCACTAAGTAATACACAGTCAATAATCTGAGCATCATGGATGGCACTCTCATGTTTTATGAAAAGAAATGCTGTTGGGCAAAGAGTGGGATAGTAGGGGCTGGAAAGGTGGCTCAATGGTAGAGTGCTTGCTTCGCATGCATGAGGCCCTGGGTTCGATTCCTCAGTACCACATAAACAAAAAGCCAGAAGTACTGCTGTGGCTCAAGTGGTAGAGCACTAGCCTTGAGCTGAAGAGCTGAGGGGAAGCACCCAGGCCCAGAGTTCAAGCCCCACGACCAAAAAACTGTAGGATAGTATATGAAGAATGTCTTCGGTTGCTCTAATCACATTGATTAGGGCACATTGGTTGGTGCAGTGATCATATTTTAATAGAACTGCTGCAGACTGCCACAGAAAGAGAAGCATTTTCCACAATTACAGATTTCAATCAATAGGTTGGAACCATCTTCACAGTCTAGCCGCTGGAAGTTGCTACCTAGCTTCATTATAGTCCCTGTTTGAATCTTTCAGTATCTAAGCCTCTTCTGAGAAAAAGAGGATTTTTATAGGTTATTATAGGGTTATTATATTAAAGGTGGTTATGATAGGTGCAAAGTAGCTACAAATGGTGAGGGGGCTCATTCTCCTCTTTCTAATGAAACATAAAATTGTTATTAATGAACCATTGAAGATCTGCCTTTTTAAATTGGTTCTCAAGATCCCATACCAAAAGTAAAGCAAATAATTGAGGCAAATACCCATATAATTAACATAAATAACTTTTCCTCATCTCTTCTTTTCTATTGGAGTATTCACTTAATTTCAAATATATCCCGTTTGATGGTATATGAGATCTAATTTGAGATATACAAAGAAGATTATCCTTTTAAGATAGTAAATAAATGGATTCACAGGGCAAAGAACTTTAAAATTCAGTCTCAGATGATATTAAAGTAATGAAATATCAAACGTTTGTTTTGAAAACTACATCGCTTTTCAAAATAAAATTATAGGTAACATTTCTGAAAGGTATGTCTGATTTACTGATAATTACTTTTAAATGGATGCACAGGACTTAAAAACATACAGAGAAGACAAAATCATGATGATGATGATCACCAGGAAGGTCCTAGATGTGACTGTGGAAATAAAAAGATTCAGGTAAAATATTACCAATAATTAAATGATATAAAAGTACCTAAATTTTCCTGAACAGTAAACTCTATTGAGAGTAGAAATTGTGCCTCATTATGCTTCAATAGTACATTCAACAAAATTTAAGCCTAATATTTTTTCATTTTTTGTCCAGTGATTATTTTAATTAACATTGATTGTCATTTTGATATTTCTTTGTCCATTGGTCGTTATTCTGCTATTTTAAGTCAACCCTAACAAGTAAATTTATAAAATGCTAAATTAGATTATTGGTGATTCTCATCATATTTGATCATTTTCAATTGTTACCTCATATAGAGTCATCTTAAATTATAGTCTAAACCAGTTATAATAGCTTTGTAAATTACTTGTAAAAAAAGTGAGAGGAAATATACTCTGGAACCAACAGGTGGTGTGGGACAGATGAGATTTACAATCTTTCACCTTTAAACTTGGTAAATTGGACATATGAATAAGAATTACAGAGGCCTCATGTAGATTCATAAGATAATAATTATGTTAATGTTTGAGCCTAGTATGTAAACAATCTTAAGTTATTATATGGTCCTTTAGTAAAAAAATGATGACTCTAGAATCTTAAACCATTTTTGTCAAATCTGAAAAGGAAAGTGGTTATTTTTGGAGGAATAAGTTACATTTTCAAATATTTTAATGATTCATTTAAATTGATTTAACAGATACTGACTCACTACCTATTCTGAGCAGGCACTTTTTGTTTTGGATTGTTTGGGGTTTATTTTTTTCAGTATCCAAAATTGAACCCAGTACCTCAAACAACTCTTTGAGGGATTTTTTCAGTTTGAAAATAACAAAAGCTTCATCTTGCCACATAAAACTGAGGTTATGAAAAATCTCAAATTGGATATCATCTATCACATACTTTTGAAATTTTTGAGATTGCCACTACAGAAGAACTCTTCAGAAAAAACATAGTAAAGAAATACAAATGTCAGACAGTTGTAGCACATGCCTGCAATCTTAGCCCTCAGGAGGATTAGGCAGGAGGACTGTTGAGTTCAAGACTGTCTTGTACTAAATAGTCAGTTCAGGGTACATAGTAAGACCTTGTCTGAAAAAAAAAGAAATAAACATACCTGTTTATTTAAGCATCAGTTTACCAATAAATTGGATAATTAATTTCAATGATGCTGTGCAATTCTTTTTCTTTGAGACAGCGTCTCTGTTTGGTCCAGACTGACACTAAACTCACAATTCCTCCTGCCTTAGCCTCCTGAGTACCACCACACTTGGCTGTGTATTTTGTAATATTTAAACTTAGTATCAGTAGACACAATTGTTTTTATCCAGCTCAATTCTTTTTGAGAGAATGTTTCTGAATACTATGAAGGAAAGAAAATTGTTAGAGACCTCACACATGCTTAGAATGTACCTAGCATTACTGTTATCTCCACCCTCGACAATATTTTTACATTAAAAGGGACTGCAAGCTCCTTTGGAAAGGATCTTTAGGAAATTGACCTCAGTTCCATCTTTTGTGCTACTGCACTGTGCTGCTAACACCTGGTGACTTAGAAGAACATATGTATTCCACCCAATCTACTTACTTGGTTTTCAGCAAAAAAAATGCTAGGGAGTGCTTTAGCAAAGCAACTATTTTTTTTCCTAAATTTCATTTGCTGAAATGGTTTCTTTGCTATTTTGCAACTACTCTTAGATTCTGACCGTGCTATAATAGGAAGCCATGTCAAACCTACAGCATTACAGCATTTTTGTTTACCAGGCAATATTTACTTGTGGAAAGTTTGTTTAAGCACAATCCCTGTGTCTACTGTAAGAGAATTGTTCAAATTTTCATTATCTCCATTTTTATGATTCACTCCCTACCCTTTTGGTTTAAAAACTGAAAAGATAGGTTGACTTGTTACCAGGACAACTTACTTGAACAATAGTAAGCCAACTTTCTGTTTCCTTTATGGCTTTCCCTCACTTTATTTCCCTCTTGAGAATTAAGCCTTTATTTATATTGCAAATATATGTAGTTTTTTTAATGATTACTGAGTAGACAAATAGTAGATATTTTTCATATTCTGATTCTAAATATTTGTATTATAAAATATTGTTTTAGTTCTTCTCAACTATAAAATCACACAGTCTACTTATTTCTTTAGTAAATTAGATCCAGAAAACAGTGGTTAGTACTACTTGGAATGCATCCAAGTTCACAAAAAAAACTAATTTTTCATATTTTAATGAAGTTTTATATGTATACTATTCTTTGTGTCAAGGGTGTGGGATATCAGCTAAGTCTACAGTTCTGAAAATTAGTATATAAAAAGTAGGCATAGTGGAATTTTAGAAGAAACAATTACCCATAGGAATGTTTTTGAGAAATACCATTATAACAATCAAATATAGAGTATATGTTTTGTTTTGTAAAACTGGGTTTCTTTGCAGAAGTGCGATGGCAATTGTCAGAGGCAGAATCGAGGCCAACTTCAACAACGGAAACAATCAGAAGATAACTGCAACAGTAGTGGCCAATCAGTGAGATCTCAGGACCAACACAGATCTCCAGATCAACGCCAGAGATCTCCGGTGCGGAGATCACTGGACCAACGCAGGAAATCTCCGGACCAACGCAGGCGATCTCTGGTCCGGCGATCTCTGGTCCGGAGATCTCCGGATCAATGCAGGCGATCTTCTGTTTGGAGTTCTATAGACCAATGCAGGCGATCTCCAGATCGGAGATCTCCAGACCAAGGCAGGCGATCTCTAGTCCGGAATTCGCCAGACCAACGCAGGCGATCTAGAGATGCTTTTGGGCGATCTCGAGACGATTACAAGCGATCTCATGGGCGCTCAGAGAGACGACATGACCACTCAAAGAGATCACATAGCCGCTTAGGGAGAACCCATAGTTGGTCAGAAAGATCTTTTAACCGCTCAGAGAAATCTTATGGCAAATCAGAGAGAGCTTATGGCCTCTCAGAGAGATCCGAAGCAATACCTGAGTCTGAATTTGAGTTTGACAGGTAAAAATACAGTGAATACCTACTCATTAGTACAATGTATAGATTATAAAAATATAATTAAAAATAAGGTGACAAAAGAATAAATACAGTTCTCATAGAATTATTCTGATTGTGGTCCTGGTGTTTGCAGGAAAGCTGGCCAGCATCTTACTAGTATACCACTGACATAGTCTGTTTAGGATACTGTAACAAGATACTGTAGATTGGATTGTTTAAACAACAAATTCCTGACAATTCTGGAAGCTGGAAAAACAATTGATTCTGGTGAGGGCTTCCTTGCTTGCAGATGTCCTCATATAGCAAAGAAAGAGTAAGCCCTGATCCCTTACTTACAATGACACTGACTCCATTAAATTTATTTTCTAGGCATGATATCAATAAGATGACTGAGTTGAATGTTCATGTACTCTAAAAATTTGTGTTTTGAAGCCCTAACCAACATATATTTTTCGGGGGGCTGGTGATTGAACCCTATGCTAAGCACATGCTTTACTACTGAGCTATAATTGAACCCTATGCTAAGCACATGCTTTACTACTGAGCTATACCCCCAAACTTGTTTTAATTTTAAACCAATTGCGTAGTCTGCAAAATAAATAATTGAGTACTTTATATTGTGATATTGCTGAGTTTTAATGTTCTTATAAAAATTACAGATTTGTCAATATGCAATTTTAAAAATATTAAAGGCATTCTATTAATAATCTCTTTCAAAGTAAAAGACTTCTTTTTCAGTTTTCACCCTTTATGATTAATATCAGATGCCTTGCAATTAAAAAAAGAGAGGAATACTTCCGGAGACTGCAGCAGCAAAGATATTATGCAATGAATAGGAATCGAAGGGTAAGTATCAGTACTTCTAAGACACTTCAAAATCTGTTTCAGTTTATATTGGGCTTTTCCTCTTTGCAGATTTTTCTAATAGTTTTGGCCATTGTTTATATTAGTAACTTAAAATTTTAAATTAACAATAGGTATTTTTTGGGGGGTCCGGTCGTGGGGCCTGAACTCTGGGCCTGGGCACTGTCTCTCAGCTCTTCAGCTCAAGGCTAATACTCTACCACTTGAGCCACAGCACCACTTCCGGCTTTTTTCTTATGTGGTGCTGAGGAATCGACCCAGGGCCTCGAGCATGCAAGGCAAGCGCTCTACCACTGAGCCACCTTCCCAGCCCTAGGTATATTTTTTAAAAACACATCATGTCACATCTTTACACAAGTTACATGTTTCCAGCATTATAGAACAATTGATTGCAGAAGTTTCCCTCCAGCCATGTATGGTATCACAGGTCTCTGATCTTGCATGAGGACCATAAATTCCAAACAAGAATGAGCTACATACCTAGACCCTATCTCAAAAAGACTTAAAAATGTTTCTGCTTGCTGGGTGGTGGTGGCTCATACATGTATTCCTAGCTACAAAGGAGACTGAGATCTGGGGATTGCAGTTCGAAGCCAGCCTGGGCAGGAAAGGCTGAGACTTGGGGGGGGGGGCTATTTTAATTTTATTTTTTAATAATATTTTATGGTAAAGGTGATGTACAGAGGGATTATAGTTACACAGGTAAGGTAATTAGTAAATTTTATGTCAAACAGTGTTACCCCTTAAATTTATTTTTTAAAAGTTATTATAAAGGTGATGTACAGAGGGGTTTACAGTTACATGTCAGGTAGTGAGTAAATTTCTTTTTGAATAATGTCACCTCTTCCTTCCCTCCCTCATTCTCTCCCAGCTTTTCCCTCCTGAATTCTCCTCCCACCACAAGTTGTATAGTTCATTTTCAACATATTGTCTGATGAGTATCACTGCTGCATTTATGTACCCTTTGTGCCACCATTTCTGTACTCCCTCCTTACCCTCAAGTTTTTATTTTAATAGATATTGCTGAGCTTCCTCCATATCCTCTATCTCCATTGAGATAGAGACTAACCAGTGTTGCACAGGATCGGTTAGTTGCTCATTCCTTTGCCAAAAGATTTATCAAACTTTACATCATTGAGCATCTTTTCAACATTTAAAAGCTTTTAACATTTCATTGACAATGAACTGTTTGTTCATATACTTTATTCAAAACTTTTAGTGTGTTGGTCATATACTTATCCATGCATATATGTATGGGTTAAAGACTAATCATTGTTCTCTAATAGTTTTAAATACTTTTCAGATCTGCCTTTTGAGTTTAATATAGTACATACCCAAGATTATTGTGTTTAGATTCTGTTCTGATTTACAAATCCATTACATTCCTTCAATTTTTAAATACTAAGTATATGTACATTTAAGTTACAGTTCATTATGGCAGTTTATGATTACAATGCACTTTTACCATCTTTCTCCCACATTTGTTCGAATACCATCCATCCCTCAAATTACAGTGTTATACATGTAATTGTCCATACATCTTCTCTACATTTTTCTGCCCCCTTCTCCTTGGACCTACTCTCACCCCCACTGAGACAAAACATGTTTCAACTTCCTGGTATTCCTTTTGCTAAAGTGTAAAGGGAGTTACACCATGGGACTCCTTCCCTGGGCTTACCATACTTTTAGTCAATTAGTTAGCAGACATCTAGTCTCCATCAATCCAAAAATTTAAAACACTATAATACCTGAAATCTATACAAATTTTTTCATGATTTTTTTAATTGTAAAAATGCTGTACAGAGGGGTTACAGTTACATGAGCAAGGTATTGAGTACATTTCCTATTGAGCATTGTTGCCTTCTCCTTTGTTTTCCTCCTACCATCCCTTACCGCCCAACCTCCCCAACTCCTCCTCTCCCTCCCCACCCAACTTGTAAAGTTTGTTTTTAACATAGTGTTTTGTACATCTCATTGTTACAATGGGTCAACCTGTATCCTTATTAAGTATTTTGTTTTTTCCCTTCCCCTCCTCAAATTAGAGAAGTGTATACACAAGATGCAGGGCACTGACATCAAATACAGTGAAAATGGGTTATACTGTGGGGGAGGAACATACAAAGCAACAACAGAAAAATCACATGATACATTATAAGTACGTTAGAAAAAATACCAAGAAAGAAAAAAGATATTTGTCTCCCTATCTTGGGGTTCATTTCGCTTAACATCATCTTATATGGTCATATGTACATGGCATTTACCCTAGCAATCACAAACAAGGCCATACTAAGGCTACCAGCACAACTATGTTTATCGCAGCATTATTTGCATAGCTAAGATATGGAACCAACCCAGATGCCCCTCAGTAGATGAATGGATCAAGAAAATATGGTATAGATACAGATATAGATATACACAATGGAATTCTATGCCTCCATCAGAAAGAATGACATTACCTCATTTGTTAGGAAATGGAAAGACTTGGAAAAAACTATATAAAGTAAAGTAAGCCAGGGCCAAAGAAACATAGGTCCCATGGTTTCCCTTATTTTCATTATTTTTTCTGTAGCCTATCAAGTACCCTGTCATTACCATTTGATAAATTACTGACTTACAACTTTTTTCTGTGCCTATAAAAGTTCATATAATTTAAAATGTGGAATACCTCATCTAGCCTAACTTAAATTCATGTGCCATGTGTTATGAGACTCTTAACTCCACTTAAGCACCAAAAAACACTGGAAGTGGAGTTGTGACTCAAGTGGTATAGTGCCCTATCAGAGATAGCACTTAGACCCTGACTTCAAGCCCCAGAACTGGCACAAAACCAAGACAAAAAAATTGGCCTCCTGAGTAGTAGGATTACTGGTGTGAGTCAATTTTAAATACCGAGGGGAAAAAAAGCATGTGCTGTGTAGGATAGCTTTTGCATAATTTCTTTCTACTTTTTCCATTTAGTTAACACCAGAATATAAGAAGCAATCCATTGGCCTCAGTTATGATTTTGGAAATAATGAAAGGTAATTGCAAACAGACATCTGAACAACTAACTTATTTTTAGAAGAAACTATGAAAAAATAGGATTATAACTTCCAACAGGGAGCCTTAGAACCTGATTCTGAACTGTTTTTAACAACTTTTGTAAATAATCCTAATTGTAGAACCAGAAAATTCTTAAGGCAAAGGTTGCCTGGATTAGTTTTATTTTCCTTTTGAAGCTCCTACTTAGTACTTTTCAATGGTAAATACAAATATCTTGCTGTATTCTATCTGCTTATAGCAATACAGGAATTGCCACCCTTGAATCATTAAGTGCTGTGAAGATTTTTTTCTCATTCTCAACCTTAAAATTTAAAACTTTTTCCATATTTAATAATAGTGTGTTCATACACATATTAAATAAATTCCAGTGTTCTGAAAAACCTAGTTATGGGATAGTCTGAAAAAAAATAAGGTAAACCAGAGTAAGGCTAACTGGGGACAGGAAGAGAGACATCCTTAGAAATTCTTTGAGACTTCCACTCTATTTTCTGTGTCTCCTGTTTCTCAAATTATCACCTCAAAATTATCTTAATGGGAAAGAAATAACACCTTAGATGTCATCTTCCTGTCTTCATATTTCTGAGTGGCCTATCCTTAACTCCATCAATGATATCAGAAGCATTTACAACCAGGAGAGGAAGAATGACAGTATATGGGCCTAACTAAAGACACCTAAAAGCCCAAGTCCCATGAGTCTAGAAGATTCATTGTAATAGCTGGCAGTACTGAGTACTTATTATTCACTGTTGTAATTAAACATGTAAACATTTTAATTTAGTCCCGTGGTAGAGGTATTTACATTTTTATATTGCAAATTAATAAGCTTTATTTCAAGGTGAAAGTTTTTTTTTTTTGCAGTTCTGAGGATGAAACCTGGAACTTCCTACATTGTAGGTAAGCTCTGTACTACCGAGCTACTGAGCTAGCTATACCACTAGCCAAAGATGTTTTTCACTTCCCCAAAGTACTAAAATTGATAAGTGCTGAAAGTTCTATTTGAATTTGATTGATGTTTCTATAAAACTTGGGGCTTTTCATTTCCCCAGTATGTCTCTGCCACTATAAGTAAAGAAGCAACCCAACTCCTGAAAAGACTAGAGTAGCTGCTTAAATAAATTACTGTAGCTGAAGGCAGTGGATACTCATCTGTGAGTACAAAGCTGTTAAATACAAGGAGGTTTAAGAATGGAGGGAGGTTTGTTATTTATGGCAAGTAAGGAGAACACTGAGGTAAGTTTAAAAGTAATGTTCTCTATTAGAGTCTACTGAGCTAAAATCAAGCTGCCTACCCCCTTATTTAGAGACTAGGGATGGTGAAAATCTGCTTCTACTCTTATTCTAGTGGTTGACAATCTAATTTTCTTGTTTTTGTTGTGGTTGGTTGGTTTGGTTTGGTTTTGATTTGAGATAGAAACTAGCTCAAAAAGAAAGCCAGGGGCTTTTATTGGGAACGATCAATCATCATGTTTAAAGGTGGGCACATTCCCATGCATGCTCAGTCTGAAGTTCTAGTGCACAAGTTTAAAATGGCTGTCATAAATACCTCTGAGCAGATAAATTTGTTTTATAGTCAACAATGTTCAATCGAGGTGATCAGAAAAGGAGTCAGAATACCTAAAGTAATTTTGACAGGTTCCTTTTTTTCCCAAAGGATCTCAGCTGAAAAAAATACTAAAGTAAAAACTTTGGAAGTTTGAGTGAATGATGGCCGTCATTTAAAGAATCAGCAGTTTCTTCTGCTATAACTATGTAACTGTCAGAACTTGCCCCTAATTGTGCCTAACAATTAACATTACCATATACAATAGCTTGGAACAATTCTGTAATTTAAATGTCCTGGTGCACTTGGCTGATTGTCTACTAGGGATTAATAAACCGAAATCAAGGTGCTACTAAGGCTACCCTTCTTTATTTTTTTATTTTTATTTATTTATATTTTTTTTGTCGGTCATGGGCCTTGAACTCTGGGCCTAGGTACTGTCCCTCAGCTCTTCAGCTCAAGGCAAGCACTCCACCACTTGAGCTACAGCGCCACTTCTGGTTTTCTGAGTGTTTATTGGAGATAAGAGTTTCACGGACTTTCCTGGCCCGGCTGGCTTTGAACGGTGATCCTCAGATCTCAGCCTCCTGAGTAGCTAGGATTACAGGCATGAGCCACCGGCACCCCGCAAGGCTACCCTTCTTTAAAATATTTTTTATTGTTACAAAGGTGATTTTCAGAGAGATTAGAGTTACCTAAGTCAGGTATATTTCTTTTTGTACAGTGTTGTTTAGATGTGGGAGAAAAATCTTCAAGCTCATTTTAGTGATTGACATATACTAGTTTTTAAGATTATTGTTGGGGGGCATTGTTTTAAGAAGACAGAATGTATGCTGTCCTAGCACTTCTTTTTTTTTTTTTGGTCGGTCATGGGGCTTGAACTCTGGGCCTGGGCGCTGTCCCTCAGCTCTTCAGCTCAAGGCGAGCGCTCTACCACTTGAGCTACAGCGCCACTTCT
>NW_012267449.1:888359-893623 GCF_000151885.1 Dipodomys ordii
TCTACCACTTGAGCTACAGCGCCACTTCTGGTTTTCTGGTGGTTTATTGGAGATAGGAGTCTCACGGTCTCTCCTGCCCGGGCTGGCTTTGAACTGCAATCCTCAGATCTCAGCCTCCTGAGTAGCTAGGATTACAGGCATGAGCCACCAGCGCCCGGCTTGTCCTAGCATTTTTTATATGACCCAGGCTGGCCTCAAACTCAGAATCCTCCTGTGTGCCATCCCTCAACTGTTGAGATATGGGCATATATCTCATATGGCTTCCACAATCAATAGTTGCTTGATTCTTGTTATCCAAGGGCCATTCTTTCCAGATGCAGCCTCTATTCCCTTCTTCCCCACTATCCCTTTATTATTATTATTTCCTTCAAATGCATGTATAAAGGGGTAGTGTGCTTTTTAAATGAATGCTGAAGAGTAGAATTGTTGAATCAGAAGTTAGTTCTGTTTTTAGTTTTTTGAGGAATCTTCATACTGCTTTCTATGTGTGATGAGATAGATTCTCATATTGTCTTACTAAGGATATTGAGCATTCATGTATTTTTTACTTTTTGGTTTTTTTTGTATTTTTTCTTTTGTTTATTTAGCTCTTTTGCTCATTTATTAATTCTTTGATTATTCTCTGGGGATTTAATTTTTTGTGTGTGTGCCTGTCCTGGGCCTTGAATTTGGGGCCTGGGCACTGTCTCTGAGCTCTTTTTTGTCCAAGGCTAGTGTTCTCCTACTTGAGCTACAGTTCCACCTGTTGAATTTTAGTGGTTAATTAGAGATGAGTCTCACCGATTTTCCTTACCCAGGCTGGCCTTGAACCATGATCCTCAGATCTCAGCCTCCTGAGTAGTTAGGATTACAGGTACAATCCATGCGTGCCTGGTTCAGGGGTTTCATTTTTGAACTGTTTACATGATTATTAGACCCTTGTCATATGAATAAAAAAATCTCCCATTCTGTAGGCTGTCTTTTTAGTTTAGAAAATGTATCTTTCATGGTGCAGAAACGTCTTAGTTTTATGCAGTCCCATTGGTCAATACTTCTGTTTGCTGAGCCCCTGGAATTCTACTTATGAATTTCTTGTCTGTGCCAGTAAGTTCTCATGTTTCTCATATTTCTTCCTAAAGTAATTGATGGTTTCAAGTCTTACATTGATGTCTTACATTAAACCATTTTGAAAGATTCCGGTTTGAATTGACGTTAGTACAAACAGGACACATAGGAATTCAGTTTGTCTTCTGTATATAGATGCCCAGTTTCCCCAGCACTTGAAGAGGCTGTTCCCCTGCTCCTCCTCCCCCCCCCCCGCGTTGTGGGGCCTGACCTCTGAGCCTGGGCCTTGCCCCTGAGCTCTTTAGCTCAAGGCGAGCGCTCTACCACTTGAGCCTACAGCACCACTTCCGGCTTTTTCTGCTTACGTGGTGCTGAGGAATTGAACCCAGGGCCTCATGCATGCAAGGCAAGCACTCTACCACTGAGCCACCTTCCCAGCCCAAGAGACTGCTTTTTCACAACATAATTTTTGGCACCTTCATAAAAAATTATATAGTGTAGCTGTGTAGCTGTGTGGTTTCATTTATAGGTTTTCTAGTCTGATCCACTGGTTTTTAGGTCCATGTGCCAGTACCAAGCTGCTTATTTTTTTAGAATATTACTATAGTAAAGTTTGAAGTATGGAATTGTAATTCCTCTAGCATTACTGTTTTTGGATTCCTTTGGGCCTTTTGTGGTTCCATATGAATTTTTAAATTGTTTCATTGGGATTTTGATGGGTATTGCATTGAATTTGTAGATCATGCTTGGCATATGGCCATTTTCACAGTATTAATTTGGCCAATCCAAACATGGGAGATTTTTTCACTTTCTGATGTATTCAGTTTCTTTAGCGTTTCATAATTATCATTGTAGAGGTTCTTTGCCTCCTTACTTAGGTTCATTCCTAGGTATTATATTGACTTCTACTTTTTTAAGCTACTGTGAAACGAATACATGTGACATACCAGATCCATCTTCAAACCAGCAAGAGTACATCATATCATCCTCACTCTGAATCATTCTACTGTCTGTTCATTAACTTTCACTTTTATCATGTGATTACATTATGCCAGACTGTCACTGATGTGTGAGTCCTTGGAAGAAGAAGGAAAGTCCACAAAACTCAACCTGTAGACTCTTGTCATTCACCATAGAATATGAATTTAAGGCAAGAACACAAAGCAAGTGGCAAATAGACTTATTCAGTAAATAAAGCAAAAGGACAGGTGTGCCCTCAGAGAAAGACACAAATGGGTAGCTTAACAGAGTTCTGCTAGGGAAAGTGGGGCAGGGAATTCCTGTTACATATTTCCTAGGATAAATCACCTCCATTGTTCTAAGCATCTGGTACTTTTCAACCTTAGCAGTTATTATAGTGTTCTGACATTATCAGCTAGACTTGGAGACATTAAGTCTGAGATGATTAATTCAAGGTCTTTGAAACATGAATGTCTGCTGTTTGTGGCTTTTTCATTATTACCTTTCAAATGAAGGGAGTGGAGTGAACCAGGCAGTTTTCTTAAAGTTATGTATGCCTAATCCCTAAAGGGTAATAGTTATCTGAAGCAAGAATAAAAGCAAGGAGGAATGTGAAAGAAAACACATAATGTTTGTGCAATATTAATCAGGTTATTTATTAACAGGTTTATTTATAAATTCCTAGTTTTTGCTTCTCTTGTGTCATGGCTGGGTATATGTTGAAACAAAGGAAAGCAAGTAGAAATTATAACTGAAAATGAGTGAGAAAATTAACATTGCAGGGTTGGGGATAACAGCTTTTAAGCTACTTTTTCCATTTTTTCCTCTGGAAATAGAACATAGTGATGGAACTCAATATTGCTCCTATGGCTTAGCCCACTGTCTGCCCTTACCCCAGGGGACCTTCCCAGAATCCTCCAGCCTGTTCTACAGCCCTGAATCTTTATCTAAATGTGAATATCCACTTCCCCACCCCCTACTTCCATGTGACAGGTGCCAGAATTCCTTCACGCAGATGGGTCAGGGGACTTAATAGGTTCCTGGACCTGCCAGACCAGCACCATTAACTCACTGAATTCTTTGAACCCTTCAGCTACCATACCTGCAACTCTCCCCCCACCCATCACCCTATTTAAGTCCCTCCACCCCTGCCTCCTGTAAGCCTGAGTCTCCTGACTCTTCAGGTCACCGTGGGGTCCCTCTTCAACTCTCCTTTAAAGTTCATCTGGTCTGATGAGGTCATTTTCTGCTCTTTATTCTAATACCCTTTTTACTCAGTCTCCTAAAACACGGGGCCTCCTGTATGTTAGGCAAGCACTGCATCTACACCCTTAAGTCCTCTAGTTACTTGTTTATAACAACTAGGAAATTTTTTGCCTGGACTATAGTTTAAAAACGCAGAGCTTTGCTAAGCAAATCTATGGCTTTTCAGCTCTTTGCAGTAAATTTTATTGAGATAGAAATTTAAACCTTGAAGTTCACCAAGTTAAAGTATACAGCTTAGTAGTTTTTAGTATATTAACAAAGTTGGGCAACAGTCACTATGATCTACTTTTAGAATAAAGATTTTCATCATCTTCAAAGAAATTTTACACCCGTTAAGAGTTATTCTCTATGTCATTCTTTCCCTAGCCCTCTTGTGTTCTTCATGACCCAGCCCATGGCAATAACAAATATATTTTCTTTTACCATGGAGGCTCTGGCTACTTTTGCCCCAAAATACTTTTAGGAGCAGACATACTTAAATGATAATAAAGCTGCTTTGCTGTTAACAGAAAAGTGACCATAGGAATTTTGAAGTATTTTAAAAGCTAGGTTCTAGAGTCGTATTTTAGAGGCCCCTCTCCCCCAAATGAATGCATATTGTTGTACTAGTAGTCTTGATTCAGAGCTTGAGACTCTTGAATATACTTTTTTCATTTTGTGCAAATGGGACTTTGGAGAGGTGTTGGGTAGAATTGAATGGCCCAAGGTAGCTCATCTAATTAATACATATTTATTAATACATATTTAAATACATATTTTATTAAATATGTTTATCTATAACAGATACATAGGATGTGAACATCAAAATGTCAACCCAGAGAACCAAATTTCAAATAATCAAAACCTACCTAGAGGAATAACTCAGATGTGCAGCTCTGAACCAGTGGAAAATCAGGTAAATGTGATATAGTTGCACAGTAAGCTTCTTTACTAGATGCTGAAGATGCCATGTCTATTTTAGCCCTGTTTGGTTATACATAATTATCTTTTATATATAGGGAAAATGGGGTTAGTCATAGCTTATCTGGAGTCCTTAACACTTTTCTTCCCTTTATTCCTTTTGTGAAAGATACAAATCAATAAAAGAAGCCAATCTCAATTATTTTTTAAGTGAACTTCAAAGGGAACACAGATTTAACCCAAGCTACTATACATTTATCCCTGTGGCTGCATCCCGGCTCATTTGTCAATGAGACAGTTATATTTACCAAACTGGCTACTAAAGCAAAATAGTGTGTTTTAAAAGATTTTCATACTAAGGGTTGAAACCTAAAGAATTTTCTGCCATGCTTCAGTTAGCATACCTAAATAAACCAGAATGAACTATTCCATCTATTTTGGTTGTGTTGTGTATGAAAGTATGTAACTTGTGAGTGAAAAACAGGTAGTATATACCCATAAATACAGACTACCTGGGCCTCAGAACAGAACTAATCTGGTTTTGGATTGAGATCTTGGAACAGTGTTGAAAGAGATACTTTTGAAAGATGGAGAAACTTGTGCTCATTAGCAGTCTAGATAAAGATGAAATGGGGTGAAGTCTCAGCCAATTCTTTTTTTAAATTTTTTATTTTTGCATATTTTCAGCCAATTCTTGAGGGTAGTCATTTGTCTGAAATTTCCAATTAAAAGTCAGGGGGAATAATGATGCTCATTTAAAGTCACAAGTTCATTCTAACTTTCCTGGAGCAAACTGTCTATCACAGTCTATAACATTTAACGGTGTACACATATACACCATACATGTGATCAGCAGCATGGGGATATTTAGTAGTGGTTCGACCAGATGAGTGGGAGTTCTTTGTTTCTTAAGTCCTGTTAGTTTTGTCGTATCACCTAACATTTTGGATTTAGCATCCACTTATCAGGGAGACAACGTACCGTTTGTCTCTTTGCTCTTGGCTTACCTCGCTCAACATGATTCCTTCTAGCTCCATCCATTTCCCTGCAAATGCCATTATTTTGTCATTTCTAATGGCTGCATAATATTCCAT
>NW_012267449.1:894068-927384 GCF_000151885.1 Dipodomys ordii
ACAATGGAGGGGGTAACAATGCTCAATAGGAAGTGTACTCATTATCTTACTCATGTAACTGTAACCCTCTGTATAGTATCTTTACAATAAAAAATTAAAAATTAAATAAATTAAAAAAAGTCAGGGGGTCCTAGAGTTGTTTTCACAAGGCAGATCACTAAAACCCTTAGCATAATCCAGTCATTTGATTTCAATGTTTAGAGGTAAGTCTAGTCTTCATTCTAGAGGGGACTCTTACCCAAAAACTTTAAGGGTTGTTATTTTCTTCATGTTCTTCTACTAAAGACCTTTTGAATCATCTGTACAGCAGAGGCCTCAATGGTATCCGAGTAGTTTCTTTAGCCTTATAGAATTTAAGGTTTCTTCCTCAAGTCTTCTCCCACTATTTTTAATAAACAGGTTGCATGAATATTAATATTTTCTAAGGTTTCTAACTCTCCACAAAGACAAAGCTTTCCTCTTCTTCACAGACTAGGATAACACTCAATGAGAGATTCACTAGACTGAGAGATATGCAGAACCAAAGACTGTCTTGAACTGAAGAAGACCAAAATGTCCTTTTAAAGATTTACTGCTAAAAGAAAAGTTGTTTAAACTCAAGAGCATCCATGTATTCTTTACTATTGTTGTTAAGGTATTTTCTCATAGGAGTAATCTCAAAGCTAAGTATTCACAGATAAAAGAAAAGTGGCTGGCTTTGTTTGCATAAAAGAATGAGAAAGTGAGCAAGAAAGAAGGAAGGTGGTTTCAAAGGAAATTTTAGGAAAATAAGGATTTTCAAACTTTAATGTCTTTCAACATTGGACAATATAATTTTTCTGTGAATTTATTAAGTTTTGGAATAGACACTAGTCCTAAAACAGTTCCATTTCATTATTATAACAAAGTAATTGATAAGGATTAGTCTGTAAAATTGAACTTTACTGTTTGTTTATTAAAATGCTGAATCTCTTTTTTGGGAATGTATACTTTTACTTTTGGGGTGGAATAATGAGAATATTGAACTCCTGTCATTCCTTGTGAGATTGTTATTTCTCTTATGGTACTGGGGATAGAATCCAGAGCCTTGTGCTGTAACCATGTTATACCTCAGCCCAAATAAAGGTTAAATATAAATGCAACCACTGTCCTGTCCATTGGTGTTTGTGGTCCAAAATAATAGTGATTCTGATATAGACAAATTATCAAACTATTTTTAGTATTACTGAGGTTTGAACTCACAACTTCCCATTTGTTAGGTGGGCAGTCTACCATTTGACCCTACACCATCAACCATTTTGCTTTTAGTTTATTTTTTAGATGAAGTCTCATGTTTTTGCTTGTGGGCGAGGGGGAGGGCAGACCCAGACCACAATCTATGGCCTCCAGCTGGGGCAAGACCACAGGCATTCACCACCAATGCCATCTTATTTTGTTGAGATGGGATTTTGCTCAACCAAGCCCAAAACAAGCTTTTAAATACAACAGCCACGTGTTGGGGTAGAGACTAAGCCTCTTCAAAAGAATTATACATAATCAAAGCTTAAGTACTCAGGCTCTGCTTAGGGTTAAACAGCATGATGTATGTACATATTCCCCAAAACAGAGCCCTACTTCCTCTACCAATCAGCCATGCATCTGCAATTCAAAGGATGACTTGTCTCACCTCTAGGCCCTGGAAGCTAGGTAGACAGCTCTTCTCACCAGGCTCAGTGCCAGAATGGCTATGAAAACAAGGTGGCCTACTTTGACCTAGTCCCTCCCCCCTTTAGCCTCAAGTCATTGATCATCCTGACCTTTATCTCCCATTAGCTGAGACCACAGGCTTGAGCCACTGTGCCTAGCCAAGGCATAATTTGTACCCCAACTAATGTGTCCAACTAAGACTATGGTTAAAATACAACGCAAATGGTGGGTTGTTAATTAGGTGGTACTTTTTAAAAATAATTTTGTTAATAAATTCTATCGCTCTGTTAGTAGTTAACTTCTCCAAGGAAAATGGAATGGGGATATAGAAGAAAATTTGGCATCTAGTTTGGTCCTGCTTTCTCAGGGAAATTAACCAGATGGTAAAGTACTGTATGCCTAAGCTACATCTTCAGCCCTTTCTTCACTATTCTATACCCCCCCCAACCAAAGCCTAACCAAATGTTTTGTGCATAGAAGGGTTCTCAATAATTGCTTGCATGAAAGTAAGAAAAATGGATTTTGAATGAGAGTATTGTAAAGAATAAATGTTGTAAACAGACTGGGATTGTCCCTCTATGATAGGCACTTGTCTAGCATGCATGGGACTAGCAGCACTGAAAAAAGAAACACAAAGGCTTAGAGGACCATGTGTGGTGGTCTGGTTGTTAGGTCTGGGGGCTTTGCTTGCAGACAAGAAAAGAAAGGGGTAGATGCATAGGCAGTGTGGGTCCTTGCTGGGGTTAGGACTGGGTTTATAAGCATTTAAGATGTACAAGAAATGTACTGCTGTCTGTGTAGTTTTAGTTCAGTGAGCTGTTCCAGGAAGCTGATGGGGTGGTCAGTTTCTCAGTGTTGCCAAGGTTGGGGGTTGTCAGCTTATACAATCTCTTCCAGAAATATATTGTTAAGACAAAGACTCAGGGAGGGTTCTGCTTGACTTCAGAAAAATAGTTCTTATGAAACAGTAAAACAGACTTTCTGCCAGACAAAATGGAGCTCTTAACAGCAGAGAGTGTAGTGAATATTACAGAATATTAACATAGTATGTGTTATTGAATACTGACATAGTGTGTACTGACTTATAAGATACTGATATAGTGTGCTATTAAATACATAGTTTGTTATTGAATACTGACAATGTGTTATTGAATATTGATGGTAGACTGTTGAGTAGGAATATATTGAATATATGTGTGCTGTGTAATAATATGAAATATTAAGCTGAAAAATTAGAGGAATTAGGAGTTAGAAGTTATAACTATGCTGGACCAACTGTCTGCTGGATCTTGCCCTGGCAAGTCGGCCCCTTCTCTCTTCAATGACTTTATTCAAACTCTGGACCAAGTAATGTGCCAGGTGAGCTTCCCTGAGTGTGGGAAACAGTAAAATTAAGCATAAGAGTTAGGTATTGGTATGGATTGTATTTGACGTGTTTAAATAAACTAAGTAAAAAAAAGGTCTAAGCGTGTTGCTATAAATATGCAAACTAAGCACAGTCAGATATGTAAGTCTTCTTTGATTTGAAGGCCTTACAGTACTCACTTAAATTCCAGCACTGGCCAACAAGACTAAGATAGGAGGATCAAGCATTTGAGGCTAGCCTATGGTAACACAGTGAGACTCTTTCTCAAAACAAGGCAAAAAAAGAATTTGTGAGCTATAGGAATTTGTGTTTTCCTCTTCCCTTATTTTAGAAAGCAGAAATATTTTTGCTTATTATAAAAATAAAGAATGTGAAGCCGTGTGCCGGTGGCTCACGCCTGTAATCCTAGTTACTCAGGAGGCTGAGATCTGAGGATTGCAGTTCAAAGCCAGCCCAGACAGGAAAATTTCCTGAGACTCTTATCTCCAATAAACCACTCAGAAAACCAGAAGTGGTGCTGTGGCTCTAGTGGTAGAGCACTAGTCTTGAGCTGAGAAGCTGAGGGACAGCGCCCAGGCCCAGAGTTCAAGCCCCACGACCAACAAAAAAAAATAAAGAATGTGAGTGAATAATCCATAAATGTATTCAAGTTGTTTCTGGGTTTGTACATTCTAAGGTCTTTAAATGGGGGAAGTTACTTTGTGGAAATCTGGTAGGTTTCCTTGCTGCCAGCAGATGGCAGCACTCAACCTCCCAAAACCAATCCTACAGACTTCCACAAACTGCTTTTAAAGAGGGGAGGGGGAAGGGGGAAAGGCATTGTTAAACAAGTTGTGGAGTGTTTGACTACTTTAGAAAATGGATACACTTTTTTCAAGCTGAAAAGCATTTTATCCCTAGAGCAGTTTCTTAATTTCTCAGAGCCAAACTTAGCAGTTGCTATAGTCAAGACCAGTCTTCTATGGAGATAATTTGGTAGATGGTTGGAAAAGGGACTTTTAGAAACCTCCAAACAATTCATTCCTCTTCCAACCCCACAACTCTAACCCCTGCTACCTCAAACCACTTTTCCTTTGCCAGATACCCAGGGAATATTAAGCATTTGTTCTCTTTGAAATTCATATATCCCTTAAAGAATTTGAATGTCCATAGAGTTAGAATGTTATAGAGTAATAAATTAAGAGTTTTCCTCTCTGTTTTTAGGGAAAGAAGTTTGAGACTAAGAAGTTAAACAACTTCTCCATTATATAGTCAGTGGTGAAACTAAGTAATACAAAGCCTAGGTCTATAGCCCCATGTGAATTTGTGTTTTGCTATATCATGTTTTAGGATGTGACGGTGTGATGTTTGGGACTTTAATTAAAAAATATCAGCAAACACTCAAGAAATCACTGATTACTAAAATATATATGAGCCACATGATTTGTACATTTAAATATAAGCAGTATATTTAATATATAAATGTTAGGTTTTTAAAAAGAGGCAGCTGAGTAAGAACAGCACCATGCACGTGATATTCAGGTAAGGGGTAGGTTTATTCATTGTTCTGGCTGGCACCAGGTCATCTTGGTCCTCCACACGGTGGGGAAAGGCCTGGGAAAGAGAGCTGGGAGAGCTGGAAAACAGAGAGAGCTGGGAAAGAGAGAAGAGCTAGAAAAAAACAGCGAGAGAGCAGAGAGCTAGAAAAGAGCAGAGAGAGAGGAGAGAGCAGAGAGAGAGCGTCTGGGCCTGGGCTAGGCCTTATCTAGGGTATGGGCGGAGAAAGGTGTGGTCACATCAAATTCAGATGTGACCTCAGCAGATGCAGATGTGACATCTTCCAGGTGTCCCAGTTGCCTAGGTAACTCAGGTACTGTGAGGAGGGTGGAGTCTGCTAGCCATCCAGGAGTGGACCTTACAATAAATAATAGTGAAAATCTATATTAATAAGGTTTTATCAAGGATACCACAATCCTGAGATATCAGCCTCCTAAGTAGCTAGGATTACAGGAGTGAACCACTGGTGGTGCCTGGCTGACCATGTGATTTCTGATAGCTAAGTAGCTCCCCAGTTGGTCATCTCTGTGTTTCCCAGGAACATGACCACACACCATTCCCATGGCCAACCCAGGCTTGTATCTGAAGGCAGCATAAGCTTTTTGACAGTTCATATTCATCTCTGCCACTTCTTCGATGTACGATCTTAATTACTTCTAGTCTTCATTTTCCTCATAGAAAAAAATGGTGAGAACTAATAAAGTGAGGTGGCTGAGTCTAAGTAACTTACAGCCATCCTAGTCTTCTTACTGGGTGGAGGGAGCTCTGCACCAGTGCTGCAAAACCTAAAGATGAGAGGCCATTCATTGAATACAGATGTCACAGGCTTCCGAAAGCTTTGCATATAGAGAATGCTCTGATTCTGCCTTGATTACTTCACTAAATGGCTTGAATCACCCACCTCTGAGTAGCCTCTAAGACTTCCTTAGTAAAGAAAGGCTGAGGTGTATTCCCTACATGGAAAGTTGAGGCATTATCTTCCCTAGATGGAAAAATTCTGCTGGTACCTAAGCTTGTACCTGAGTATGTCCACATATAGTCTGCTTTTGTTAAGGCTTGGTCTGCATCCCAAGCATGTGTTTTTTTTTGTTTTTTTTTTTGTCAGTCGTGGGGCTTGAACTCTGGGCCTGGGCGCTGTCCCTCAGCTCTTCAGCTCAAGGCAAGCGCTCTACCACTTGAGCTACAGCGCCACTTCTGGTTTTCTGGTGGTTTATTGGAGATAGGAGTCTCACAGTCTTTCCTGCCCGGGCTGGCTTTGAACCGCGATCCTCAGATCTCAGCCTCCTGAATAGCTAGGATTACAGGCGTGAGCCACCAGCGCCCGGCTTCAAGCATGTGTTTTTGTTTTTTGTCTTTAAAAGCTTGGTGCAAGCTCTGTTGCAGGTTGCATATCCCTGGTGTTCTAATAAAAGACTCCTGATTCAACCTCACAAAATGTGGCTTCTCTTTCCTTGCTGTACAACACTAAGAAAAAAAGGGTTAGCACAGAATCTGACACACAGAAAGTATGCAATAAGTTTGAGTAGTAATGTAGCTACACAACTGGGCAGAATGTACATTGAATACACTTGAGGTATTACAATTTTGCTCCAGTGATTTATCTTCTTCCTATTTCTTCCCTCAACACCTCAGTGGGCTTGTGGAATTATCAGAAATGGACTTTTTTCCTACTTTGGAGAACAAAATTTTCAGTTACTAGTATGCAAGAGCTAACTTTGGCTCCTTACAATGAAGTAAACATAAAATTAATCTTGGAAAGTGGTGCCACTGTTCTGGAAAACAGGTTGGGAGTTCTTCAGGTGATTAAACATAGAGTTCTTGCATTTGTGGAAATTTTTCTGGACATAAGCAGTGGTAAGGGCCTGAAAAGATTAGCTATAGACCCCCAGAACTGGACAGTCATTATACACTGGACAGACATTATACAGTCATTATATATTATATAATGCAAATAGACATGGATATGTGGAAACCATTTTCATTTCTTTGATATGTTACCTAAGCTGGCCTTGAGCTCCTAACCTCAAGAGATCTTCCTGTCTCAACCTCTGAGTAGCTGGGACTACAGGTATGTACTACTACTTCAAGTTTGTGGTTTAAATTGTGTGTTTTCCTGCTACTAGATATTATTCCCACTACTGGACATCTGGGAATGCCTTGGTCATCTAAATGTTGTCTCAGTTCTTTCCATCAAATGTAATCCAGGTCAAATCCAAGGCAGGAGTGCTCTGTGCCTACAATAACATTAGAAGGTGCTGTCCTATTTCACTTCACATAATAAAACATGTGACTTTGGGTTTTATGTTCCAGCTTATGCTCTAGAAACTAGTGCAAAAAGTTAAAAATAGGTAAAGGAGGCTAGGTGCCAGTGGCACTCAGTTCAAAGCCAGCCAAGGAAGGACAGTCTGTGAAATTCTTATCTCCAGTTAACCAGCAAAGGCTAGTAGTAGGGCTGTGGCTCAAGTGGTAGACTGGAGAGAGAGGGAGGGAGAGAGAGACATAACTTAAACAATTTTGTATGTAATGCATTGGCACAGGTTTTTTTTTGTGGTCTAGATTTGTTTGTACATTCACACTTGATGATTATATTGACGTCCCTGGGGTGACCAATAAGTGAACTGAGAAATTAGCAGGTTTGGATTGTGGTCCTAATTTAGTTGCCATACCAATTACTTCTCTCATCACTGCAACAAAACACCTGACAAAACATAAGAGGAAGGATTAATTTGTTTGCCATTTCAGAGTGTTCAGTCAATGTTTGTTTGGCCACAAATGCACAGGCAGGGCTGGGAAGGTGGCTCAGTGGTAGAGTGCTTGCCTTGCATGCCTGAGGCCCTGGGTTCGATTCTTCAGCACCACTTAAGCAGAAAAAAAGCCCGAAGTGGCGCTGTGGCTCAAGTGGTAGAGCGCTAGACTTGAGGTGAAGAGCTGAGGGACAGTGCCCAGGCCCAGAGTTCAGGTCCACGACCAGACCTCCCCCCCAAAAAAATGCACAGGCAGAACAGAATATCAGGGTGCAGGTTTATGGAGTACAGTAGTTTCTTCACTTTTTTCCAGAGAGGATGCTTGTGGTGGGATGGCTTTATCCTTCTCCTTCTTTTTTGTGGGTTATGGGGCTTAAACTTGGCCTGGGTGCTGTCCCTCAGCTCTTCAGCTCAAGGTGAGTGCTCTACCACTTGAGCTATCCGCTTCCAGTTTTCTGGTGGTTAATTGGAGAAACGAGTCTCATGGACTTTCCTGCCTGGGCTGGCTTTGAAGCACGACCTCAAATCTCAGCCTCCTGTGTAGCTAGGATTACAGGCTTGAGCCACCAATACCTGGATCCTCCCTCTTTTAGTCCTTTCAGCCGCCCCCCCAAAAAAAAACCAGGGTCAAAATCAAACCTGGTAGACAAATCTGAAAGACTTGTAAATCCCGTTAACAAATAAAATGCCAGACACGAAGGTGTGTGGCTCCATCTGTGAGATGAAGCTGCTCACATTAAGGGTGGGTCTCCCCCCCCCAACAGACACACCCAGTGCTATCTTTTCTAATAGGCTTTTTATTATAAAAATAGTGTATAGAGGAGTTACAGTTACATGAGTAAGGCAATGAGTACATTTCCTATTGTTACCTCCTTTGTTTTTCCCCTACCATCCCTTCCCTCCCTACCTCCCCAACTCCTCCTCCCTTTCCTCCCCGAGTTGTAAAGTTTGTTTTCAACATAGTATCTTGTATATCTCATTGTTACAATAGATCAACCTGTATCCTTACTTCAACATTTTGTTATTTCCCTTCCCTTCCCCGAATTAGAAAAATGTATATACAAGATGCATGACACCGACATCAAATACAGTGAAAACAGGTTATGCTGTCGGGGAGGAGCATACCAAAGAAACATAAAAAATCACATAGTATATTATAAGTAGGTTAAAAACAATGGCAAGAAAGAAAAAAGGTATTTGTGTCCCTATCTGGGGGTTCATTTCACTTAACATCATTTTATATGGTCATATGTACATAGCTTTTGACTTTTCCTGCTTGTTCTCGACATATACTAGTTATTGCAAATAAGGGAAACCATGGAACCTATGTTTCTTTGGGCCTGGCTTACTTCATTTAATATAATTTTTACCAAGTCTTTCCATTTCCTAACAAATGGGGCAATGTCATTCTTTCTGATGGAGGCATAGAATTCCTTTGTGTATATATACCACATTTTCTTGATCCATTCATCTACTGAGGGGCATCTGGGTTGGTTCCATATCTTAGCTATGGTAAATAATGCTGTGATAAACATAGTTATGCTGGGAGCTTTAGTATGGCCTTGTTTGTGATTGTTTGGGTAAATGCCCAAAAGTGAAATTGCTGGGTCATAGGGGAACTCTATATGGAGTCTTTTGAGGAACCTCCATATTGCTTTCCAAAGTGTCTGAACAAGTTTACATTCCCACCAACAATGCAGTAGGGTTCCCTTCTGTCCACATCTTCTCCAGCATATGTTGTTGTTAGAGTTCTTGATTATAGCCATTCTAACTGGGGTGAGGTGGTATCTCAATGTTGTTTTGAGTTGCATTTCTTTTATGGCTAGGGAGGTTGAGCATTTCTTCATGTGTCTATTGGCCATCCTTTTTTCCTCTTCAGAGAAGTTTCTCTTTAAGTTTGTAGCCCACTTATTTATTGGGCAGTTGTTTCTTTGAGGATTTGTTGTTGGGGGATTTAATTTTTTGATTTCCAGGTATATTTTAGATATGAGACTCTTGTCTGTTATATGGCTAGTGAAGATCTTCTCCCAATCCATGGGCTTTCTATTGATCTTACTATGTCCTTTGCCATGCAGTTTCATGCATTCCCATTTGTCCAACTTTTCTTTGATTTGTTGTGTTTCTGGGTCTCTATTAAGAAAATTTAGGCCTGCATCAAGGAGCCCTAGAGTTTCTCCTATTCCTTCCTGTAATGTTTCAGGGTGTCTGCTTTGACTTCTAGGTCTTTGATCCATTTGGGGTTGATTCTGGTGCAGGGTAATATATAAGGACCTAGTTTTAGTTTTCTACATGTGATTAACAAATTTTACCAGCATCATTTGCTGAAGAAGCTGTCTTTCTTGCACTCTATTTTTTAGCTCCCTTATTGAAGATTAGGTGGCTATAGGTTTGTGGCTTCATTTCTGGGTCTTCAGTTCTATTCCATTGGTCCTCAGGTCTGTTCTTATGCCAGTACCAAGCTGTTTTGATTACTATGGCTTTGTAATAGAGTCTGAAACAAGATCCAATCCCCCTTTATGATGAAGGCTCTAGGAAAACTAGGAATCCATGGAACATTCCTCAATATAATAAAGGCTGTATTTGACAGACCTACAGCCAGCATTATACTTAATGGTAAAAAGCTAAACCCATTTCCTGTAAACTCAGAAATGAGACAAGGATGTCCATTCTCTCCACTTCTCTTCAATTTAGTATTAGAATGCCTATTTACAGCAATAAGATGTAAACATAAAGGGGATCCAAATAGGGAAAGATGAAATAAAATCTCCCTCTTTGCAGATGATATGATCTTGTATTTAAAGAATCCCACGGACTCCACTTCCAAATTACTTGAGCTGATTCAAAACTTTGGCAAAGTAGCAGGGTATAAAATTAACCCTCAAAAATCAATGGCTTTTTTGTATGCTGACAATGAGAAGAGCAGGGCTGAAATCAGGAAATACTCCTTTTGTAATAACCAGAGCTATCATAACTAATCTAGATAATTCACAAGCTAATGAATTAAGTCAACCATCACAGTTGCTAACTAGCTATATAATCACTGAGGTTCCTAACACTCCCTATTAATCAACTGGAAAATTAAGAACAGCTCTAGGTCCTGACAATTCCTACGCATTCTATCTTCTTTTCTCTCCCATTCCTTGTATCCAATATCTCTTGTTCAATTCAGACTCTCCTCATCTTTAGTCTAGGCTCTTGCTATTCAAAATGTGGTTTTCAGCCAAGTAGCAGCTTGTTAGAAACAGAATCTTGGGCTTTGCTCCAGATATATCAATTCAGAGTCTGCATTTTTAACAATATCTTTAGGTGGTTAATATGCACATTAAATTTTGAGAACTGAACTAGACTAAATTATAGTCATTTAACTGACTTCTCTATTTTGACTCTTGCTCTGTCCAATCTAACTTCAGCATCACAACTAGGAAGCTCTTTTCTATAAGCCAAGATTATATTACTTTCCTCTTTATAATTCCCCAGGGGATCACCATTATAAAAATAGCAATATGGAAAAAGCATAGGTTCTACAATCAAATATTAACTTCAAGTCTTTCCTGACCCACCTACTAGTTTTATGATTTGGACAAAGATACCGAACTCTTTGCTTCAGTCCCCACCCCACCCCAAATTGGAAGATGGCCAAAATATTTTTTAAAGATTCAGCCTTTTAGAGTGTGAGACAATGATAAAATGGATCTGTATATGAAAAAAGTTTTCAGATGAAAAGGTGATATATGGAATTTTATTTTGTGTAATCTGGGGGGATGTAGATCAAACAAGACTGGTGTACCAGATTGTGTTTTCTAGACAGGGCTGAAATAATATTCCCATCCAACATGCTGTTCTACTTGCTAATCTTGCCAACTACTCTTTAAGTAGTTCCATCAAATGCTGCTACCCTAGAATCGTTGCAAGGATGAACACAACTCATTTAAAACCAATGTACCAGAAGTTATGATGTGTGACTTCCGAGACAAGGTCAGAAAAGTTTATGAAGCTTCCATCTCATGCTCTTGGGACCCTTGCTCAGGGAGAAGACAATTACAACTCTGACTACACTTAGACCCATGACAGAGATTTTCCATTTCCATCAAATCACTGGATGAAGGAATGATGTTGTCTTGGATCAGGCAATCAATCAGCCTCAATTGAGGCTATTAGAAGCAGAATCACCAGAAAGCCCTGCCTAATTTCTGGTTCCCATAATCATGGGAGGTGATAGAAGTCTTGCTTGATGCTAAGTTTAGCAGCATAGCTCCTCTCCTCCCCTTTCCTCTCCCCCTTCCCTCTCTTCTCACCTCTCCTCCCATCCCCTCTTCTTTTTTCTTTTTTCAATTGCTCAATTATTTGTTTGCTTATTTCTTTTTAGTGTCAGTCCTGGAGCTTGAATTCAGGGCCTGAGCACTGTCTCTGAGCTTTTCTGCTCAAGGCAGAAAAGTGAGCCACAGCCTTACTTCCTCTTTTCTTTTTAAAATTTTGTTCCCATACAGTGGCTTGATGGGGTCTTACAGTCTTGTTTAGCTATTTCCCTTAAGGCTGATGCTCTATGCCTTGAGCCACACCTTTACTTCCAGCGTTTTACTGATTAATTGGAGATAAAAGGCATTCAGGTTTGTCTGGCAGGTTGTCTTTGAATCTTCATCTTCAAATATCAGCTTCTTGAGTAGCTAGAATTACCCAGTTTAAGAGGGTAGTTTTGTAGTATCTTTGCAATAAAAATATATTAAAAAGAGATTACTATATATAAGGCTTGTCCCTTCTGAAACACATTGAAATTTAATCTTCATTATGGTACATAAGGAAGTAGGAACTAAGCATTAGATACTCATGCCTATAGTCTTAGCCTCAGCAAAAAAGGTCATGAGACCGTATCATTTTTTTTTAATTTCCAATACTAGGGCTTGAACTCTGGGCCTGAGCACTGTCCCTGAGCTCCTTTTGCTCAAGGCTAGAACTCTACCACTTCAGCCATAGTGCCACTTCTTGCTTTTTCCATGATTAACTGGAGATAAGAGTCTCATGGACTTTCCTGCCCAGGCTAGCTTCAAACTGCAATCTTTAGATCTCAGCTTCCTGAATAGCTAGTATTATAGGTATAAGCCACCAGTGCGTGGCTGAGACCTCATTTTGACTGGTAGTGAGGGATAAGTGCTTGTTATCCCAGCTATTCAGGAGGCTCATAGTACAAGGCCAGCAAATTAAAAACCAGCTTGAGAAATGTAGCAAGACCCCATCTGTAAAATATACACATCTACATATTAAGAACTGGGAATGAAAGTAGTAAATAACTGGGAGCTGTCATTACTATGACTTGGCCAGGTCAGCCTTCAGTCTTCTTGTTATCTGGCTCTTGTTTATTCCAGTTCATCTCTTTAAGTCCTTTACTCTTACATGCTCTAGAAACAACTCCGATACTTATAGTTCCTAGACCATGACATGCTGTTTGGGGCCCATATGCTACTGTCTATCTTGCTTTCTGTCAGGGGGAATCTTTACCTATCTTCACTCTCATATAATCTTTAATTAGCTCGGATATAATTGTGCAGGGGAGCTTTTGCTGATACACAGTCATTGCATTACTTCCTCCTGATGTTAGGTCCCTAGTCTAAACAAACTTCTGCCAAGAGACACGTTTATTATGTTTCTAGGTGGATGTGTCTGTTTCCCTTTACCAGACTGTGAAACCTTCCTCACTGTGGAGAACATGACAAATTCTTAACCCTCTTGAAGTTTATAGTACAAATAGCCAGACAATAAATAAATAAAGCTACAATTGAATCATCCTCTATTAAACCCTGTGAAGCATAGAAGCAGGATATGGGAGGGAGGGAGTCTTCTCTGAAAAACAGTATGTTTACTGGGAGGATATGTAGGAGTTAACCTTAGTCAGATGCTTAAGACAAGGCCAGGCACATAGTAGGAGACATTAAATAAATACATGCTAAATGAACTGGCTCAGCTCCATCCCAAGTTTCTTGTGAGGATCACATGTGAGAATATCTGCCAAAGTTCTCTGGAGAGTAGAAAGTGTAACTTTATTATAGACAATATCCCGAGAGGACAGCAAACAGAATTACCTCTTGTGCAAGAAGGAACTCTGCAGACAGGCAAATTCATTCCTAGCCAAGTGTATCCAGGCATACAGCTTCTTCCAAAACATAATTTTCCTATTCTAGTTGGATCATCAGCATGGCCTTTAATGAGATACAGAAGGGAGTAGACACATGGCTTGTGTGGGTGTATATTTGGATGAGGTCCTATGGCAGGAAGGTAGCCAGCTCTAGTGCATTGGCTAGAAGATTAAACTGGATGATGTTCAAGGGTTTGAGGAAGTTGCTAAGGGGACTGGGAAGTAGGAAGGTAATCAAGAAGAGGAATATTAACTCCTGGTTTGTCTCTCGATCTATTCCAATTCAGAGGTCAAATATTTAGTCCCCTCTCCCATATTTTAACTTCCTGACTTATGGTTGTACAAATATTTCCTGTTTCCAGACAACTCTGAAGAAAATTAACATATATTTAATATTTACCATGTGAATATCACTATGGTTTGTACTTTTAAGACATAAAGTACACAGATTCTGGACTCAAACCTTCTAAACTTATACTCTTTGCACCGAAATACCTGATCCAAAAGTATATTTACTCTAATTAGGACACTTTATGTCCAATAAAGTATTTTCATCTGTTTCTGTATAGAAATAACTTATATAAGAATAAAACAAGCCAGGTGCTAGTGGCCCAAGCCTATAATTCTAGCCATTCAAGAGGCTGAAATATGAGGATCAGAGTTCAAAGCCAATCTGGGCAGGAAAGTACATGAGATTCTTATCTCCAATTAACCACTTAAAAGCCAGAATTGGAGCTGTGTTTCAAGTGGTAGAGTGCTAGCTTTAAGTGAAAAAGCTAAGGACCTGTGCCCTGGCCCTGAGTTCAAGCCTGAGTATACACACACACACACACACACACACACACACACACACACACACACACACACACACACGAAAAGAAAAAGAAAAAAATAGTAAAAAAATACATTGCCATATTATGTGTGAATTGTATGTTTGCTTTTTTTTGGCCAGGCCTGGGTGTTGTCCATGAGCTCTTTTGCTCAAGGCTAGCATTCTACTACCTGAGTCACAGCTCCACTTTCAGCTTTTTCTGTGATTAATTGGAGATAAAAGTGTCACAGAGTTTTTTCCCTAGGCTGGCTTTGAATCAAGATCCTCAACTTTGCACTGGGGGGAGGGTGGCAATGAGGAGTTGAGGAGGGGAGGAAAGGGAGGGTAGGGGAAAAACAAAGGAGGGGGTAACAATGCTCTATAGGAAATGGATTCATTACCTTGCTCATATAACCGTAACCCTTCTGTACAGTATCTTTACAATAAAAATATATTTAAAATAAGAAAAAAAGATCCTCAGATCTTAGGCTCTTGAGTAGCTAGGATTACAGGCATGAACCACTGGTGCCCAGTTAGTTGTATGCTCTCTAATTCCAGCTTTCTCTCCATAGGCGGATGGTACTAGGCAAGACTAAATTCTTCTCTGGAACTTAGGCCCATCTGCTCAGGAATGTGTGGGTTATAGAAATGATTTGCAAATTGTGTTTTTGCATTTAGACACTGCTATCTCATTTGATACCCTCTTCCAAAAAAACCCCTCTAGGATGCTTAGAGAATAAGTGATCAAGTAAAGGGCAAAGTCCTTGCCTTAGTTCCTTCTGTTGAGGGAGCTATATTACTTCTCAGAATTTGGTTATGGTGAAAAACAGGGAGTAGAGAGATCCCTTAGAGGTGATGCAGGAAAGTATAAACACTGAAGCCCTAAAGGGAGTTTTTTTGTTAGAGAAGAGTGAACTAAGTGTACCTTCACTACACACAGGTCTCACAGGCCATACAGGGCAAGTACCCAGCTGGAGTACGAAGCTGTTCAAGTACCCAGCTGAAGTACGAAGCTGTTCCTTCTCCCTTTATACAAGATAGAACTTGTCAAGGACAATGATTCGATTGGTCATCAAATGAGAGTATGCTCTGTACAGGAATGACTAGAGTATACACAAATCCCTTCTTCACACTTTAAACAAAGACCTTAACTTATACCTTGATAGAGATGCTTAGAGATAACTGAAACCAATAATACAAAACTAGGAAGCCAGAAAATTCAACATGTGGTCATAAGACTGGCTTAGTGGAAATTTAGGGTAAAGGGCTTAGGAAGAGTGGGGTAGAATGAAGTGAATGTGAACTCTTGCTTTTCTCCCTAAGCAGTTTAGGGTAATTTTCTTAATCTTTTTAAGTCTCAGCTTCTTCATCTATAAAACTAGGATAATACCCAGTTGTAAATGGAATCTCTTACAAGATATACTTACAAAGGGATACATGAAATTGTTCACATAAGGCTCTATCACTAGCTAGAGAGTCAATTTGTTAAGACTTCTTTTTTAGGTGAGGGTAACAATGCTCAATAGGAAGTGTATTCATTCCTCACTCATGTATCTTTACAATAAAAATATATTTTAAAAAGTTTTCTTTTGAAATATAGACAACAGTATTTTATAGAATTAATAGCTATTTTTATGATTGGTATACTTTTGGGTAATATTCCAAGTATTAAAAACTGGTAGAAACCAGACATCAATGGCCCACACCTATAATCTAACTATGGACTGAGATTTAAGGATTGAAGTTTGAAACCAGCCAGAATAGACAAATCTATAAGACTCTTACCTCCACTTACACAGCAAAAAGCTGGAGCTGGAGGTACAGCCTAAGTGGTAGAGTTCTGGCCTTGAGTAAGAAAGCTAAGAAAGTGCTTAAGACTCTGAATTCAAGACCCAGTACTGGCATGCACATAAATGCACACACACACATACACAACTTGGTAGACCCTGAGCACTGTCCAATCAGAACATCACAGTGAAAACAGGATCACAATGGTTGCTATGTAATCATAGTCTTCATGTGGAAATCCAATGAAATGCCATGCAACATAATAGACACAGAGCAAATTATATTTATATCTCTTTCCCTTTCTGTTCTCTTTCCATCACATAAGCTTAAGTAGAGGAATTTAGGTCCTCCCCCATGTAACATATAAATTCTGTTTGTATAAACTGTTGAGTACCTTATTCAATAATGTTGTTTTAAAGTCTTGACATTTCAAAGTAAAACATTTTATATGATAATGATTTGAAATTATTTTTTCATAATACCTATGCTAAGGAACTTGAGGACAACAAGTCACAGGTCTTGTGAAGCTGCAACAGAGTACAAGTAAGCTCACTTGAACTACCTTTGTGTGGTATTAAAAGATCTATATCTATGGTATTAAAGGGCCTTGGGAGCAGGGTGCCAGTAGATCACATCTGAGGTCCTAGCTACTCAGGAGGCTGATATTTGAGGATCATAGTTTGAAGCCAGGCCAGTCAGGAAAATCCATGACTCTTTTCCCCAATTAACCATCAAAATGCCAGAAGTAAAGCTATGGCTCAAGTAGTAGAGCACTGACTGACCTTGAGGAAAAAACATTCAGGGACAATGCCCAGGCTCTGAGTTCAAACCCCAGGACCAGCCCAAAAGCAAAATCAAAAGCCCTAGAAAAGGGCTGGGAAGGTGGCTCAGTGGTAGAGCGCTTGCCTTGCATGCCTGAGGCCCTGGGTTCGATTCCTCAGCACCACATAAGCAAAAGAAAAAAGCCGGAAGTGGCACTGTGGCTCAAGTGGTAGAGTGCTAGCCTTGAGCTGAAGAGCTGAGGGACAGCGCCCAGGCTCAGAGTCCAAGCCCCCCGACCGGACCCCCCCCCCAAAAAAAGCCCTAGAAAATACACTAGCTTAGATTGCTATATGTGGAGCTGGAAATCCTAAGACAGAGGTGATACAAAGTCACAAATGGAGTCCGGCATCGGTGGCTCACACCTGTAATAGCTACTCAGGAGGCTGAGATCTGAGGATCACGGTTTAAAGCCAGCCCAGGCAGGAAAGTCCTTGAGACGCTTATCTCCAATAAACCACTAGAAAACCGGAAGTGGTGCTGTGGCTCAAGCAGTAGAGCGATCGCCTTGAGCTGAAGAGCTGAGGGATAGCGCACAGGCCCAGAGTTCAATCCCCATGACAGACCCTCCTCCCAAAAAAATACAAAGTCACAAATGGGTAACGGGAACAGATTTAATAATCTCACAGTACTGCAATATCATTTGTCAATAAATTCTGAGGAAGGAAGGGACGACGAGAAGAAAAAAGTGGTGGGTAAAGTGTGGTTAGGGTGGAAATGGCTTTTTAGAAAAGGAATTAGTAAGGCAACGGATTGACCAGTTTACCAAAAGTCAAAAGAAGATTAGTTATGTTCGCAGTACTGAGATGGGCCAGGCATATCCAACTTTCCCTCCAAAAGCATTTGCTTTCATCTTTGCTTACCTCTGGAGTTACCACAGGTGTTACATTCAAACAGGAATCCCTCTTGGGATCCTGCATGGTGAACAGGAGTTTTCAGGCATTATGGAAGGGATTAATAACAGCTGGGAGCACATCCCAAAGAGGTTAGAGTTAACTCCCAACCAGATCTGAGTTCCTGAAAGACAGAATATAAGAAGCATAATGCTGGAGCCCCTGCTTAGCAGGCACTGAAGCCCTGGCTCCCCTGCCCCAAATTAATTTACTGAGTTAAAAAAAAAAAGATGAATCATTGTGGAAAAATTCAGGGCTTTTTTTTAATGCTTTCTACATAGTAATCTAAAATCATTATTGTCATCAGTGAAAGCAGCAAATACGGTTATTATTTGTTGGTTCATAGTAACTATGTCCAGCCATTTCCAGGGATAGGGTGTTTTGACTTCAGATAAACAGGCTGAGGTTTGGCCAGAAATGTTGAAAAGATAGAGATGGTGCTATTAGGGAGGTTAAATGATTACTTAGAGCTGTCCTAATTCCTTTATTCTGATTTTATATCATTAAATTAGCACAACATAAAATCTAACCAGTACAAGGACTCTCTGAATGAATGTCCTAAGTACAGAGATTTGGGTGCAGATCAGATATGGGGTGCTATAAGCCACTTGGGGCTAAGTTGCCCTTGAGTAAGTTGACTTTCAAGAATTTGGACCCACAAAGCTGAGAGAAAAACACTTTACTTGAAAGCCAGCCTATCTTTTCTCTTCTCACATGGACTAAGTGGGACCATCTGAGAAGCCTGTGTCCAGACAGGCCTTGCTGTCTATACAATCATGCCAATATGAGTTGACTTACATAAGTAGGCTGTTTCCATCACAACCCAGCAAGCATTACTTGGCACCCTAGATTGATTTTTATACTAGACTCTTTTAGAAATCTCTGTCTCCCTGACTCCCAGCATGGTGTTATACCCAATAAGTAACCATTAAGAATTAGTGTAGTCCATTAGCAACTGTTTGTTATAACAATTAGTGTTTGGTTCTTTTAACTGATAAAAATACCAGGGGATCTAATTCCCAAAAACATACATGTGCATGCATGTATGTACATGCACACACCCACCTGCATGCACACATGTGCTGCTAAGAATCCACTGTGTAGTATTTTATCATTCACAAGTGCTAACAGAAAATGACTCACATATATTTTTCTTTCCTTCTTGAAAACAAAGAGTAGTTAGCTTATCACTGTGTCTGTAGGAAGCAAGGCAAGGTTTCTACATGGGCAAACTGTCTGTGCCTGGTTTTCTCAGACCTGGTGAAGATACTAATATGGAAGGATGGGGGCAAGTAGTTGAGGTAGGCCTTAGGAGGATGAAGTTAATCATACATCAATAAAAAACACACTGCTTTGATTTGGGAGGAACAGTACTAGATTTTTAACTTAAAGCCTTATAATTGCTAGGCAGGCACTTTAGCACTTCAGCCATTCCCCCTAGTACTTTTTTGCTTTAGTTATTTTCTTTTATTACAGCCTTGCAGTACTGAGAGGGCTTGGCCTCAGATTGCAATATTCCCACTTATTGACATGCATTGCATTTTTCTCTAAGCTGGTCTCAAACCCAAATCCTCCTGATCTTTGACTTCCAGGTTACAGGAGTCAGCCACCATAACTGGACTCTTTTTCAGTGGGATCAAAACCCAGTTATTTGCACTAGGCATGTACTTTAACCATGAGCTACACACCCAGTCTGAAACTGCTTCAAAACTGTTCTAGGAATGATGAAAAGGGGTGACATTTATCAAAATTCACTGTATTCATGTACTACTTTGGTGAATGGCAACTCCTTTGTACAACTATGTAAAGATAAAAAAGACAAGACAAGAAAGACCTGCTTCGAGGGCACCAGTAATATACCTATAATCATAGCTACTCAGGAGGCTGAGAGCTGAGGACTTCAGTTCAAAACCAGTGAGGGCAAGAAAGCCCATGATATTCTTGTCTCCAATTTACTATTTTAAAAAGCCAGAAGTGGAGCTGTGGCTCAAGTGGTAGAGTGCTAGTCTTGAGCAAAAAATAGTCAGGGACAGTGTCTAGGCCCTGAGTTCAAGCCCTAAGACTGGCACAAATAGTGTGTGTGTGGGGGGGGAGAACTTCTCTAAGAGGAAGGAAAACATCAATGTGGGTTTCACAGAACCACAGCCACATGCAAGGCTCTTCTTTCACATGGTTAAGTTTTTTTAATTTGTTCAAAAAAGTCACCATGTTATGGAGACAAGATCTGTAATGACACATTAAATTACTTTGAAGAGTCTGTCAATTTGGGTCTATTTTCTCTTCATGCCCAAAGATACCTTATTCTTCAAACTCAATATACCTATTACTTGAAGAACAGGGAAGCTGAGTGTGGTAACTCAGGCTTATAATCTTAGCAATTTGGCCCATGGTGATGGGAAGGATAGTGGTTTAAGGCCAGCTAGGCAAAAAAAGTTCATGAGACTCCATCTCAACCAGTAACAAGCTAGGCATCATGGTAACAAGCCTATCATCCTAACTATGTGGGAACATAAATAGGAGATAGCAGTCCAGGCCAACCTGAGCAAAAAGAAAGACCCTATTTCAAAAATGACTATAGCAAAAATGGACTCTGGGTGTGACTCAAGTGGTTAAAACTTTACCTAGCAAGTATGAAGCCTTCAGTTCAACCCATAGTCCTTCTAAAAAAGTCAAAAGAAAAGGAGAAATCTTTTCCCTTCAGGGATATTCTGTATTTTTGTGGAAGCAAGTACAAGGGAAAGGGGGCTGTGACCAAGGCTGTCCTTGAACTCATCTTCCTGCCTCAGTCTCCCAAGTGCTGGCATTATACCTGCCAATTCTTTTCAATATGGCCCCTTTCTATTCCAGGCCACAGCACTCTCTGTCTGTCTGTCTGTCTGTCTGTCTCTCTCTCTCTCTCTGTCTCTCTCTCATTCTCTGTTTATCTTTCTGTATGTTTGTTTCTCTGTGTTTCTCTGTCTCTCTTTCCATCTCTCATCTCTCTCTGTCTCTGTCTCTCATCTCTCTTTGTCTCTCTCTTACACCAATCCCGGGGCTTATACTCAAGGCCTGAGCACTGTCCCCAGCTTCTTTTGCTCAAGGCTAGTGCTCTATGATTTGAGCCACAGCTCCACTTCTGGATTCTTCTAAGTAGTTTATTTGAGATAAGCGTCTCATGGACTTTCCTGCTCAGGCTGGCTTTGAATCTCAATTATCAGACCTCAGTCTTGTGAGTAGATAGTATTACTGGAATGAGCTACTGGTACCTCATGAGAGCTATTTTATTTCCTGGGCTCAAGTAATCAAGAGGCCTGGCCTCTTGATTTGCTGGGAGTATATGCATGTGCCACTATACCCTGTGTTACACAGGCAAAGTTTTGAGCACCATGGGATTTTTACTACCCCTGCCACCTAGGTTCTCATCATTCAAGAACATAAAGAATACATTGAGAAATATAGAGTGGACCAAAAGCCTGAATCGTAACTAACAATTTTCACACAGAGTCTGGAAACTGTCATTTATGCTGACTCTGCTTCTAGTTGGTTATATTGTAAACTACTGCCAAAACCAAGAAAAAAAGGCAGGTACAGGTTTCTAGAGTCACAGTCTTGAGCTCTTAAATTACTAGTTTGCATTCATTGCATATTTGCCATAGGCAGCTGCCACACTAACCACTGTACATAGTTTATCACTGTTTTGTTCTTCTGCACAATTGTACCTCTTAAATAGCTTCCATGATTCTCTTTGTCAAATGGAGAAACTGAGGCTGCCAGAAGTTAGATAACTTACCCATTTCCAAACAGCTAGTATATTCTAGGACAGGGATTCACATCTAAGGCTGTCTTAACAAAAATAGACTTAGCTGCTCGACTCTTTGTCACATAGTATGTGAAGAAGTGTTGGTTGGAAGATCTTTGGGGCATCATGGTAGTAGTTAAAACGCTGTTGGAGGTTTACCATATGCTAGACACCATTTGAAACACTACATATATCAAATAATAGATCCCCTAAATCTTAACCACCAAGGTATAGTAAGGGTCATGTGTTGGTTTCTGCGAGAAACAGCCCATTCTCAGGGTCAGCTTTCTTGGATTAAAATTGTGCTTGTAGTTCTAAGTAGCCAACAATGGAGTTCAAGATATTGAGCTCTTGCTCAATCCCTTTCCCAAATGCCTGTCTCCATCGCCCTTTAACCCACATCTTTGAACATCCTGATCTATGGGGAGTTCGGCCATGGTGCATCTCAGCTGGGCTTTTAATGTCTGGCCTGTCTGCTAGCACACTCCATGTTTTTCATTTGATCTAAAGGCGATCTAACGAGAGATCACTTCCTGATAACACACTGTCTGCTTTCATCATCCCTAAAAAAGCACTTTGCTGTAAACAATCCCTATTTTGGTTTAATTGCTTTTGAAAAAAAATCCAAAAGCAGAGAAGGGGGACATAAGAAGCGACATAAACTCCTCAGAGTTTGGAGTCTGATTTCCTGAGGTGTTCCATTTCAGAAGAGGCCCCTGACAACAGGCAGAGAATAAAAACAAGTGTGGTCTAGGGCAGACTGTTTTTCAAACAGTTGGCCAAATCTCTCCTGGCAGCCGGGAAGCAGCTGAATCATCAAACATCAGGCCTCTAACGAGACGGAGGCTGGGCTGTATAGAAGTACATTCCAGATCCAGTTGGAATCAGAGTTGCTGCCTGGCTGAACTGCTCCTCAAAGCTTCCTTTTGTCTCCTGTCTCTCTCTTTTCCCCTCCTCTTTGTGACTTCCCATGGAAGCTTTATTTGCCTCAGATGGAGTATTTGTGTGAATGTTGGGGTCACTTTAGCCACAGTTTGTTCTGCAAGCTAAAGTGCATAAAATGTGTTTCTTGGTTGGAAAGTTGAAATGGGCAGAGAAACAATTCAGTGTAATGGAACACTCAGAGAAGGGACAAGAATGGAGAAACTTGCTTTTCCAGGAGTTAGAAAGAACCTAGGCATTCAGAACTTAAAGCCAGATGTTTGGACAAAAACTTAGACTCAGTTGGAATCATAGAGGTATGAATATCCCTTCTAAAACCTTTTAACCAAACCTCTGGAGAGCAAGAGAGTAATGAAGGAGATCTAAGTATAAGAATGCACCTTGAAAATAAATGGATCCTAGTATTTATCAGAAAATATATTTTCGCTTTGGTACTACAGTTTGAATATGCCCCCTCCAAATTCCTATGTTAAATCTAATTTCTAATGTGATGGTGTTAAGAGGTGGGGCCTTTGGTAAGTCATTAGCTCTGTAGGCTCATGAATGTGATGTTATAAAGAAGCCTGAGGGCTACACTCTAGTAGCTCATGCTTGTAATCCTAGCTACTCAGGAGGCTGAGATCCGAGCATCACGATATGAAGCCAGTCCAGGCCAAAAGTCTCCATGAGACTCTTCTCTCCAATTAACCACGACCTGACGCCCCCCCCCCAAAAAAAGAGTCTCATGGACTTTCCAATTAACTGGACGTGGCGCTGAGCTCAAAGTGGTAGAGCACTAACCTTGAGCACAAAGAGATTCAGCGACAGCACCCAGGCCCTGAGTTCAAGTCCCCAAACCAGCAAAAAATTAAAAAAAAAAGCCTTAGGAAACTTGTGTGCTCACATCCTTCCCCAGGGTGAGTAACATAGTGCTAAGTCTGAGAGCTGCCCTCATCAGACACAAGATCTACTTGTGCCTTCCCCTTGGGTTTCCAAGCCTGTAGAATTGTAAGCAACATGTTTCTACTATTTATCATTTCTTTGTCTAAAGTATTTTGTGATAGTAGCCTGCTCAAAGACAATGAATAATTTCTGTGCCTTTTAGATTGCTGCCTTCAGTATCTATATGTCCATGCCTATGAATAAACATCAAAATATGTTGTTCCCTATCACTGCTCAGTTGTACATGTCTATTGTTTAATTATCTTTGTCCCTAACAGAAAGAGAAAGCTCCAATATCATCTAGACTATCAGTGCCATTTTGGGTACCACATCACTATCATAATAACAAGAAGAGAAAGAAGGAAGGGAAGGAGGAAGGAAAAGTAAGGGGAGAGGAGGGAAAGGGGAAAAAAAGGAAGATGTATAAGAGAGAGGATAAAGGAAGAAGTGAGAATGGATGGAGGTCATGGGGAGAGAAACAGTGACAGAGAGACACACACAGAGAAAAAATAATGTATATTTCTGTTGAGTAGGACTGAGAGTTGAGAATGGAAAACAATAGAAGTGAATTCTTGAGAAGGGATGATGATGAAAGGTAGGAAGGAATCTAGCACTCTTTTTAGAAACTCCTGGAAGCTTCGGGAGTGCAGTTTCACAGGGAAAGTAGAGTTTCATCCCAGCCTGAGGCAGCCTACCTACCAGTAGTTTTGCTCCCTGCTGTCTGTTCTGTCACTCATGCTCAGGCGCATCTGCTTCTGTGCCCTAAGTCATTTCATGGTATATTCATCCTGTCCAGCTGCTGCTCATGTGGCTGACAGCCAGCCAGCGAGGCTTCAGAGTGCTAGCAAATAGTTTAGGTTGAGGTGCAAAGGAAACACTGACAAATATAAAAATACTTATATTCCTGTGTCTGGTGCCAATTACAGCTGCTAGCATTTTTTTTAATGTGGGCATCTCAGAGCAGTAGTGTCAGAATTGGAGACCAAAGGCCTGCCTCTTTGATTATGTGCATATGTGCACCTAAAGGACATACTTGCAACTGGAAACCTTTTCAGAACTGGCAGTCTTCATGAAAGTGATGTAAGAAGTACATTGCTGTTTTCCCCCCTTTCAACAGGTTCAGTTACATCGTGCAAACTGGTTGCAGGTCAGACCTTTTATTCCCGGGTGTGTGTCTGCTTGGCCAGGACCCAAAGCCTGTGAGGTTGGAGGATGATGGTGGCTGTAGGGAAAGCTTCAGCTACTGTGTTTCTTAAGCACATTTTGCCCCTGGAACAGGATAGTCCCTTCCAAAGCACATTGAACTTGGAAGATTTTTCTCCCATGTACTTTTTTGCAGCCTTCAAAAATACACAATACTTTTCTTCTCGTCTCTGTTCAGTTGAACTTTGACTGGCTTTTATACACACATAGTTCCATTTAAGCACTTAAATACACCAAGAAATGTGTTTTCATCCTAATGCTTTTGCACCTAACTAGAGACAAGCCCCAAATAAAAAGGCTTTCAGGATTTTTTTTCTACGAGACTATAAACCCTCTTTAATTCTTCAACAGATGTACAGTTTAAATGAACTAAAGCCAGGGTTTATAGAAGATCTGGATTGAAGGCTAGAATTAACAGAAATGAATGGTTTTGCCTTTTAAAGACAAATTTGAATAGGAAAGAACTATTCATCCAGAGCCAGGCTCTTCAAAATACCCAGTGAACAAGAGGACAAAGGCATATCCTTTCACGATTAAAATAACTGGCTTTGATGATGCCCTTGTTATAATAATCCATAGCAAATTACACATTACCAGTAGTGTAAATAACCTATGCTTCATGTCCAGGATGTACATTTCAGATACAAAGATGGCAAGCATTAAGCCAGTTTTGAAGATATGCACTGGCCCTGTTCTACAGACACTGATCTTGGGAAATGACCAGAAGGCTGAGTTAGTGGACAGAACTCAGGCTCTGAGTTCAAGTCTCAGTACACACACACACACACACACACACACACACACACACACACGGGATAAAAACACCACTACTGGGGCTAAGTATGTAACTGAGTGATACAGCATCTGGAATGATTTTTCGATGAACTTTTTAACTTAGTGCTAGTGCTCTGAAGTAAGAAGACTGGATCTAAATAACATCTCCTTGTCCTTATGAAGTGGACCCTGAGATTGGACACAAGCTGATATGATTCCATTTTGAGCTTTGCCTCTGTTTTAGGGATTTTAGACTCCATTTTTGAAGGGTGGCTACTAAAAACCTTTAAACAATGTTCAAACTAGAAAAACAACCTTAATCACAGGATCACATCTTGGCTCTGATGGGGCCTCGTTCCCAGAATGAAAAAAAAATGCATCTGGTCCCCCTCCCCTTAACAACCTAACCCACCCTTGATTGTTCAGTTAAAGACTAACCAATAAAACACATAAATTGTAATCTTGCTCAACTGGCAACATCACCAGCTTACCACCAAAAGGTAAACTCCATATATCTAGGAGGACAGATACATACCCTATGCTCAGCCTTTTAATGGTTGAAATGAAGTCTCACTAATTTATCCAGACCGGCCTCAAACTATGGTTCTACCAATCTTAGCACACATACCCCAAGTAGCTGGTATTATAGGTTTGAGCCACAGAGCCCAGACCATACCAATTTTTAATTAGATAGGAAACTTGATGTGGGAAATAATTATCCTACAACCAGAATACCAGAATTGTAGACATAGCATTATCATGAAGTAGTAGTATGATCTTATTGTCATTTAAATATTTGTGAATCTATTTTCTCATCATTTGGATGTGGGAGTAATGGGTTTGTTTCATGTACTTCAAAAACACTTGCTAGTTACTGAATACATGACAAGCATGTTGCAGAACATCTAAAGGAATACGGAATTGTGCTCAATAGAACCTAGATGTTGGTTGGGGATTTAGCTCAATGGAAGAATACTTGTCTGGCAAGTTCAAGGCCCTAAGTTCAGTCCTCAGCTCTGGGGGGGGGGGGAATAGAACCTAGAGGCAAGATTCTGATCTTGAGGAGCTTGTAAGTCTAAAAGGACATTTGAACTGTGTGGAATGGAATACAAGTAGCCAGATAGAAGAACCATGAAAGAGGTCCAGATAAAGTGTGAAATTATCTCCCTGCAGCTCAAACATTTTATGATTTGTCCTTAATCTTTCATGAAAAAATATTTCCTTCTCCAAGGAGATATCATTATAAAGTGTCATCTTTACTGGAAGTTTCATTTGGGCCATGATGATAAGAAAGTGTAACAAGCATATCTTGTAGAAAAATTTAGTACCAATGAACAAGTCAGCAAAAGAAAACTAGAACTTAGTCCAAAATTTTTTTTGTCAGTCATGGGGCTTGAACTCTGGGCCTGGGTGCTGCCCCTGAGCTCTTCAGCTCATGAGTAACACTCTACCACTTGAGCCACAGCACCATTTCCCTTAGTCCAAAATTTATAAGTGCCTATTAAAAACAAAATACTTGTTTCTGAGTCTTCTTCAAATAGTAAGCCTTTCTCAAGAGGTAGCAAGAGATAGAATTGAAACTCAGACCATGGTGCCTTTCCTCATTCTGATCAGCATGTACATAAGAAGATAAGAGTAAAAGACGGAGGCTATAAGAGATTGGTCTAAAATTGCACAGCATGAATAGGGAAAGAGAAAAGAAATACTGTGATGATAAAGATATCTGACTTTAGAATCAGTCAGACCTGGATTTAAAAGCTCATCTTCCTGATTATATGCCTTAGGTTTAACCACCCTGTAATTCCTCAACTGTAAAATGAAATTTTGAAACCCTTTTGCACAATTACTTAATAAAAATAAAAAAATGAGGATAAATGGAGAGCCCAGTTTGTCAAGTTAACATGAAGATAAATAAAACTAGTAATATAATGTGAGAAACTGAGACCAAAGAACCACTTAATGGGTATTTATTTATTGACTTTATTAATCCAGGGTGATGTGAGTGACTTGGAATACATAGGAAGAAATTCAGACCTAAGATGGGCATTCAAAGATGACCTAGAAGAAGGAATATGATATATTAATGCACATATATACATGTTTGTATATAATATTGACTAGAAGAAAAAAGTAACATAATACTTACATATTTTTATTTCATATGTATCAGTCAAGTAATGTCAGCAACCACTAAGTAATAGCTAGTGGTATTAACAATCTTGTACTTGCCTGATTGGCATGTCTCAACTTTGCCATTAAACTCTTCAGGGGCTCTTGAAATATCATAGGACTATTGAACTTTGATGGATGATGAGACCAAGTAAAAAATACGCACAATTTCTTATTTGCTAAGCAAGATCTTTTGATCTACTAGCAGCCACTCTGAATTGGGAAATATTTCCAAGTAAGTATAATACCTCTTTCTTATATCAACCTTTTTCAAGTTGTTGAAACTTGATGTAGTATTTGATTAGCCTGGTACCTTACAGACAAAAACTAGTTGGTACTCTGAAATGGAATGCTCTAAAGACAGAAGATACAGATTATTAAAATAAATGTGAAAGAGAGAGGCTCGACCACTGGATTCATTTGTAAGGAAGGAAACAGGTATGGTACCAAGAATAAGTTGTAAGGAGCCCAGAAATGGTAGGAAAAAGGAGGAACCAATTCAGTAATGATATTTACTAGCTACCAGAGGGAAGTCAGGAAAAACTGACAGAGAATGAGGGAGGGGTGACACTGGTCAAAAGGAAATGTACTGACATATAACTGTAATCCCTCTGTACAACACCTTTGCAATAACAATTTAAAAAAAGAATAAGTTGTGCTCTGTGTTGACAGGACCTGTAGACATAGTATTTTCTCTGAAGCATAAACAAACAAATGGCTCATTGTCTCTGACAAACAAAGGTGTTGGAGGCACATCACATTCCATTTTTAACTCCAATATTCTGGGATAAGAAAATCAATTTGCAAACTTGGAAAAAATTATACTAAGTAAAGTAAGCCAGGCCCAAAGAAACATAGGTCCCATGGTTTACCTTATTTGCAATTAACTAGTACATGTCTAGGACAAGCAAAAATCGTCAAAAGCTATGTGCCTTTGACCATATAAGATGATATTAAATGAAATGAACCCCAAGACAGGGATACAAGTGTTTTTTTTTTCTTGCTATTGTTGTTAACATACTTAAAATGCACTATGAGATTCTCTTGTTTCTTTTGTCTGTTCTTCCCTCATGGTAAAACCCCTGTTTTCACTGTATCTGATTCTGGTGTCCTGCATCTTGTATATACATTTCTATAATTCGGGGAAGGGAAGGGATATAACAAAATGCTTAAATAAGGATACAGGTTGGCCTATTGTAACAATGAGATGTACAAGACACTATGTTGAAAATGAACTTTACAATTTTTTGTGGGGGAGGGAGGAGTTGGGGAGGTGGAAAGGGAAGGGATGGTAGGGGAAAAACAAAAGAAGAGGTAACAATGCTTGATAGGAAATGTACTCATTACCCTACTCATGTAACTGTAATCTCTCTGTACAGTATTTCAGTATTTTTACAATAAAAATATATATGGAAAAAAAGAAAATCAATTTGCAAAACACCAAAACTTTCTGTTTTAACTTCCCAATGAAATCGCACAGGCTTTGTGTGTCTCTATTACTTCACTTTGATTGGGGGTAGCTTCACTCTCTTCTGAGAGCTCTGCAGGATTAGAACAACTCACAGCAGTATTTGGCTCTAGGTTGTCTTAACCTGACCCAGGCAATCACCCCTGGAATCCTAGGAGTTAGAAGAAAGCCAATTTTTTCCTAAGGAATTCATGGCATTTTTTTTAAAAGAGGAGAAGACTCATAGGATATGTGTAAAGACTGAACATTTGAGAACTGAGTTCTCTTCAGAAAAGTTGTCTTTGTGTTTACAGCTAGTGCTTTGAAGAAGTTAACCTTGCCATATGCTAGTAGCTCACATCTGTAATCCTAGCTACTCAGGAAGCTGAGATCTGGAGGAACTCAGTCCAAAGCCAGATGAAACAGAAAACTTTGCTAGACTCATCTCCAATTAACCATCAAAATCCCAGATTGAAGGCATGCCTCAAATGGCAGAATACCAACTGAGTAAGCAAGCAGAGTAAGCCTGAAGCAGAGTTCCAATCCTAGTACTGCCAAAAAATAAAAAATAAACCTCACTCTACTACTGCTCTGTAAACAAAAGACATCTAGGATTAATCTCAAAGGGGTTCATTTGCCATTAGTTCTTTACTTCAGTTCTTTAAACCTTCAATGTTAATTTGGAGTCATATGGAAATTTTAGGGTTTTATAATGTACGCTTCCTTAAATAGATGAGGCCTGAGCTACAACTAAGAAGTATGTAATGATCCCATGAGAGAAAAATGCATTATTTCCTCCAAAAGACTTTAAAGGAAACTTTAAAAATAGTCACCTCCGTCTTATGATAAAAATAATGAGACAGATTTTGGGAAAAAAAGCAGGTAGGTAATGAAGGATAGGAACACAAAAGAGGTTCCAACAATGTAGTTTTCTGATATCTAATTTTCCTGCACACTTTTCCCAATTAAAGACTCTAAGATCGTGTCTTTCCACCTGGAGATGGTTTTCAACATGAAACATGGTAGATGAAGCAGATAATTCAGGTTGCAAGCCTATGAATTTTGTATTCCTTCCCAAGTGCCTTTTGTCTCCCTCCCAGGAAACAGTCTCACAGCATTGCCAATTACAACACTGTGAATATTTTGAAAGAATGTTCATTTGAGTTCCCAACAAAAATAATTTCAAGGAAATGCTGCCATTCAAAACATTCACAAATGAACTCCATACTTCATTACCTCAGTTGCAGGCACAAATACAAAAATCATAGGGCTTTTTCATTCAAAATATGCTTTTAACTGAAACCAACAAAAAATCATGTGCTCTGATTAGAAAAACAAAAGTCTGCATAAGAGTCAATGTGGACTAACTACTTCTGTAGCTAAGCTAAACATCAATGCCATAGACCCCCACACACATCCTTTATGGGGCCCAGTTTTCTATCTCTAATCATTTGATGGTTGCTTAAGGTTGTAGTGTCTAATATCTGTGCCCCTGGCAAACCACTAGAGTAAAAATGTATAGGGAAAGAGAATGTGGTTTATTGGATGCTAAACTAAACTGAAAGTCAGCAAGACCTCAGATCTATTTCTGGCATAGTTTTGGATACATCATACCTTCCTTGACCTTGGGTAAGTCATTTGCTATCACTCTGTCCTATTAAGCCTCATTATAGGAAAACTCCAATACCACATTTTTTCCATAGCATAATTTATAAAGAATAAATGGAAATGCATTAATTGAAGAATTGCTCATTCAAAATATATCAAGCCCCACTGTCTAGTGGTTCCATCAAAAGTGCAGAGCTAAAAACAAACTACAGAGTACCAATGGGAATACAGGGCTATTTATATCCTTGGATGAGATCTGAGGGACAGTTGTGGGGAGAAAAGGAGCAAGTTAGGATATTTCCGGTTAGTTACCTTTCCTCCTTTCTTCTGTTTAAGCAAAAACCAATATCATCTCCAGAATGTCTGGAACCTCTAAGCAATTAGAATGTAAACTAAGCTGGTGGGGGGGGGGGGAAGGGACTCCTGTTTTTCAAGTCCAGAGATATAACCCTTAGAAAAGCATGTCCCAGGGAAAGCATCTTTAGTTGAAGGATGTAAGAAAACAAAAAAGCAAAATTTCTTTTATTCAAAGTTGCTCAAACAGACAAGCAAAAAAATCAGAGATTTATTTATTTATTTTGTATATCATAGGATTACTAGACCAGATGATAATTTCTTCTAATCAACTTTATTTGTATAATAAAAATAAGAATATGAGAACTCCAGAACTAGGAGGGTTATTCAAAATAACCAAAGCATTTTATACAGGCCAATGAACTGAGATACAGAGAACAATTATCTGGGATCAACACTTGGTAAACAATGAGATTAAAAGTCAAATTGTTAATGTAGGCATCTAGGTTGACTGGAACAGGAGCGAGGAAATGTTAGGGGCGACAAAATTCCATTTTTCTTCAAAGTGGCTGCATCTTCTGGACCAGTGTCAAAGATAACAGCCCTGAGTCCACTCTCCATATCAGGGTCTCCTATTGCCTGGGGGGTGTAATAATGAGTTAAGTGACTTTCCCCTGATGGTGCTAAACCTACAATGGCAAACAAAAGGATAGAATGCACAGGACTTTGCTCCCATTCTCTCAAAAGTGCAAGCATTAGATTTTGCACACCTGAGCCCTGTTTTTGCATCACTTTAGCAACCTGCCCTGTTGAACACACCTCAAGATAACCTACCCTTATTTAAATACCCTACCTCTCATCTCAATGCATAATTCTCCTTTGCTAATGAATTGCACTGCTATATTTTTTCTCTTTGTAGTGCTTTTGCTGCCCCTAAGGCAGCATCTGAATCTTAGATCTTGCATTCAAAGTACTAATGTGACATCTGGAACTTTCCACTTGCTAGTAACAAAAATTTTCTTAATCTCACTACTACAGAAAATATTACATTGCTTGGATCTGACCCTCTATAAACCGACAACCTCCTAGAGATATAAACACTCTAATTTTTCATCTTTCTAAGAGACCTATTTACAGTAAGGAGGAAAATGGAAGGGGTAACATTGACCAAGAAGCATTATGCTGACCTGACTTATGGAATTGAAATCTGTTTGTACAACTACTCAGTAATAAAACACAAATAAGAGATCCAAGGACAAAATATGAAGCCAGTTACTGAACTCATAATTGGTTCTAGTTCCATGTTTCTCAGTTTTGATTTAGGCATTAATTTCTCCACCAGTATGACATAACATTTTTAATTATTATGATTGTTACTATTACTCCCAGCAGGATGAAAACAGGAGAAAAAATTTATAAGAGTCTTTGAAATGGGTTTCCCAACAAAGCCGCAAGATGTTCCTGTGCATATACTGGTCCTGGAATTTGAACCCAGGGCCAGGGCACTATTCCTAAGATTCTTTGCTCAAGGCTAGCATTCTACTGCTAGAATCACATCTCCCCTTGTGGCTTTTTGGTAGCCAATTGGAGAAAAGGTTTTCACAGACTTTCTTGCCCAAGCTGACTTTAAAGATCAATTCTCAGATCTCAGCATCCTGAGTTGCTAGGATTGCAGGTATGAGCCACTGGCACTCAGCTAAAAAATTTTTAATAAGGAAGAAAAACATTGATGCTTTTCCTTGTCTAAAAATAGCAGGTGAGATAAATCTTTTCCAAAGCTGTATTTTACAAGTCTGTAGTGACACTAGGCCCTCTACTAGCATATATTGTATCTTCTGGCAAATTACAAACTGGCACTTTTTTTGTGTGTGAAAATACTGTACAGAGGAGTTAACATTACATGGGCAAGATAATGAGTACATTTCTTATCAAACATTGTTGCCTTCTCCTTTGTTGCCCCTTCTCATCCTTTCCCCTCCCCCTTTCTTCTCCCCCCCCAAAGTTGTAAAGTTAGTTTTTCAACATAAGGACTTGTATATTTCATTGTTGCAATAGGTCCACCTGAATCCCTATTTAAACGATTTGTTTTTGCCCTTCCCCTCCATAAATTATACTAACATCAAATACAGTGAGAGCAGAGGTTATACCGTGGGGGAGGGACATACACAGCAACAAAGAACTCATCTTATAAATACGTTAAAAACAATCTCATGAAAGAAAAACACATTTGAATACATATCTTAGGGTTCATTTCACATAACATCAACTTATCTGACCTTTTCTGCTTGTCTCAGACATATACTAGTTACTGCAAATAAGGGAAACCATGGAACCTATGTTTCTTTGGGCCTGGCTTACTTCACTTAATATAATTTTTTCCAAGTCTTTCCATTTCCTAACAAATGGGGCAATGTCATTCTTTCTGATGGAG
>NW_012267449.1:928264-951170 GCF_000151885.1 Dipodomys ordii
GTCTTTCTTCCATTCTATTTTTTAGTTCCCTTATCGAAGATTAGATGGCTATAGGTCTGTGGGTTCATTTCTGGGTTTTCAATTCTATTCCATTGGTCCTCAGGTCTGTTTTTGTGCCAGTACCAAGCTGTTTTGATTACTATGGCTTTGTAGTAGAGTTTGAAATTTGGTATTGATATTCCTCCAGCAATGTTGTTTCTGTTAAGGGTTGTTTTTGCTATTCGGGGTCTTTTATTGTTCCACATGAATTTTTGGATTATCTCTTCTATTTCCTTGAAGAATGAGGTTAGAATATTGATAGGTACCGCATTGAATTTGTAGATAGCCTTGGGAAATATTGCCATTTTCACAATGTTGATCCTTCCAATCCAATATTACAAACTGGCACTTTCTATAGACAGATAAATTGAAAAAAAAGTCCCTATGTAGTGAATTGATTACAAAAAAGGAATAGGAACTGTGCCACTGGGACTTTCCCACCTTCTGCCCATGTATCTGTAGCCTCTGTGCATGATGCAATCTGCACAATCTGAAGTAGAGACACTGACATAATCCTCTTCATTCCACACCCTGTTGCTTCTGTCATCATTCATTAGTAATAATAATGGAAAACACATGTCCCAAGTTTCTTTGGCTTGACTTCAATATCAACAAAGACAACAACCCCACTTCTCTATAGTATGCATTGTTACAACAACAAACACATTGATTTTTTCCTGCCAATTAACAGACTACTCTGTCCTTTCAACCTCTTCTTTCCAGCCTAATCCTTCTGATACTTTAGTGGCCTCTTCCACTGAGCAGTGTTGGCTGACTCATTTTAATCTTCATTAATATTTCTTCATTACATTCCCTAAAATCTCACTGAATGGCATTTGGCCAGAAGACTCTAAAACATTTCAATTGTCAGGATGCACTGGAGGCGACATGCAGGAGCAATTTCCAGGCAAGGTGGAAATCAGTGTGGACACTACACAGCAACTCTATATTGTGGAGCAAGATGAACTTACAACTAAGAATACACATCTGCAGAGCTCCTTGATGCATCCAGAATAGGCAGATGCCACCCAGAACTGGGCTTCTGGTTTAAAAGCCTATCTAGCCAGTATTCCTCAAACCAGCAGATCCATCCTTCCAACTGGGTACTGTGCAAACATGTAGCAATTTAGAGTATCTGGGTACAGAGTTATAGAGGCAGGGCTTTCTCCAACTTTATTACTTGCAATGAAAGACACTTCTATGCTCTGTGTCCAGAGAGGGGCAGAATGTGAAGCTTGGTGGTACAGTATTTACTAGCAGGGAAAGCCCTAATAAGCCAGTGACAAAAATCAAACCACAAAAATGAAAAAATACGATGAAAACAAGAAATGATCAAAAGTGCTACTAAATTAACTCTCATAGTAATGAAGTCTTCTTTGACTTTAATCCTCTAAAATAGTTACCACAAGATACCTGCTTTCTTGAGATTGGTGCATACCTAACTACAAAACACATAACAACCCTATATTTTTGGGGGGTGAGGAACTCAAGCAATTTCAAGTCTATCTTTTTCTGGGCTTCAAACAGGGTTATTGAAGAGACAGTGGGAGGAATTAGGGAGTGGATGGAATAAGAGCAATTAGTATGAGTCCTTCTGATACCTTATCAAATATGTATGCAGAAGTGTTCATTTTTTTCTGCTTGTTTGTGGATGTGGTCTGAAGCACAGCTATCTCTTTGGAAGAATTAAAGTAAAGCTTGGCTTCCATGAAAAAAGAAACAACACACAGCAATGAGAAAAATAAGAGAGGAATGAAAGGCCATCTTCCTTCACTTTCTATTCCAAAGCCCAGTCCAAAATCATAATACTCAAGCTAAAAAAAAGGTCAAATATATCCATGAATTAACATAAAAAATACTGGGTCTGGGAAGGTGGTTTAGTACTAGAGTGCTTGCTTAACATGCATAACACCCTGGATTCAATTTCTCAGTACCAGAAGTGGTGCTGTGGCTCAAGTGGTAGAATGCTTGCCTTGAGCAAAAAAGCTCAGGGACTGTGCCCAAGCCCTGAGTTCAAGCCCCAGGACTGGCAAAAAAGAAAAAGAAATAAAACCTTTAAGATGTTAATATTGTCCAAATTTTTATTTATTCAAGGCAAACAATGAAGCAATTTTCCAGCCCAAAGTGTCACACACACACACACACACACACACACACATACACACACACACTCTCTCTCTTACTTTCAACTTAATTTGTGACTTATACAAACCAAGATACTAACACATAAGAAGACTAAAATTACATTTCTCAATAATAAGATAGCTGTTTTTACTCTATAAAGGAAAATTTTAAAAGGCCAAATAAGTGTATACCTATAATCCCAGTTCCTCAGAAGGTTGTAGCAGAAGGATTACAGATTTGAAGTCAGCCTGGGCCACTCAAAATATGAGTCCCTTTTCTTAAAACAAAAACAAAAGCAGTGGGGAGGGGAAATACAGCTCTAGCTCCTATATTTAGTTGTGTGTGGCTTGTGTGTACAAGTGGAAGGTTGAGGCACAATTAGCCACATGCAAGTATTATTATTATTATATTACATATGGAACATATATCAAAAGCCTAGCATGGTGGTTCACACCTGTAATCTCTGAGAGATAGAGAGCAGGAGGGTCAAGGCTTGAGGCCAATCTCCAGAAAATAAAGTTACCGAGATTCATCTCAATTAAGAAGCTGGGCTTGGTGCTCGCCTGTTATCCTGGCCACAGGGGAGACCCTAGGTAAGAAGATTGTGATCTGATGCTGATCACAGGCAAACATGTGAATCTTTATCTGAAACAAAAACAACTAAAGCAAAAAAGAGTTGAACACATGGCTCAAGAGGTAGAGCGCCTGCCTATGAAGATTGAGACTTGCAGTTTAAACTCCAGCATTGCCCAAAATGTACCAACCTCCCCCATACAACACACATATTGGAGCCTAGAATCCTTTCTGATTATTTTATAGATGTTTGACTTGAATACCCCAAAATACAAGAAAGTATCCATGCTGCTGTTGCTTCCCAAAGAGCTTGATTGTGACAGAGAAAGTGCTATCAAAATTTGCACGACTGAATGTAAACATCAGTTCTCATTTTGGAAGTTCTGGTTTTGCAGATATGAGCATAACAATGTAGCATATTATATTCAATGGAGGTAGAAACAGAATTAAGAACTAGCAATAGAGTTTAAAGAGCAGCTTCATTGGATGGAAAAAGACATACTCCCAATCCTTCTAATCATAAACTAGGCACTGGGAGTTAATAGCATTTTTTTTACAAGCCATGTGCATTTTTTTTTCAGTCTGGAGGCAACATACACTCAAGAATTGAGGCAAACATCAATAGAACAAAAGCTATAGCTCAGCTGTTTGGAGGAAATCAATTCAAGCAACTCATAATTTGCTGGCTGAGACATCATGAAACATTAAGCTAAGTGGCGGCACCTGGCTTCTGAAGCATGTGCTCTGGGACAGCTACTCATTTATTTGTACTGAAAGGGAAAGGCTCCCCTCCCCACTGCTTTCATGCAAAGCTGATGAAACAAAATGAGAATGCTATCCAAGGTCTCACATCCCCACCCTCCAAAATAAATGACCTTCTCAACACAGTGATCTTTAGGTTGGGTTATTTCATGCAACTTTCTCATACAGAGCAAATCAAAAGCTGCACTAAGGGAAAGTTTTGAAATCAATTAGTTGGAAATAGAACTCATGAGATTTAGTATGAAAGGGAGACACACAGTGTAATAAGGTTGCAGAACCCCTAGGCATCTACCCAGAACATCATAAGTCAGGATACTGTAAAGACACGTGCAAATCCATGTTCATTGCTCCACTAGTCACAATAGTCAAGTTAAGGAAACAATGACCCATAATAGATGAGTGGATCCCAAAGCTGTGGTATCTATACACAATGGAGTTTTACATAGCCATTACCAAGGATAATATCACGTAATTTGCAGGAAAATGGATGGACCTAGAACAAATCATGTTAAGTGAGGTAAGCCAAGCTCATAGAAACACACAGCACACATTTTCTCTCATGTTCGGAAGCTAGATCTAAGCTAGATGAGGACATGATAAATTACACAGGATTCTAGGCATTCACACCAAGTTAGACCAAAGGAAGATACTCTTAGGGGAGGAACACAAAGGTGAGGTGCAACGTCTCTGTGCCTCTAATCATATAAAACAACATTTATGGAAATGAGCTCCAGGAAATAGAAACAAGAGGATTTTGTTTTGTCTTTATTTTTATTTCTGTTTTCTTTTTCTCTTATTCATTCATTTTTCTGTCTTTGGGAAAGGAAGAGAGGCACAGAAATAGAGGGACAAAAGGTAAGCAAATGCAGCAGTGGTACTCACTAGATGCTATGTGGGTGGCGATGGAGGAAAAAAACTGGGAAAGAGAGAAATAAGGGGTGACATTGTTTAAAAGAAATGTACTCAATATCTGACTTATGAAACTGTAACCCCTCTGTACATCACCTTTATAATAATGATAAAAATATTTTTTAATTTAAGAGTTCAGAACAATGAAAATTCTACTATGATGTAGTTAGGTTGCCAGTGTAGGTGATTTCATTGACTTAGTAACTGAATATTATCTGATTTGGGGAAGGAAAGGAGAAGCACAGAAACTGTGGGACAAAGGGTGAACCAATTTAGCAGTGATACTGACTAGACATTATGTTGGAAATGAACCATACAACTTAGAGCGAGGGTCAGGAGGGGCATCCAGAGGGGAAAAACTTATGTAACTGTAGCCCCTCTGCTCATCACTTTCACAATAACAATTTTAAAATAAAAACAAAAACAAAAATGACTATATAGCCCTACACCTTATAACCATTATGATAGATCAGCTACTTATTATGTCAGAGAAATGAAAGTAAAAAGGTGGGTCGGGGAAGCTGACCTTGGATTGGCAGAGGAAGATGGTCAATAGGGATATAGTGGCAGTGATTTTTTTGTTTTGTTTTTGTTTTTGGGTTCGGTTGTGGGCCTGAACTCTGGGCCTGGGCGCTATCCCTCAGCTCTTCAACTCAAGGCTAGCGCTTTACCACTTGAGCCACTTCCGGCTTTTTTTTTCTGCTTATGTGGTGCTGGGGAATCGAACCCAGGGCCTCATGCATGCAAGGCAAGCACTCTACCACTGAGCCACCTTCCCAGCCCTGGCAGTGATTTTTTTTAAAGGCAAAAAACATCATGGAGAAGCTTTGGGGAATATCCTGTAAGGGCTACAACATCGATGGCCACACATTAAATGAGGCCAGTTTAAGCTATTTGAGATAAAAGATATAGAAGAAGAAACACTCTTTCTTCCCCACAAAGAGCATGGAAACTAATGAAGGAAAGGTTAACAGTAACAAAGGAGAAGGATGCAATGCTTGGTAAGAAATGTACGCATTATCCTGCCCATGTAATTGTAACCCCTCTGTACAGTATGTTCACAAATAAAATAAAATTAAATTAAAAAAAAGAAAAGGTTAACAGTGACCACTGAGCCAGTGTGCTCCTATTGCTTTCCATGCCATCCCATAACACAATCCTCTCATCATCCCAATGAAGTAGGCACTATTATTTCCTTCATTATTAAGATGATGAGATTGAGGCCAAGATAGGTTATGTATTTTATTCAAAATTACTCACCCAGTAAGTGGCGAGTCATGATGTGAATAGTAATCTTACTCCAGGGTCTGTGCACTTAATCATGAGAGTTAAGGTTAGTGTAAGTGGAGGTACACATAATGTCTACCACAGAGCTGATATGAGAATAAATGAGGTAACATATGAAAACAACAAGGAGAGTGCTTGGCATGGAGCCAATGTTCAAAAATGGTTAGCTATCATTGTCTTGAAGGTCACCAGTGTTCCACTACATCCTGAATGTATGCATTGTTTTCACATCCTTGACAGGTAATTCCTAGCACCCGATTATACATCTCCCCGGGGTCAGGAAGCTCTGAATTTGAGCAAGCGTCTGCATTGGGAAACACGTCTTGCCATTCAGAAAATTTTTCCTTTGATCAGCTGATTAAACATCCCTAGATCTTTGCCTACTGGCCCATTTTGCCACTGAACAAAAGCATAGAACAAGGCAGATTCCACTTTGACTTGACAAAACAGATTAAATATGGCAAGAAATAGAGAATCACTAAAACATTCTGAGCTGGCAAACATAAGGAAAGACGGGAGAGGAATGAGAACAAAGCCTGAGAGGCTACAGAGGAGGCTGTCACACTGACCTGGTCATGAGGACTAGGTCAAAAGCAGTGGGAGGAAGTTAGGTGGGCTTGTGGACTGATCAAAGATGGGGAGAGGGACTAGTAAATAAAAGAAATGTAATTAAGAGTCATAAGTTTTCAAGAGTAGCTATTGAACCAGGTGGCAGTGACTCACACGTGTAATGCTAGCTACTCAGGAGGCTGAGATTTGAAAAATCACAGTTCAAAAATCACAGGAAAGTCCATGACACTTTTTTCTCCAATAAATTACAAAAAACAAGCAAACAACAAAAACCCTGGAAGTAGAGCTGTAGCTCAAGTGGTAGAGTACTAGCCTTGAGCAAAAGAAATATAAGGACAGCTCACAAGCCCTGAGTTCAGCCCCTTAGAACGGGGAGGGTTTAGCTATTGAGGGTGGCAAGGTTTTCAATATGTGCAGTACATATTGAAATAAGGACACTGGGTCTAAGTCACCCAGCCTTGTTCTTACAACCATCCTGGTGCCTTGCTGGCTGGTGGTGGTGGAGACTTTTCACCCAGGTCTAAAAAGCCTACAAGTGAGAAAACCATTCTTTGAATTGCATCTGTCATGCTGTTCAGCTCCAGGAAACATTTGCTACAAAGAACACTTGCTCTTGATTATCTCCCTAAATGGTTTGATTTGCTCAGCCTGAGTATTTCCTAGACGGTTTGCTTTGCTTGACACTTTTGGTAAGGCTTTGTCTCCACCCTAAACATGTGGTTTTTGTCTTTAAAAGCTTTGTGCTAGCATATCAAGGCTGCAGGTTTTTGTGACAGGAGTCCATCTGCAGTCCCTGGCTCTTTAGTCCCAATTGACATCTCTAAATATGGCTTATCTGTTTCTCGTGATTGAATTCCCCTTTTAACAATATGAAGGGTGGGAAAAGAATGACTTTGGAGGTGAGTTGACAATGAAATAAACTGAAAACAAAAGTAAACAAAAAAAACCATCCAGTAAGTAGATTTAGGTGACTAAAACATACAAATTCTAAAGTCATTAGCCAAAAGAGTTGGATAGGTTAGACAGTTGTTGGTGCAGGTCTTTACTTGGTGAGGTAAGAATATGAATGAGGTCTTGAAGGATTTACAAAGGGATGACCTTGTGTGAGACTCTAAAGGAACAGAGATTATGGAGTCTCAGGTTGCCTTCCCACTCTTTGCTATGCATTACTTTGATAGTGCTACTACCTTATCTCCCCAACTGCCTGTGTTTTTGTCTGTTTTGGTAGCTATCACAAAATAGCACAGACTAGATTATACATATTTAAAACAAAAAGTAGTTCTGAAGTCTGGGAAGTCAAAGATCAAGGTACTAGTTGGTCTGGAGAAAGTCCCATCTTATTTCTTTTTCTTTCTTTTTAAATTTTTTGTGCTGGCACTATGGCTTGAACTCGGGGCCTTGTGATATTGCTTGAGTTTCTTGCTCCTTGCTGGCACTTACAGGAGTGAGTCAGTGGAGCCCAGCTGTTTCTTAGTCTCCATGTCTAAAATGGTGGCTCATTACTGTGTTCTCCAGAAGACAAGAACAAATGCTAATGTTCTCACATAATGGAAAGGATAAAGGTATGAAAGGAGACCAAGCTCCTCTATCGAGTCCTTTTATAAGGTCACTAATCTATTCAAGATATTGTATCCCCCCTGATTGCAACACTTCCCAAAGGTCCTATATCCCAAAACTGTTGTAATGAGGATTAAGTTTTCAACCCATGAATTTTGAGGGACACATTTAGACCATAGAACCTTCTTCTGAACATTGTGAGGCAAGGAAAAGTAACATTAGCATGTCAGGGAGGTCCTGTGAAACTGGACTTGAGCTCAGGGCCTAGCATCATGTCCCTGAGTTTCTTTTGCTCAAGGCTAGACTCTACTACTTGAGGCACAGCTGCACTCTGGCATTTTTGACAGTTAATTAGAGATGAGAATCTCATAGATGTTCCTTCCTGGGCTGGCTTCGAACCACGATCCTCAGATCTCAGTCACTTGAATGGCTAGAATTACAAGCATGAGCCACTATGCCTGGCTGAAAGCTAGATTTTTTTGGGGGGGGGTCCAGTGGTGGGGCCTGAACTCTGGGCCTGGGCACTGTCCCTCAGCTCTTCAGCTCAAGGCTAACACTCTACCACTTGAACCACAGCACCACTTCTGGCTTTTTTCTTTTTGTTTATGTGGTGCTGAGGAATCGAACCCAGGGCTTCATGCATTCAAGGCAAGCGCTCTACCACTGAGCCACTTTCCCAGCCCCAAGCTGGATTTTTAAAGCCAGGTATGGTGGTATCCAGCACTGAACCTCACCGTTGTGTTCAAGATCAAGTGAATTCAGCTCAACTTGAATAAGTGGTGGGAGTGAGTAATGTGTGTGTGTGTGTGTGTGTGTGTGTGTGTGAGTTTGTATGCCAAACCCAAGTTGGTACAATCTATGATGCCAGAACTCAGGAGGCCAACAGACCATGATTTCCAGGACAGTCTGAATAACATAGTGAAACCCTGTCTCCACAAAAACATCACCAAAAACCCCTCTGAGTTCTGGTCTCAACTTTAACACTACCTCACTTTCTAAATTCCCAAAAGTCCCTAACGGCCTTTCCAACTCAAAGTATTCATGTGTCCAACCTGCCTAGACTGATCACTGCCCCAGTTGTGTTAGCACAATCCTGAGACCCGTTTCCAAATTTCCATTCATCCTCAAAGGCAAAATTTTACTGAAAGAGCAGTTTAGTGTATACTGCTGAGAGAAAGTAAGAGATAGTATGGTTAATGAATAATCCAGGAACAATAGCTTTTCATCTTCGCATACATCTTGATATAAAGACATGCCTACTAGTCTAACTACTTATTTACCCTCTCCTGCTCAGATTTGCTGTTCACTGCTGGCACTGGCTCAGTGTGAGGAGGGGAAGAATAGTTGCACTAAGACCTTCAAAGGAGTAAACTGAGGTTATTTGTTACATATAGTATATGCGCAAACGTATCTGGACAGCTGGGTGGGTTACAGGCCCAGACGTGTAATTGCAGTACTAGAGAGGCTGAGGCAAGTGAATCTGGAGTTCAAGGCCAATTTGAGACCTGTTCTCAAAAATCCAAGCAAATGAATAAAAATTTATCTATCATGTCTGTCTGTCTGTCTATCTGTCTGTCTGTCTGTCTATCTATCTATCATCAAAATAAAAAGTACTATAGAGCCAGGTGCCAGTGGCTTACCCTTGTAATCTTATTCAGGAGACTGATTTGAGGATCACAGTTCAAAGCCAGTCTGGGAATGAAAGTATGTGAGACCCTTTCCTCTAATTAACCACCAAAAAGCCAGAAGTAGAGTTGTGGCTGAAGTGGTAGAGCACCAGTTTTGAGCAATATAGCTAAGCAACAGTGCCCAAGCCCTGAGTTCAAGCCCCAGTACTAAAGTGTGCATACATACATGTTCACACACATGCACATGCATACACACACACACACACACACACACACAAAGTAAATATACAAAGGGTCTGCAGGGTTCCATCTGAATGGAACAGTTAACAGCCCATCCTCCTTAGGAGTGGTGTAAGAATAGGATGTGTGGTGACAGTGAGAGCGATCGGTGACATGGTGCTGTAGGTAGTTCAGCATGTGAATGTTCACAATGAGAATTCACTCCTAAATTATTCATGTAATGTGCCAAACAATAAAAAACAATTGTTTATTAAATCTGACCATATGAAAAGTTTAAAGTAGCATTCTGGTAACACAATGATAAATGACTTTGTGTTTTAGAATGCCTGTGTTTTGTTTGTGTAATGCTAGGGATAGAATCCATTATCTCTCTTGCTCATATGCTAGGCAAGTACTCTCCCATGGAGAGTACATAGCCACCCTGTGGCTATGCTTGTATTTTTTGAATGATGGGAAACTTCCCCGTTCCTTTCCAATGCCAACAGCCTCTGCAGGCTCATAGCCACCTAAAAAACACAATGAGAGAGTGGGATGCTGAAAAAGAAAGCAGAAGCTGGGTGCTGGCGGCTCATACCACTAATCCTAGCTACCCAGGGGGCTGAGATCTGAGGATCACATTTTCTTTTTTTGGTGGGGGGTCCGGTCTTGGGGCCTGAACTCTGGGCCTGGGCGTTGTCCCTCAGCTCTTCAGCTCAAGGCTAGCGCTCTACCACTTGAGCCACAGCGCCACTTCCAGCTTTTTTTTTTCTTTTTGCTTATGTGGTGCTGAGAAATCTAAACCCAGGGCCTCATGCATGCAAGGCAAGCGCTCTACCACTGAGCCATCTTCCCAGCCCGAGGATCACATTTTCGAAGCTAACCAAAGCAGGAGACTCTTATCTCTAATTAACCTCCAGAAAATCAGAAGTGGAGCTGTGGCTCAAATGATAGAGTGCTAGCCTTGAGCAGAGAAGTTCAGAGACAGCACCCAGACCCTGTGTTCAAGCCCCACAACCAATCCAGAAAAAAAAAGAATATAGAGGAGAAATGGAGTGATGGATGGATTATATGAGGATTGCTGGTAAACTCTACAGTTCAAAGGTTAGACAGTGTGCCAGCTAGTCAACCAGTGACTCTTTTGTTACCTCCTCTTGCCATTTGACAATCCAACAAGAGAAAACTTAGCTGGTGTGAGTTCACCACAGAGATGGGCAGTTCTTCAGTGCAGTAGTGGCAATGCCCTGCCTCCCCACATTTGGCACACTGCAGAAGCTGCTGACGTGTTGATGCCTGCTAAAACTCCATGTGGGAAGAAGAATGAATGTGGGAAGCTCAGCTTGCCACTCTCAGGGAAATGATCTCATTTCTCCTGCTGGGCAACCCCCAGTTGATGGTAAATTGAATAAGACAGGGCAGCATTTAAATTCCATCATAATGTGGTTTTTTTTTTCTCTCCAAAAGCCACAAGTTTACAGATGATGGCTTCCATTGTCTCTTAAGCTCTTTATCATAGCTATTGCCAAAAAAGGAGACGACTCAAAAATTCTGTCTTGGCTAGAATTGCAAATTTTGTTGGCTCTCTTTGAGGATATTTCCTTTTTTTTTCTTTTTCAAATATACGGAAGAGGTCTTTGGCACTTGTGCTAGCTGATTGGAAGTCACAAATATAGGAGCCTTTAATCTATAATCTCTCTCTCACCACAATTTTGTCTATGAGATTCTTTTCCTGTCTTGCCAGAGGGTAGTAAAGCTATAATTCATGATGCTGTGATCTTCAACATGGCTTCTGGCACAGTGACTAACTTCTTTGTTCTTTTAGGACAGAACTGTCACTCATCACTAAACAGCTTTTTATTCCCCATCCCCCAACACTGACTCATAGAATTAGATTCTTGGCGATAGAAAGAAGTAGAGAGGTTGACCAATCTAACCCCTCACAAGCTGACTCCAGGCACTGCCTAGACATGACAAATTACTTCATGTGCCAACTATAAGTACAATTTTTAAGATACACAAATGATGATTTGTGAGGGTTAGAGAAGAAGCGCCTCCAAAGGTCTCTAAAGAGATATGTGTATTAAAAGGTCTAATAGGGAAAAAGGTACATTTCATAAGATCTTTATGTCATAGATAATGAATTAGGTATAATCCCAATTCTAACCTCTTAATTACATAATAATAGTAATAATGAGGATGATGATAATGAGTAGTTGGACAATTAAGGATTTCTGAACATTTGCTATATATTTGAAATGAAACAATGTTATCTATGTGAATTATACATTTATTGAGCTCTCTCTCTCTCTGTCTCTCTCTGTCTCTCTCTCTGTCTCTCTCTCCCTCTCTCTGGGGTCGATATGATTTTTATCTTTTAAATAAGAAAACCAGAACTTTAGAGAGTTTCCAGTAGTTTTCCTAAAGTCATATGCTTAGTAAGTTGTTGAAGTCATATTTAAACCTAGGATAATTTAAGTCTTTGCCACTGGGCCATACATATTATCCTATTATTCTCAAACAAAGACAGTCATAGAAAAAAGCTGTTTGCTAAATATATCTCCAGCTGCCTGGCTATTAAGTGGAAATCTGTTTCATAATCTTTTCCCTAGACCCTCTGAGATCCTTCTTAATAACAGACCTCATTGGAGCTGAAGATAAAATATTTCTTGCTTCTGTGCCTACACACAAAGGATGTTCTAGTTTCAGACCAAAGTTAAGAGCAATGCTTCCCTGAGCTTTGAAATGCCTTAGTCATCTCCCTGGTGCATTTGGAGCAGGTGATGGGTTTAAAGGGAGAAATAACTGTATGTGTTTTTGAACAGCTGCTTTCAGAGCAATTAGAATTCTGTTCTGATCCTAAGAATAAAGTTCTTTCTTACAAACTCTCTGCCCAGCTCATCAAAATCCACAATCCATCAAATAAAGCATATAATTTTGTCATAAAATGTCTTAGGGGTGAAGTTTTCCTATTGTCTTTCTTTGAGGCTTCTTTTGAGTAGTCATTTTTTAAGCTGGGTTACTATTGTGATTTAATAGGAAAATAAAAGTATGTGTTCCCCACCCACCCCCACACACAAACACTCAAAACAGAATCACTTGTAAGGAGCAAGGGATCCATGTTTTTGTTTTACATCCAGACTTTACCAAGTACTCTCTCATTCTTTATTGTATTAGGTCTTCACAATTACCCTATATTCTAGGCCAAACAATTCCCTCCAATTTGTTAAAAAGGAAATCTGAAACATAGTAGGTTTTTTTTTGTGCTAGTACTGCAGGTAAAACTGAGGGCCTGGGCACTCACTGTTTTTTCACTTAAGGCTTTTGGCTGATTAACTGGCAATAAGAGTGTCATCAACTTTCCTGCCAGGCTGTCTTTGTATAAACCACCATCCTCAGATCTCAGCCTACTAAGTAGCTAGGATTACATGCATGAGCCACCAGCACCCAGTTTTGAGTATTTGTTTATCAATTACTTTGCTAGTATGTATTGTACATCTCTGGATTTCTGTGTGCCATTTAGACAATGTACTTTATGAGTATGAAAAAGGAAAAAACCAATCACTATGTAGCATTAATTGCTGTTTGGGTACATATTGAATCAACAGCTCAAGTCCCAGGACTGATGGTAAAGGGACTGGGCATTTTTTATATGCTAAGAAGCCCTTAGTGAAGATATAAGTCATTACATAAATCAGAAAGGTTAAGAACAAAAGTGTCATCCCAGTAACATTTTTTACCAAGACAGACAAAACAATTCAAAAATTCATATGGAACAACAGAAGACCTAGAATAACCAAAGCAATTCTAGGCAAAAAAGCAATGTGGGTGATATAACAATTCCAGACCTCAAACTCTACTATAGAGCTATAATAGCAAAAACAGGTTGGTATTGGCACAAAATAGACCTGAGTATCAATGGAACAGATTAAAGACCCAGAAATAAAACCATATACTTACAGTTATCTGATATTTGATAAGGGAGCCAAAGACATACAGTGGGGGAAAAATCGCCTCTTCAATAGCTGGTGTATGAAAACTGGGTATCCATATGCATAAAATTAAAAGTGGATCCCTGTTTGTCCCCATGTAATAATATCAATTCAAAGTGGATCAAAGACCTAAACATCACACCTGAAACTTTCAAACTACTGCAAGGAAGAGCAGGAGAACATTAGAACTTTTATGTATATGTAGAAACTTTTTTTTCCGGTCATAGGGCTTGAACTCAGGGCCTGGGCACTGACCTTGAGCTCTTTCTCTCAAGGCTAGTGCTCTACCACTTTGAGCCAGATCTCCACTTCCAGTTTTCTGGTGATTAATTGGAGATAAGAGTCTCATGGAGTTTCCTGTATGGGCTGAGTTTGAACCTCAATCCTCAGATTTCAGACTCCTGAATAGCTAGGGTTACAGATGTGAGTCACCAGCACATAGCCTAAGCTAGAAACTTCTGGAAAAGAGTCCCCAGGGCATAACAGATAGGATTGAGACATGACAAGTGGGATACATCAAAATAAAATTTTTCTGCACAGCTAGGGACATAGTTACTATAGTAGAAAGACAGCCAACAAACTGGGAGAAGATCTTTTCCAGCAATATTTCAGACAAAGGCCTAAAATCCAATATATACAAGGAAGTTAAAAAAAGTAACCCTTTCCAAATCGAATAAATCAATTACTACATGGGAAAGGTTGATAAGGAGCAACTTTGAAGGAGAAGAGCTAAGAATGGCATGAGGAAATGCTCATCATCCCTAGCCATAAAAGTAATACAAATCAAAACAAGTCTGAGATTCCATCTCATTCCATTTAGATTGGTCAACATTGTGAATTCAAACAACAATAAATGCTGGTGGGGATGTGTGAAAAAGGAACCCAACTGTACTGCTGGTGGGAATGTAAACTAGTACAACCACTCTGGATAGCAGTCTGGAGGTTCCTCTAAAAACTAAAGGTAGATCTCCCCTATGACCCAGCCACACCACTCCTGGGCATCTACCCTGAACATCATGAGCCAGGATATGATAAAAAAAAAAAACACCTGCACATCCATGTTCATTGCCATACTATTCAAAATAGGGAAGATATGGAAACAGCCCAGATGCCCCACAATAGATGAGTAGATCCAAAAAACATGGTACCTATACACAATGGAATTTTAAACAGCCTTTAGAAAGAATAAAGTTATGTCATTTGCAGGGAAATGGATGGAAGTAGAACAAATTATGTAAAGTGAGGTAAGGCAAGTTCAGAGAGACAAATGATGCATTGTTCTCTTTGATAAGAGATGGGATATGATAAATTATACAGGATTCTAGATATGCACATACAGTGAGACCAAAAGTGGATACTCAGGAGAGAAACACAAAGGCACAATGCCTATGTGCCTCTTCATATTTATATAAAATAATATACATGTCAAAATGAACTCCAAGATAGGGAAACAAGAGATCTCTCTGGATTCTTTTCATATTTTTTTCTATTTTAGTTTATTATCTTTTGTTTAGATGATTCCTTCTTTTCCCTATAGATGGTGTGTTCAAATGTATATCTTTGGGCAGGTGGGGAGAGGGTATAGAATTTGAGGGGGAAAAGGTGAAAAAGTGCAGCAGTGGAACTCACTGGACACAGCTGAAAGTGAACTATACAACTCATGGGTGGGGATGGTAGGAAAGGACTGGGGAATAACACAGGAATAGGACACACTGTATAAAAGTAAATGTACTCATTACTTATGCAATTGTAATCCCTCTGTACATCGCTTCTATAACAATAAGGTAAATTAATAACAATAAGGTAAATTAATTTATAAAAAGAAAAAGTGTCAACTAGATATAATTTCATTTCCTATATTTTATTGCAATTGCAATTTTCTGGATTTCATTTGTTGCAATATTTGATGCAATTTCATAAAGTTGACCTCTGTGTGTGTGTGTGTATGTGTGTGTGTATGTGTACTGGGACCAGAAATGGAACTGGGATTTTCTGCATGCGAGGCAAGCACTCCATCACTGAACTATATCTCAAACCACTATATAATCTTTTATCTTGTTTAAAAATTAAGACAAGAAAAATTAAAATAATGATCTGATGAACTGCTATATAATGATACCTGAGCTATGATATCAAGATATTTAGAAAATGAAATCCAGACAGACAGATATGTATCAGTTTGAATCCCAATTCTGTTACTTCTTATCTGTGTGATCTCTGTCAAGATTCTTGACCTCTCTGAACCTTAGTCTTCTAGGCTTTAGAATGAGATTAATTATATCTAAGAAAGGGTCTTTGTGGGCCTCTAATGAATAAATATGCTAAGCATCTACTTAGCACATAGTAACTCAATGTGTATCCATGACCTTTGCCTTTCCCTTAAATTATCATTTAAAAATAATCTCCACCTAGAAAGAACATTTTAAGAGGTAAAGCAGAAATATTGTGTTTGCGTTTATTATGATGAATGGTTGAACATTATCTCATCTTTTCTAATTTTTTCTGCAGTTGTACATGCTCTAGGTCCCATACTTCTTAAGAGCATGTGCAGATACTCATACAAAATATTCTTTCCAGCTAATTTACTAACACTTGTACAAAATTATTGCTGCAGTTTGATTTATTTACTCTTCTTCCTCCTTCTCCTCCTCCTCCTCATCCTCATCCTCATCCTCCTTCTTGTCCTGAGGCTTAAACTCAGGGCTTGGGTCCTGTCCCTGAGCTTCTTTGTGCACAGGGCTAGAGCTCTACCACTTGAGCCACAGTGTCACTTCTGGCCTTTTCTGAGTAATTTATTGGAGATAAGACTCTCACAGACCTTCCTGCACAGGCTGGCTTCGAATTACCATCTTCAGAAGTCAGCCTCCTGAGTACCTAGGATTACAGGCATAAGCTTCCAGTGCCTGGCTCCCTTGTTTTTTTTCTACTTGGCCAGATTGCCTAATGACACTTAGCAAAAGAGAAAGACACAGAAAAGTAAGTTATCCAAGCTGACACCCAGAATTGGCCTCCTTTACAACAACTGGCAAATCAACCTTTATACACAGATATACTGCAGAATTAAAGGGACAACTGTGTGTGCCTCTATGCAGCTGTCTAATCCATATTCCTAAAATAAAAATTAACTACTCCAACATACACTAATTATCTCTCTCCTTTCAACAATCCAGTTACTCAGGTCTTCTTGAAGCCTATTTTTGTAAACACTGTGTCTGGAGATGAGAGGATGGAGAAAGCTCACATTGGTTATTGAATATCAGAGGATGCTTCCTTCAGGAGACCTAAGGCATGTTTGAGTGCTACTCTAAGAGCCACATTTTCCAGGGATGAAGTCATCACAAACACGCCTTAAAAGAATGCACTAGTGCCAAAGCCTAGCCTAAACAGCATTTCCAGATTTGCTCATTTAAAAATCCAGAGACTCTTTTTAAACACATAAATGAAGGACATACCAGGCAAAGGTCCAGTAGTTCCCTTCCTGCCTGTTCCCTTCTCTTTGACATTCAGTTTGTTAGCCAGGTTGCCTTTGAGACTAAAAACAGGGAAAGCAAGAGATGAGGAAGAAAGACAGGCCTAAGGATGCAATAAAGAGATGAGCTGCATAAAGGTATTGCCCTCAGTAAACTTGAGCAAAAGAAAACAGGGGAAGGAGAAGAAAGAGTTGCTTCAAGAGGGGTTATGGCTGAATAAATGGAAGTTTTACTAACTTTTGTTTTACTATAGAATGGCCTACAGTCTCAAATTAGCATTCTATAATGTCTAAGCAAAGAGTTACCCTTAATTCTTTGGAAAACTCCATTGTTAATTTGTCTTTAACAACATAATATTTTGTGCACACACAAAAGAAACACACACAACAAAACTAAAAGAAGACCAAAGCATCTTCTAGGTACACAAGAAAACTTTTCATAAAAGGAAAAGGAAAATGGTTTCATACAATTGACCTTTCTGAAAAATTCTACTAATCCTGACTTTCAGGTTGCTTTAAGTATCAAATGCAGATTAAATGAAAATGAAATTGCCAGGAACTGGATTTTTGAGAGAGGAAACAGCTAATCAGGATTCATTTTTATGGTAGTCCAGGGGCTTGAATTCAGGGATTGGGCACTGTCCTTGAGCTTTATCATTGAAGGCCAACGCTGTACTATTTGATCTATTTGTGGCTTTCTGGTGATTAATTGGAGATGTGTCTTATAGACTTTCATGCCTGAGCTGGCTTTGAACTGATCTCAGATCACATCCTACTGAGTGCGCTAGGACTTCAGTCATGAGCCACAAGCCCCTGATCAGAATTCTTTTTAATGGAAAAAACTGTGTGGATCAATGTGATGCTTGGTGATTACTTCAACAAAAAATGGGTATTAATAAGCTTTCTTTCCAAGAGTCTATGTTAAACACTTAATTCTGATGAAAAAGAAAAAAAGCACTTCACACTTAATAAATGCAACACACTCATATTGGACATTAGCAAGGATCTGACCCATAGAAATGTGTTTCTTTGTGGGAGACAGGAGGGATTTCATAGTGCGAAGTCTATAAACACACACACACACACACACACACACACACACACACAGTGCCTACTATGCCTGCCTAAATCTTTTGTGCCCACCCCTAAGGGGCTACACAGCATTTCACTTTCATAGGCTCTGTTTGACACTCTGGCTATTCACAGTTATTATGGCCAAGCTCATGTTTAATATTGTGACCTAAAACCACATAAGATTAGTTCAAGTGGCCAGTCAGCTTTTGCAGTATTGACAAAATTTTAGTGATTTAATTTACAAAATGATTTTCCTCCTTTTTTCAGAAATTAAAAAAAAAGATCTTCTGGAAACTTTAGTTGACTTCTATAAAGGAAGTATGCTTTAGCTGTTATCTGGCAGATCAGTTTGGGGATTAATTACAAAAATAATGAATAACTTACTAAAATAAGAAAATTACTCATTGGCAGAGTTCAAAACCCAAGCTTCAAATGCCCTGTGATTATTCTAAACTCCTTTTTCTTCTTTTTGTGAAAATGGTCGTTCATTAAATATCTACCAGTAGGTAAAGTGGGGAGCAGTCAGCAATTTACCATTGAACTTCAGTGAAAACTGAGGTTTATACTGAGGTCTCATGAGTTCATTGAGTGAAAAAACTCAAGGCTGGCACTCTACCACTTGAGCCACACTTCTACTTTTGGCTTTTTTATTGTTAATTGGAAATAAGAGTTTCACTGACTTTCTGTCTGATCTTGCTTCAAACCAAGATCCTCATATCTCATCCTCCTGAGTAGTTAGAATTGTGGGTGTGAGGTTGCAATTCTTATTGTCACTTTTGCTTATCCAAAAATCATTCCAGATTTTGATTGCAAGTATTCTTAAAATGACAATTAAAATGTTACACAATACCAACTGGGCACTGGTGACTCATACCTGTAATACTAGCTATTCAGGAGGTTGAGATCTGAGGATTTTCGTTCAAAGCCAGCTAGGGCAAGAAAATCCATGGGACTCTTCATCTCCAATTAACCAGTAGAAAACTAGAATTGGAGCAGTGGCTCAATGTGGTAAAGCACTAGTCTTGAGAGGAAAAAAGGCTCAGGGACATCACTCAAGCCCTGAGTTCAAGCCCCATGATTGACCAAAAACAGTTACATGATACAATGGAAAATTCCAGGACCATCAACTGTTTGTTTACACCCTTAATATGGGTTATTTTACTACATATAGTATTTTTAAATTGCTGATTTTTATTAGTATTTGAAAAGATTATGTGTTCCTATGAAAAATCTGTGAAATATTTAAAACATGAAGAGAAAATCAAAAGTCTTAACTCCCAGAGATAATCTCCATGAACATCTAAGTGCATATCTTTGAAAACACTTTTTTTATGGGCTATTATTGCACAATGCAGCAGAGTGGGACTGTTAAGCCAAGTACCTTTTCCTTTGCCGGGAAAGTCCCAAAACCTCCCTGACTCAGTATCCTTTCAGAACCCTGAGAAATAGATGTCAGAAGAGCTGTGCTGAGATACCAAATAGGGAGTTCTAAGACTAAGAGAGTAGGTGAAGTTGTAGGAGGCAACACTGCTATTTTTTAAATTATTTACTTAGTTTAAAAAATTATCTTAGGCCGGGCGCCTGTGGCTCAAGCCTATAATCCTAGCTACTCAGGGGGCTGAGATCTGAGGTTTAAAGCCAGACTAGGCAGGAAAGTCATGAGACTTTTTTTTGGGGGGGGGGGTCCGGTCGTGGGGCCTGAACTCTGGGCCTGGGTGCTGTCCCTCAGCTCTTCAGCTCAAGGCTCATGCTCTACCACTTGAGCCACAGCGCCACTTCCGGCTTTTTTCCTTTTGCTTATATGGTGCTGCATGCAAGGCAAGCGCTCTACCACTGAGCCACCTTCCCAGCCCCAGTCATGAGACTCTTATCTCCAATTAACCACCAGAAAACTGAAAGTGGCACTGTGGCTCAAGTGGTAGAGGGCTTGTCTGGAGCTGACGAGCTGAGGGACAGCACCCAGGCCCAGAGTTCAAGCCCCAAAACCGACAAAAAAAATCTTTAAGGAGGTGTCATTTAACAGGAGGTGCTATTTAACAAAGCAGTTCATGAATACAATACATCTTGATCAGTGTCACCTCTTTCAACATTCTCACATTTCCCCCCCCCCCCACTGTTGGATCTGCACCTACCCTTATATTTTTTAGTTTTGTGATATATGCAATGAATTGCTAACTACATTCTTCCCTTCCTTTCTCCTTTCATAAGTCTTCTCCTCTCCCTTTGCAACTCCCCCCCCTTGCAAGTGCCATTTCCTGGTGTTGATTTTGTTGGATTTTGACCTAGTCTTTCTAAAAGATTATACTATTTGCGCTTCCATAGAGTCTATTATACTTCAGTTAATTCATTTATAACCATGTGCATACCAACCAAAGTGTTTATAGATTTATAGACACATTCTAGCTAACACAAATGAGGGAAATTCTGCAATCTTTGTTTCTCTGGGTCTGGGTTTGGCTTACTTCACTTAATATAATTTTTTTCAAGTCTTTACTTACAATGGTATCTGTTATTTAACAACTTTTAGTATGTGTCAGTTACCGCACTAAAGTAACATGACATTCATTCTCTCAAATTCTCACAAGAACATTTTGAATGTGTCATCATCCCCATTTTACAATGGATGAATTGAAAATCAAAAAGAGTCATGTTACTTTTCTATTGCTGCCATAAAAAATTGACACAAACAGTGACTTAGAACATCACACTTTGATTAGATAATAGTTCTACAGGTGAAAGAAGCTAGGCACAGACTTGTTCCCAGAGTTGTCTCCTTACTGCTTCACAAGGCCCAAATCAAGGTACATTATCTTATGGAGATCACAGCAATACATCTACTTCTACACTCATTTAAGATATTGGAAGAATTCTACTTCTTTTGGTTGTAGAATTGAGATTTCATTTTCTTTGTGGGTGTCAGTCAAGGGCTGCTCTCAGCTTCTAAAGACTTTTATTAACTGTTCTTCCTTCATCTTCAAAATCAGAAGTGATGAGTGAAATCCTTCTCACTTTTGAATCTCTGACTTCCTCTATCTCATCTCTCTTCTGCTTTTCTCTTTTATTGTGTCTTTCATTTCCAATTATTGTTTCTCTTCTGTATTTAAGAGTCCACTGTGATTACAGTGGATCCACTCTCATAATCCAGGATCATCCGTTTATTTTAAGGTCATCTACTTAGCAACCTTAGTTCCATGTGCAAAATATTTTCATAAATGTACTGAGGTGATTGTTTCATTAAATAAGAGGAGAATCTGGAGGAGGCATCATTACAATTTTAAAGGATTTTCCCTAAGGCTACCTAATTAATTTGGGTTTATAATACAGTTGTCCTAAACCAAAAATATTTTGCTATTCATTATTCCCTCATCAAATGGACTTTTCTGCTGTACTATTAAATATACATTTGCTGGGTGCTGGTGGCCCACACCTGTAATTCTACCTACTCAAGAGGCTGAGATCTGAGGATTGTGGTTTGAAGCCAGCCTGGCCAGGAAAGTCCATGAGACTCGTACCTCCAACTAACCAACAAAACACCAGAGTAGAGATGTGAATCAAGTGGTAGAAAACCAGCCTTGAGCAGAGAAATTTAAGGGACAGTGCCCAGGCCCTAATTTTAAGAGCCAGTACCAGCACACATATGGAGAGAGGATGGAAGGAAAGAAAGAAAGAAGAAAGATGTAAAATCCATTATTTAGCTTCTATTTTAGGAAAATAGAAAAAGCAGAGAAAATCAAATTTCAACTAAGTGAAAGAAAAGAAAAATTGCAGAAGTCAGTAAAATTGAAAAATAAACAAAATTTAAATATGAGAAATGAAAGGATATCTCTGTAGATAACATAAGCATTAGCATGATAATAAAGGGTAGACTGGATGTATGGGTTGCCGAAAGGAGACCCCCACACAGTTCAGGTAGAAAAGAGTTCATTAGAAGAACCAAACCACCGGCCCTGAGCTTAATTTCTATTACTATATGCACACACACAAAAATAACAAAAGGATATTGCATTCAACTCTCTGCCCACAAGTTTGATACTACAGATGAAATAAACAAGTTCCAAGAAAGATGTAAGCTCCAAAATTTACATCAAAAGAAATATTCTGAATAGGCTTCGATTAAGAAAATGGAGACAATAATTACCTTGCAATAGAGATTACTTAAAGCCCAGAGGAATATACTGGTAAATTCAGTCAAAGATACCAGGAAGTCATTGAAGTAGTTCTTTATAATCTCTTCCAGAAGGTAAAAGCAGAGGGAATTAGTCCTAAACCATCCCAAGTCATGGCATTACTGTTATGTAATTAAAAACTTTACAAGAATACCAATCATATATCCCTTATGTACATACATGTAAAAATCCTCAGCAAAATATGTTAGCATATCAAATCAAAAAATGTATTAAAAGAATTATACACCATGAACAAGTGGGATTTATCCCAGATAAACAAAGCTACTTATACATTCAAATGAATTGCCATCAAAGTGACATGATCATAGATGCACACAAAGCATTTGAGGAAATCCACTTGAGAAAAAGTTCTTAATTTTGGCTGGGAAGTTGGCTCAGTGGTAGAGCACTTGCCTTGCATGCCTGAGGCCCTGGGTTCGATTCCTCAGCACCACATAAGCAAAAAGAAAAAAAGCCGGAAGTGGCGCTGTGGCTCAAGTGGTAGAGCACTAGCCTTGAGCTGAAGAGCTGAGGGACAGTGCC
>NW_012267449.1:957472-964030 GCF_000151885.1 Dipodomys ordii
GATTAAGCGTTGGAACTCGAACTCTCTTTTTGGTTGGAGAGAGCTGTGGCGTTTCCCTACTGCCCCGTCGCCATCTTGGTCCCCCCTCTCCAGGACCTTGTACTTTCAAGGCAGGTGTTCTACCATGTGAGCTGCACTTACAGCCCCTTCTGTTTTTCTAGAAGAAGAAATTAAAAACTAAAACTCTTGTAAAAGATTCAGTGTTTCCCTTCCTATCCTCAGTTCCCATGCACATTATTCTCTCTCTCTCTCTCTCTCTCTCTCTCTCACATAAACACATACACACACACTCATACATGCACATGAATGAGTGAAAGAGTAGGAAACTGAAACTTTGCTGTAAACCCTTTGAGGGATGCTTGGATACATCCTAAAAGCAGCAGTACAGTAGGTAATGAAACCCAGAGCAGCTTCTCTTCCAGGAAAAAATGACTAAAAATCAATGGGTTGGGATTTTTTGTTGCTGTTGGTTTGTTTTTGTTGTTTGTTTTTGCTTGAACTCAGGGCCTAGGCACTATCATTGAATTTCTTTTTTTTAATAAGTTTTTTTGTGAAAATACTGTACAGAGGGGTTACAGTTACATGAGCAAGGTAATGAGTACATTTCTTATCAAGAATTGTTACCTCCTCCTTTGTTTTTCCCCTACCATCCCTTCCTTCCCACCTCCACAACTACATTCCCTCCACCCCAACCCCACCCCTCCCCACCTAAATTGTAAAGTTCATTTTTCAACATAGCATCTTGTACATCTCATTGTTTCAACGGGTCAATCTGTATCCCTATTTAAACAATTTGTTTTTTCCCTTCCTCTCCCCAAATTATACCAACATCAAATACAGTGACAACAGGGGTTATACGATGGGGGAGGGACATACAAAGCAACAAAAAAATCACATGGTACCTTATAAATATGTTAGAAACAATAGCAAGAAAGAAAAAAACTCTTATGCCCCTATCTTGGGGTTAATTTCATTAACTTTATCTTATCTGGTCATATGTACCTAGCTTTTGACCTTTTCTACTTTCCCAGTTGTTGAATTTCTTTTTGCTCAAGGTTGGCATTCTCCCACTTGAGCCACAGCTCCAGTTCTGGCTTTTTGTTGCTTAATCAGAGATAAAGGTCTCACAGACTTTCTTACCCCAGCTGGCTTCAAACCACAATCTTCAGATCTCAGCTTCCTGAGTAGCTAGGATTACAGGTATGAGTTACTGACAATCAGGGGGTCGGTGGGTTTTTGTTGTTTGTTTTTGTTTTGTGTTGGTCGTGGGGCTTGAACTCGGGTCCTGGGTTATGTCCCTGAGCTCTTTTGCTCAAGTCTAATCCTCTACCACTTTGAGTCATGGTACCACTTGCAAGGGTTGGTGTTTTCTAAGGTCAAAGCCTTTTAATCCTGCTGACTTCAATATAGCTAATTGGCCAGGCCTACAGTTATTAAATTTTTATTTCTTTAATAAATTCCAAATGCTTGGAGCTTATTAGATCCAGATTTTATCTATATTTCCAAGGATCTGTCTACCTTTTGGGACTGACTTTGCTAATTCTTGCTCCAACTTCAAATAGGAATAAAAAGAATATAAACATAAAGAACAGCTCATTTAAGTATCATGCATTTATAGGATAAGTGTAGACAGCTACACCATACATATGTATAAGCTATTGATGCTGTAAGACAGATGAGTTACAATTGTAGTTACCTTTCTCATCTCTGTGGAAATGCATCATTTAGAATACTGCATCAAATGTTTACTGGGTACCTAGCACAGTGCCAAGAATGGTGTTCCAAAGGTAAATGCTCAATTTTCTTTTTATTCAAACTGCCATTAGTTAATTTTTGTCAGCCAAAAGGACAGAATATTAGAAATGTCTTCATTTCTCTGGTTGGCATTTGGAAAGAATTAGAATTCAGTCTTAGAAATGGATCAATTTGTTAGAGTTCTGAAGTTAAAAAAAAATAAAAATTGAGCACCGGTGGCTCATGCCTGTCATCCTAGCTACTCAGGAGGCTGAAATGTGAGGATCGCTATTCAAAGCCAGCCCAGGCAGGAAAGACCAGGAGACTCTTATCTCCAATAAACCTCCAGAAAACCAGAAGTGGCACTGTGGCTCAAGTGGTAGAGCACTAGCCTTGATCTGAAGAGTTGGGGGACAGTTCAAACCCCACGACCAACAAAAAACAAACAAATACACACACACACACACACACACATACACACACACACACACACACACACACACACACACACAAAATTGAGGCTCAGACCAGACTCAGAATTTAAGTTTTATTTCCCTTGACTATCTGATGGCATTGCAGTGCTGCCATACGCCACCCCCACCACCATCCAATAACTGACGAAGGAATATTAAAATACTCTTCTAGGTGCTTTGGTTGTATGAATGGTGTAATCATGAAAAGATAAGCCATAAAAGATGAGAGGCTGATGAGCTGATTCATAATGGATGCCCTGGCCTTCTTGAAAGGGATTTTCAAGAGGGGAGAAAGTTTACAAATATGGCATAGATAGGAAAGTTATCCTTGGAATCTTCCTCAAGGTCAGTCAAGAAACCAGAGTGACTGGCATGTAATGACTGTGGAAAGTTGCAATGAAGTCTGTTGCATTGGAATTTCCCTTGACATGAGGTCATTGAAGAAAGTATATAAAGAAAAGACTGCATCCTCAACCAATGGTACTGGGAAAGCATGCAGGAGACTGAAAACTAGACCCCTTCCCTCTGTCCTGTATGAAAATCAATTCTCAATGCACCAAACATCTTCATCTCAGATCTGAAAATTTGACACTGCTATATGGGAAGATTTGGAAAACTCTGGAAGACCTAGGTATAGAGTATTATTTCATGAATAGTATACCAATTGCTTAAGAAGTAAAGAGTAAGAAGTGCCAAAAATTATTACATCAAAATGCCATGTTTCTGTGCAGCAAATAAGTATAAGAAACAAAAGAAAAGCAACAGAAAGGTTGAAAATCTTTTTCAGAATTGCAATGGATAAAAGGTTAATATCGTGGGCACGTTTAATTCTAGCTACTCAGGAGGCTGAGATTTGAGGATTGCAGTTCAAAGCCAGCTCAGGCAGGAAAGTCTGTGAGACTCTTATCTCCAATAAACCACTCAAAAAACTGGAAGTGGCGCTGTGGCTCAAGTGATGGAGTGCTAGTCTTAAGCTGAAGAGCTGAGGGACAGCGTTCAGGCCCAGAATTCAAGTCCCATGACCAGCAACAACAACAAAATAAAAAAAGTTAATATCCAAAACATACAAAGAGCTCAAAAAGTTATACAGAAAAAGGACAAAAACTAATAAATGGACAGAGCAGAAAGCTCACAGGAGGAGAAATACAAATGGCTAATACACTTGTCAGTTTTCAGAGAAGGACAGGCTTTGGCCATTTCTCTGAGTTACTGAGAAATTAAAGCCTCGATAGAAAGGACATTCATCTAGCCTTACTGACTTGATGAAAACAGAATAATAGAACCTAGCGCTCTCCCCATTACTCAAATTGTGCATTTACCAAGCATTTTTCCCTTCTGATTGAGTTGTCCTGAGTAGCATGCACATACAAAATTAATGTCATGAACAAATGACAGATGTGTATTATTCCATTAAACCTGTTTGTAAATTAATGTGTCTCACAAGCTTACATCTGAGTCTTTTACAAACAAAGCTAGTGTAAAATAGACCCCAAACTTAACAACTCCTCATCCACTAAAGTCTCTAGTTCTGCAAAGGTGAGTAACTAACCCTAAATCTCTGAGGAACTTCCAAGGAGCCTGCCCACTAAGCATAAAGAATTTTCTGTTTTTCATTCCTTAGCTCTCACACAGCCTCCAGGTCAGAGTTACTTCCACTGGCAATAAAGATGCAAAAAAGAAAAAGGAGGAAAGTAAAATAGCACATATGGAAAGGACTTTAATGTCAGAATGTCAGAATTTGGACAAGATATCCAAACTTGTACACTGTGTCCTCATTTGAAAATTGAGTTAATAATATTTCTGGAAGGTAAAAATAAAGTATTTATCAACTGAAGTGTATTCCAGAAGATATAAGTTCTGTTACTACCATTCCAGGCAGAATTCATATTACACATAGCCTGGACTGAAGCCCAGGGCATAAACATCTTGAAGAGACATCCCAAAACCCAGCCAGGAGGCAAAGTAGCAAAAGAGCTTAGGGAACCAGGACCTACTATTGGGTTTGGAAAGTACTCCAGGAGACCTACAAGGGCTTCTGCTTGATTAGTTAGAGAGGATGATGTCATTGAGGAGCTGACAGAGGTTCCATGTAGAGGTCTGCTTCATACACAAATAGCTATTCCTCACACATTGTCACAAAATGCCTTCTGATTTCATTTATTTAAAGCTAGTTGGGAAGGAACACAAATAGTACTGGCTAACTAACATTTGTTTGTTACTTACTTTGTGCCTCAAATTGTGTTCATGAAAGGAGTGTTCTAATGGTTTCCATATGCATGTGTTTGTGTTACTAGGAATTTTCTAAACTCCTTCAAGATTTTGTGTTTCTCATTGCTCACCCCAGTATACCAGTTAACAGAAGAACAATGACTATGGAAAAGGACCATGACCATGGGAGAAGTAAGCTTCTGTTGTTTATAAACCACCCAGTTTACAGTATTTTGTTATAGAAGAATGAATGGACTGTTACAACCTACAAAACTGAAGCAATGATTCCCACTCTAATGAAAACAGAATAATCTGAATTAATCATCTTAGCTCTAAAAGTGATGAAACCCCAAATAAAGATAGCTCCTTAGACAGGTCCTGGAATGTCTAATTTTGTGATTCCTCTTGGATTAAATAATAAACTAACAAAGTATGTTCATTTTGAGTAATTTGTAATAGTATGGGTAAAAGCAATCAACACAAAATAAAGCTGAAAAAGGTACTTATTGCACTTTGGGGTAATGGTATAGCTTTTGTGATGACTGCATTGTATTTTCTGGGATTTCAACTCAGAACCTTACATATTTACTAGACAAGCACTGTACCATTTGAGCCTCATACATAGCCCTTTTTGCTTTTAGTTATTTCTTTAGAAAGGGTCTCTTGCTTTTGATACTGACCAGCCTCAGACAATGCATCTCCTAGTTATACCTCCTGCAGAGCTGAAATTGCAGACAATATCCACAATGCCTAGCTTGTTTGTTGAAATGAGACCTCACTAAATTTTTGGGTGCAGTGGCCTCAAATTATAATTCTCTCTAACTCTGCCTCCCAGAAGCTGAGATTACACTGTGGACTATAACATCTTAACCATGATGATTGTGCTTAGTAATTTAAAAAACCTTTCTACCACATATTTTCAGTCAGATAACTACAACAATTTACAACAAAAGAAAACTGTGAAAGTGGACCTGATAAATTAGGCTTACAAAACTTGGCAAAGAAACAAAATAGAAAATGGAAAAAAATACACTGATGAAAAAATGTCACTAACTGCAAACTGAATGAGGAATGAGATCTTACAAAATATAAGTCAATTAAGTATGACCTAAGGGATTTCAACAGAAATAATGGTCATAAAAATGAAACTTATATGTGTGCAAAATTAACTTAACTATGATCTTCATAAGGAAATAAATTATTTGATTAAAAATTTAAGAAAATTAAAAGTGGCCGGGCACTGCCGGCTCACACCTGTAATCCTTGCTACTCAGGAGGCTGAGATCTGAGGATCGCGCAGGAAAGACCCTGAGACTCTTATCTCCAATAAACCACCAGAAAATCGGAAGTGGCACTGTAGCTCCAGATAGAGTGCTAGCCTTGAGCTGAAGAGCTGAGGGACAGTGCCCAAGTCCAGAGTTCAAGCCCCATGACCTACAAAAAAAAAAAGTGAATGGAAAAAATCTATAGATATTATCAGTTCAGCGCATAGGAAAATTGATAAAAGAAATAAATTGCTATATGGTATTCTTTCTAGAAAAATAATGAAGAAAATTAATCAATATTGTTATAATTAAAAAGCAGACATGCAAAATGGCTTTAAAAGAATGCCATTGGACTTAAAAAACGTGAAAAAGGAAATCAAAACAGAACTTAGAAAGTGGAAAAACTCCCATGCTCCTGGATTGGAAAGGTCAACAATGTGAAAATGGCAATACTTCCCAAGACTATCTACAAATTCAATGAGATACCTATCAATATTCCAACCTCATTCTTCAAGGAAATAGAAGAGGTAATCCAAAAATTCATATGGAACAATAAAAGACCCAAAATAGTAAAAATGATCCTCAACAGAAAGAACAGTGCTGGAGGAATATCAATACCAAATTTCAAACACTACTACAAAGCCACAGTAATCAAAACAGCTTGGTAGTGGCACAAGAATAGACCTCAAGACCAATGGAATAGAATTGAAAACCCAGAAATGAACGTACAGACCTATAGCCATCTAATCTTCAATAAGGGAGCTAAAAAAAATCTAATGAAAGAAAGACAGCCTCTTCAGTAAATGGTGCTGGCAAAATTGGTTAACTACTTGTAGAAAACTAAAGCTAGATCCTTATATATCACCCTGCACCAGAAT
>NW_012267449.1:964080-964763 GCF_000151885.1 Dipodomys ordii
GTTCTTAATTTTGATACAGTATGTCTACAAAAATATCATAAGTGAATATTGTAAGGTCTGCCCTGAGGGAGGAGGTGACAACCTCCAGGTATGCCAGTTACCTAGGTGATGCAGGTACTGAGTGGAGACTTAGCCAAGAGGAGGAAGGTGTCTGTTCTACCTTCCCAGAGCAGACGTTACAAATATCACACCTGATGATGAAAAAGTTATAGCAAATGATCCTGTCAGCATAAGGGACAAGCCAGGTGCCATTGTTGCCATCTTGATCTGCCCTCAGGCTGTGGGAGCTGTGGTGGTGAGGGGTGCTCTTTACTTTAATTTGGCTTTTGCAAAACATCTTGTCATCTCTGATCAGAATCAGATTTTATCTGGTGCCTATATATTTTGGGATGTTTTGGTACACTGTGGCTTCTGCTTTGGAATAGATTGGAATGTAACTGAATTCTGTAGATGGTTTGTGAAGGGCAAGATGGGGAAATGAGATACTACTATAGGAAAAAAGAGTCATTCACTGCTGGTGGGAAATTAGCATAGACTCCGAGAAATTAGCATCTTTCTCTCTTTCTTGTTTGTAATATTAAGTTTGACTTAGGACCTTGTACTTTCTTTTTTTTTTTTTTTTTTTTTTTTTTTTTTATTTTTTTTTTTTTTTTTTTGTGTGTGTGCCTATGTTTGAACTCAGG
>NW_012267449.1:967753-969849 GCF_000151885.1 Dipodomys ordii
GAGGAGGCTACAATGCTTGATAAGAAATGTACTCATTATCTTGCCCATGTAATTGTAACCCCTCTGTACAGTATTTTCACAATAAAAAAAGTTCCAGTTTAAGGCCAAAAAACATGCCATTGGAACCATACCTAGGTTTGTATTCCAGTTCCAATTTTCTTACACCACAATTTTTCATTTGGTAGCTTAACCTCTGTACCCCATTGACCTTATCTGTATATAATATTGTGGTTTTTTTCTCCTTTTTCAGACAGGATCTTAATATTTAACCCGGGCTGGCCTTCACTCTGCCTTCACTCTCCCAACTACTGGGATTATTCGCATGTACCCCACACCTGGATTCAGTGTTAGGTTCTTGTGTGCAGTAAGCACTCAAAGATTCAAAGCACTCAAATGATTGTTCTTTTCCCATTGATTAATTTCATGCCTCCTGCATGGTCATTTCTATATGCTTTCCATTGAAAGAAGTTGTGTGGTACCAGTGGCTAGATGTCTCAGATTTGGTAAGCAAGTTTCAGGTATTGCCAGAACTAGATAGTTTCCCAATGATGAAACAATCTGCTTTTCTTTCTTTTTTTTTAAATAAGTTTTTTATTGTAAAAATACTGTATAGAGGGGTTACAGTTACATAAGCAAGGTAATGAGTACATTTCTTATCAAGCATTGTTGCCTCCTCCTTTATTTTTTCCATACTATCCCTTTCCTCTCACCTCCACAACAAAACTACCCTCCCACCCCAAGCCTAAATTGTAAAGTTCAATTTTCAACATAGTGTCTTGCACATCTCATTGTTACTATGGGTCAACCTGTATCCCTATTTAAAAATTTTGTTTTTTCCCTTCCCCTCTCCAAATTACACTGACATCAAATACAGTGAAAACAGGGGTTATACCGTGGGGGAGCAACATACAAAGAAACAAAAAATCACATTGTACATTATAAATACGTTAGAAACAATAGGAAGCAAGAAAAAAACTTGTGTCTCTATCTTGGGGTTCATTTCGCTTAACTTCATCTTATCTTGTCATATATACCTAGCTTTTGACCTTTTCCACTTGTCTCAGACATATACTAGTTATTGCAAATAAGGAAACCCATGGGACCTATGTTTCTTTGGGCCTAGCTTACTTCACTTAATATAATTTGTTTTCCTAGTCTTTCCATTTCCTAACAAATGGGGCAGTGTTATTCTTTTTGATGGAGGCATAGAATTCCATCTGCTTTTCAAGAATCTGGGGAGTGGTGTTGTGGCTCAAGTGGTAGAGCACTAGCCTTGAGCTGAGGAGCTGAGGGACAGTGCCTAAGCCCAGAGTTCAAGTACCACAACCGACCAAAAAAAAAAAAAAAGAATCTGAGCACTTTTCTGCTAGGTGTTTCTGTTTTCTACTCATATTCATCTCCTTTTTTTTCTAGATGGAAAGAATGTGACTCAAATAGGTGGACCAAGAGAGCATTATGTTAAGTGAAATAAACCAGGTGTAGAAAGACAAATACCACAGAATCTCACTCAATGGTGGAATCTAAAGAAGTCAAAGAATTGGAGAGGAGAATTATGCCTTCCTGCAGCTGGATGTGGGGAGTGTGGATGCAAAGTTTCATGTAGATGGGGGGAATAATTTCAAGAGCTGTACTGTGCAACTTGGTGAGAATATTTTAAAACTATATATTGTATCCTTAGAAATCGCTAAGAGATTAGCTTCTCTTTGGGGCCCCTCTCCAAATAGACAGTCTTGATATATTTTCTATTCACACCTTGCCTTCCACTGTCAAATAAACTTAACTTGTTTACCTTTTTTTTAAAAAAAGTGAAATTACTAAAAAAAAATTTAAGTGTTCTCACCACGAAAATAACTTGATGAGATAATGAGTATGTTCATTAACTAGATTTAGTCATTATACAATGAACACATATTTCAAAATACCATGTGGCAATGCAGTAAATACATAAAATTATATTTGTCAATTTTCTTTTCCCTTCCTCCCTTCTCTCCCTCCCTTCTCTCCCTTCCTTCCTTCCTTCCTTCCTTCCTTCCTTCCTTCCTTCCTTCCTTCCTTCCTTCCTTCCTTCCTTCCTTCCTTTCTTTCTCTCTTTCTTT
>NW_012267449.1:969899-1022642 GCF_000151885.1 Dipodomys ordii
TTCCTTCCTTCCTTCCTTCCTTCCTTCCTTCCTTCCTTTCTTTCTCTCTTTCTTTCTTTCTCTCTCTCTTTCTCTCTGTCTCTCTTTCTTGACCTGGAGCTTGAACTCAGTGTCTGGGTGCAGTCCTTGAGTTTTTTGTTCAAGGCTAGTGCTCTACTACTTGAGCCACAGCTCCACTTCCAGCTTTTTCTGTTGTTGTTGTTAAATGGAGACAACAGTGTCATGGATTTTTGTGCCCAGGCTGAGTTTGAACTGTAATCTCAGCCTTGTGAGTAGTGAGGATTACAGGCATGAGCCACTGGGGCCTGGGTTCTGTCAATTTTTCAAAAAGAATATGTTTCTCCATTAATAATCTACGCAGGTGTTTAACACTCACTATGTAGTGAAAGCACCCATTCCAGAAGACCACAAGACAGTCACGTACAGCAAAGGAGTTTATTGTCACCTGGGGTGACACCTCACCCTCATGTGTGAGGGAGAAAAGACACCAGTCTTTTTCCCAAGGGCATCCTTGTATAGTTACAAAAGTAGACGGTAGGAGGTTCTCCACCTGTGCAGCCTGTCACTGAAACAGCGCATAGACAGGGAGGAGTTTAGGTGTGAATGCACATGATCTAGGAGAAACTGATGGGAGCCTCCCAGGAGAGCTGTCTTTTCTTTGTGAAGGGCTGGATGCAGTTCAGGTTTGGGTGGAGGGCGTTCTGCTGATGTAGCTGGGGGCTAGAGATACATGCTGAGGGCCTCGGATGGAGACTGTAAAGCCCCAAATGAAAGAGGACATGCTAACATGTAGAAATGGGAAAGACTGGACATGGTATGTGTGGGAGGTATTACAGGCATATAAAGTGTCTGGCAAATAATTTCCCTTCACCTTCCCTTTTTTTAATGCTGTAATGTGAAAGTTCAGATTTTTCCATTTTCTCTACAACAAAAATATGGTGTGTGTAGGTGTACACGCACCCGCAAGTGCAGGTCTTAAGGCTTGAACTCACAAACTGAGTGTTGTTCCTAAACATTTTTGCTCTAAGATAGCACCTGAACCACAGCTCTACTGGTTTTTTGGTAGTTTACTGGAGATAAGAACTTCATAGATTTTCATGCTTGGGCTGTCTTTGAACTGCCTCCTGAGCAGCGAGAATTACAGGCATTCGCCACTGGCTCCTGGCCAAAAGTACTTTTTAACCTCTCATATGATTATCACATTTTCCACATTTTCTTTCTACTGCTCAATTTACATGGCTCAGTTCCTTTCCCTTCTCTTCCGCCACTGCTAGTAAAGATACTCTCATCTGCATGCACCTTACATTCTTTACCAAGACCTTCAAACTTCTTTATCTGTGTTGGTGTCTGTTATGCACTGTTTGTTCCAATAGACTCAACCACAGCTGCCCACTGGAAGAACCTGGACAGTTTAAAAAATATTAATGCTTGAGTCCCACCATAGAAATTTTTTATTTATTAGCATATTTTATACAAAGGAGTTTCATTGTGATATTTCCACACATGCATGTGATGTCCTTGAATCAAACTCATCAACCCTATTAATTCTTACTTAATTGGTCTTAGATGCAGACTAGAGTTTAGGATTTTTAAAAGCTTCCCCAAAAGATCTGCCTTAATATGCAGCCAGCATTGGGAAACACCATTTAATCCATCATGAATGTAAGCTACTTCACAATAAAGAACATTTTTCATTAGCAGCCCTTGGAGTTGTTTACAAAAAGGTATACTTGGGAAATAAAGTATTCATTGAAAAACACTATAAAATATTTATGTATTTGATTGTTTCCTATGAATGAACAACAATTTTAATAGTGAAGAAACAATTGGGGTTTGAGAAGAAAATACAAGAGGACATCCCTGAACACATGTAAACAAGACAAACGTTTGAACTAACAATGATTTTTGTAAATTGTTTGTTTCATTTTTCTGCTGTGCTGAGGATTGAACCCAAGACTTCACATATACCCAACCAGTGAGCTGAATCCCTAGCACTTTATGGAGATTTTTTTGAGCTTAAGATTGAGAATTTTTTTAACTGATTGCTTCCTATATTCATTATCACAAATTGTATATGTAGAATTTAATCTATCTTGTTATATAAATAACTACATAATATTCCATATCACTGAGGTACACCTCCAACCTGAGTGTCAATCTGGGGGTTTTCCCATTGAAACACAACACAGGATCACTTAAATTTTCTGCAAAATAAATTCACTTTATCTAGAACTCAACATGGATGTTGATGGGTCATTTATAATTAAAACGGGGGAGTGCATATGGAGAATATAAAAATAAAACACCATTTAATGAAACAGGTGTTCCCTTGGGATGGGTGATGTAGGTTGGGGTAGGGAGAGAAATTTTATTTGTTAAAAAGTGTTGGTAATCTGCAAGAAAGAAAAACCATTTGAGTCCTTAACTTGGGGTTCATTTCGCTCAACATCAACTTATCTGACCATTTCTCCTTGTCTCAGACATATACTAGTTATAATGTTTTTTCTTACTTGCTATTGTGTCTAACATATTTATAAGATATTTCTTTGTTACTTTGTATGTCCCCCCCCATAGTATAACCTCTGTTTTCACTGTATTTGATGTTGGTATAATTTGTGGAGGGAAAGGGAAAAACAAATTGTTTAAATAGGGATACAGGTGGGACTCATTGCACCAATGAGATGTACAAGATGTTATGTCGAAAATGAACTATACATCTTTGGTGTGGGGGGGGGTTGGTGGTGGTGGTGAGGGAGGAATGGGAAGGAGGAGGTCACAATGCTTGATAAGAAACGTACTCATTATCTTGCCCGTGTAATTGTAACCCCTCTGTACAGTATTTTCACAATAAAAAACGTATTTTTTAAAAAAGTGTTGGTAATCTGAAAATGACTGATCCCATTATGATTCAGTTTAATGGCTACTATAGATGTCAATAAAATAAACAATCCCCCCAAAATAGCAAGCCATAAATTCTGCATTGGTGAGCCCATGTTTTAGAAAACAAAGAAAAAATGTGTGAATCTTTGTTTTAGAAAAAAATTAATATGCATCCTTGAGACTAATTATCTGCCTTTCATGTCTTGATTACAAATTACTTGCAAGCTTTGTGTTTATTTTGATATCCATTTTGTAGTGTTGACTTCTGTCTCATAGTCATGAATATAAATTTCAAAGTAAAGAGGTGGAAGAAATATAGCAGCAGTATAAGTCATTTCAAGCCATTAAAGCTTATAAAAGCAAATTATTTGCCCTTTCTAGGCCCACTAAAAATCACGTTCACCAAAGTGGTTTTAGGGCAGCATAGTTACTGTATTAGATAGTGCTGAATTAGTAAGTTTATACTCCCCCAAAGAGTATTTTATAACTCAGCACATCTGTAATTTCTAAATTACTGTTCTTATAAACAAAGACAGAGATAACTGGAGGCTACAATTTAATAGCTCTCTAGACAGTTGTCTATTCCAGTTCATCACTGCGTGATATCTTTATGGGAATTCTTTACTTCATGTAACTCAGTGCATAACTAAAAAAGGTGGCAGTAGCTAAAGGTAGTACCAAGGTCGCTTACTTGCCTGACAGAAAATATGAACTACATTCCTCTCATGGGAAACTCTGAACTCTGATGTAGGCTCAGAAAATCTGGATCATCAGTGTAGATATACAATCAAAAATCCTATTCAAATTCATGCCCACCTGGCCACTTGAGAGTAAAATAGGTGAATTTTTTTACTAATAGAATAATCCCATGGCAGAAAGATTAATACTGTAGATGAAATGACAAAATTGTCCCCATATTAAGGTACACAGTCACTAGTACCAAGAATGGGTAGAAAGCCTCAGTGTATTGCTTTAAAGAGCTGAAGCGGCATCAGAAACATTAGGTTTCCACTGGCACAGATTAGTCTGTCTTCTAGTAAGACCCAAGAGGGCATCATTACTACATAAATATCTACAATACGGACTGGGAAGGTGGCTCAGTGGTAGAGTGCTTGCCTTGCATGCATGAGGCCCTGGGTTCGATTCCTCAGCACCACATAAGCAAAAGAAAAAGAAAAAAGCCGGAAGTGGTGCTGTGGCTCAAGTGGTAGAGTGCTAGCCTTGAGCTGAAAAGCTGAGGGACAGTGCCCAGGCCCAGAGTTCAGGCCCCATGACCAGACCCAAAAAATAAAAAAATAAATAAATATTTACAATAGAGTTTAGTGAACATTTTCTATAAAGGATAGACAGTAAATACTTGGAGTGTTGTATCTCAAGGGAATATTATATAGCTGTTTACATAATAAGAGAGAAGATAAGTTTCTACATACTCAATTTTCAGTAATAAGGACTGAGGCGAGATTTCACCCAGAAGCATTTCTTAGTCTTGAGCTTTAAACAAAGTCTCAAAAAAGGACTGGGAGCTGGATGCCAGTGGCTCATGCCTGTAATACTAGCTACTGAAGATCATGGTTGAAAGCTACTAGCAGAGCCAGGAAAGTTTGTGAAATCCTTGTCTCTAATTAATCACCAAAAAAGCAAAGCCCAAGAATGGAACACACACACACACACACACACACACACACACACACACACACACACACACACACACAAAAGGGCTGGGGATACAGCTCATTGGTAATTTCTGAGCATGTGTGAAGCCCGTAGAAAAATAAAACAACCCCCCAAAAGCAGATAGAACAGAGGAAATGAAGCATGGGAAATAGCAGCCAGATATTCAGAGAATAACACGATATTAATGAATAGTTTGCTTAAAAGCATAGAAGTACTTTTTTGTGCCTTTGTGTCATAGCTTCACTTCTGGCTTTTTGGTGATTAATTAGAGATGAGTCTTTTTTTTCTGCGGGTTGGCTTCAAACCTTGATCCTCAGATCTCAGCCTCCTGAGTCACTAGGATTAAAGTCGTCATCCATTGGCACCCAGCTAGAAGTACTATTTTTGTTTTAAGCTGTGCATTTCCACATACATTGCAATATTAATTTAAAAATAGAATCTCCCCCCCCACACACACACCACATGCCCAGGTGATTCAGCTGATTAGCATGCTCTAAGACTGAACTAAGAGAAGAAACACTTAATCTGGGAAAATGACACCTCTGAGAACAAGTGTTGTGCAGAAAAGTATTTATCTCAGGATGGACATTCTTGCAAGCAGTATGTGACAGAGAGAAGCCCAGGCATCAATGATTCAAGATGGGTGATAGTGATAAATCCTAATTACATCAGTGTTGGAAGTTTAACAGGCCAACCTTGATAACTTCAAGCCCAATTGCTAAGTGTCAGAAAAAAAGGAAAGCACTCACTCTAAGGTGAATTTGAGCCAAATCCACCCTAGTTTTCACCACAAATATGCATGTTGTTAGAGCACTCCTTGCACCTGTTATTAGATGTGCCTACACCTATATCTGTGTGGTATTCTCTTTTTCCTTTGTTTTGCTTTACTTGTAAAAATTCTTGGTGTCTACTTCAGTGTACCTTGAAATTCTTTTATGTGACAGCATCAAGAAAGTGGTATCCAAGTCATGTGCTGGTGGCTCGTGCCTATAATCCTAGCTACTCAGAAGGCTGAGATCTGAGAAGTGTGGTTTGAAGCCAGCCCAGGCAGGAAAGTCCGTGAGACTCTTATTTCCAATTAATCACCAGAAAACTGGAAGTGGTGCTGTAGCTCAAAGTGGTAGAATGTTAGCCTTGAGAAAAAATGTTTAGGGATAGTGCCCAGGCCCTGAGTTCAAGCCCCATGACCAACAAAGAAAGGGGGGGAGGGAAGGAGGGAGGGAGGGAGGGAGGGAAGGAGGGAGGGAGGAGAGAGAAAGGAAGAAAGGAAGAAAGGAAGGAAGGAAGGAGAGAGAGAAAGAGAGAGAAAAAGAGAGAGAAGAGAGAAAGGAAGGAAGGATTTGGTATCTCAGGGCCAGGTCAAGGCCCTTTTGGAGACCACCTCCCTGGAGTGCCACTGGTCCTCTAACTAGTAACATTACCATTGATAAGCCATTGAACTTCAGTGTGGATGATCAGGTCAGACATTCAGTATGCATTGCTGATTAAAACTCACAAAATTATTCATAACTAAGCCCATGAGAACATATGAATATCATCACTGATGCTCCTGGTTCAATAGCACAAGATAGATCGGAATGTTTTCTGCAAAATACCTGTGGATAGGAATAACCACAGGCTTTAAGCATCCTACATTTTCACTAGTTTGCAAATTGGTCCAAAAAAGTATTTTATGCTTCACACATTTTTTTACCATCAATTGTAACATATCTGGGCATTTTCTACTCCAGGTTGTAGTGCATTAGTCTTTCTCAGCTTCTTTGAAAATAAGCTTTCCTGTATATACCTGTTCCAAGCAATGATTTCAAACTTGGCACTGCTTCACCAATGGAGCAGTAGTTTTATCTGGCCTATGCATTACAGTTTTCCAACCCTTCCTCTTTGGTCCAGCTATGGGAAGCTTCAGCACTCCATGACTGAGTACTATAAGAATCATGTCTACCTTGAAGAACCTAATAAAACACCAGCAACGGCAGTGGGTAGATGACTTCTTTGCTTCTAGAAAAACTGACAGCTGGTATAGTAGTAGAAGACCAGCAAAATTGAAATAGGAACTGTTAGAAAGAGGCTGGATAATAGGAAAGTAGTATGGACAACCATATTAGCTAAGAGTATAAAAATGGTGGGAATTGGAGAGTCTGAAACATAAGACGGGGTGCAGACATAGACAAGTTTTTCTTCACCTTTACTACCTCGATGGTATTGTTTCCATAAGCAATGAGTAATTTGTTGAAACACTGTATACCTAGGCAAGTCAAATATTTTTGTTTATCTGTTAAAGCAGGTTGAGGTAAGAACCTTAAAAACCATGAAACTTGCTAGGTGCTGGTGGTCTACACCTGTAATCCTAGCTACTCAGGAGGCTGAGATCTGAAGATTGTGGTTCAAAGCCAGCCCAGGTAGGAAAGTCCGAGAGACTCTTATCTCCAATAAACCACCAGAAAATCAGAAGTGGCACTGTGGCTCAAGTAGTAAAGCACACATCTTGAGCTGAAGAGCTAAGGGACAGTACCGAGGGCTAGAGTTCAAGCCCCACAACTGACAAAAAAAGAAAAGAAAGAAAGAAAAGAAAAGAACGTGAAACTAAAAAAAAGATATTGTACTTAACCCTAATAGGCTACATAAAATGAGCTCCAAAAGAACTCTCTCTGAATTTAATAAATTTAGAATAATACTCAGTGTGATTGCATCGGGCCAACATTTGTGTTTGTATGTATATATAAGTGTATGCATATATGCAACTACACATACATGTATGAGATTTACAAAATTGCTTTTTATAAAATCAACTAAATTGTTTTTAGTATTTCAATCTTCATGCCATTCTGAATTTTCCTTTTGAAAAGCTCTTATTAATAGGAAAGGTAGTCATGTTAATAAAGGAAGTTATTTGTATAATAAACATGTTTTTATAAAGATATTTCAATTTTGTCTAAATAGAAAAGAATACCATCTATAACTTGATTCAAAAAACTTTATTTCACAATAAAGGTGTAATTTGATTTTTTTAAAAAGTCAGGCACTGGTAGCTTATGCCTGTAATCCTGATGATCACAGTTTGAAGCCAGCCTGAACAGGAAAGCCCGTAAGACTCAACTCCAGTTAACCATAAAAAGGAAGAAGTGGAACCGTGGCTCAAGAGGTAGAGCACCAGCCTTGAGCACAAAAGCTCAGGGTCAGCACATAGCCCCAGAGTTCAATCCCCAGGATGGGCAAAAATAAATAAATTAAATAAATAAATAAATAAATCCCACAAAACACTTAATTACCAATCTGATAAAGTATCTGTGACTTTACTCCATGATTTGAGCAGCTATAAAGCCTGGAGAGTTTCTTAGTTTCCTATTGGGTCACAAAGGAGGAGGCTACAATGCTTGATAAGAAATGTATTCATTATCTTGCCCATGAAATTGTAACTCCTCTGTACAGTATTTTCACAATAAAAAATAAATAAATAATAATTTTTTTGTTTGGGTTTTTTTTAACTGTATTTTTTTTGTCTTTTCTTTTTTGGTACTGGGGATCGAACCCAGGACGTTGCACTTGCTAGGCAAGCGCTTTGCCACTGAGCTACATCCCAGCCCATAATTTTTTAAAAAAACATATTTGTTCATTCTAGTGAGTAAGGTTCAAAACGAATTACAATCTATAGAGCCCTAACTCCACTTCCATAGCTGATACTTTTCTCAATAACTCATGCTCTCTTTCCCCTGAGAATCTGAGGAAATAGTACAGACAGGGAAGGGAATTTAGATCTATTGTTAACTCCAGTTTCTCATTCCCATAGCAGCTATGGTGTCATGTCAAGAATCTCTGATGTTTCTTCCAGTTCTTTAACAAGAATGGCTGCGGTATGGGTCTTGTTTAGGAAAGGAATGTAAAATTTAGTGTCGTTTTGAAAAATCATTATTATGTGTGACAGCCTTGTCAAAAACAACTACAGAAACATTCTTTTAGCTTAAAATAAATCTTTGTCTATAGTGACTACTCAAGAAAAAGCAGCTCAAACAGAGCTTCCTCCTTGCAGTGTAAACCAGGTAGCCAAGCTCTTTTCCCGCTATTGAGTTTGTTTCCTTCCTTTCAAAAAGGAAGAGGCTTCTTCGCTCTTGGTCTCCCGGGTCTGGGGGTGTGGGGGAGGACCGTTATTAATTGGCTACTCCAGTAGCTGTTTCTTTTGCTTTCCAGTTTGCAGCTGTCCTATGATGTGTTTATTTGAATCTCAGCCTCAGAACTGCCTTGGTTTCTGGCCCAAGGCCACTCTAGCTAAGATGGGAAAGTTCACTCACACTGTTCAAGTTAAACAAATTACAGGGAAACACATGAACTTCAAGACTTCCATGCCCCAGTTAGAATTCTCAAACTTAATATCCGTTTTAAAGATAGTCATTGTGTTTTGTTTTTTAGGGTTTGTTTTTTTAGCGCGCGCATGTGTGTGTGTGTGTGTGTATCTGTGTACATGTGTGCCAGAACTAGGTCTTGAACTCAGGGCCCAGGCACTGTCCCTTAGCTTTTTCAATCAAGGCTGTTGCTCTACCACTTGAGCTACAGCTCCACATCTAGTTTTTTACTGGCTAATTGAAGATTGGATTCTTACGGACTTTCCTGCCCAGAGTGGCTTCCGACTGCTATTCTCAGATCACAGCTTCCTTAGGAGCTAGGATTGCAGTCATGAACCACTGGTGCCTGGTCCTACTGTCAAGAAGTTCTCATCTTGAGGGAGGCAGTGGGTGGATAAGTAAACAGACTGTCACAAAATAGTGTAGCTAGTTCTGTGAAGAAGAGGCAGGATCTGACAATGGTTCAGAAAGTACACTTTAGCAGGGTGCCTGTGCCTCACTCCTATCATTTCAGGCTCTTGGGAGGCTGAAAACAGTAGAATTGTGATTGGAGGCCAGTCCAGGCATACTTATGAAATACTTCTCAGTCAATAGCTGGACACAGTAGCATGTGGCTGTCATCTTGACTATGTAGGACAATAGCTCAGGAGGATCAAAATTTCAAGCCAGGTCTATCAGAAGAGGCATGAGACCCTCCATCTCAATGGAAGTTGCTCATATTGATGTACACATCATCCAAGTTATGACAGGAAGAGAAAGACAGGAAGACCTCACTGTAAGTATACACATGAGTAGAAGAGATCCTATCCCCAAAAGTAAGCAGTGCAAAAAAAGAGATAGAGGTATGGCTCATTGGTAAAATGCCTGCCTAGCAAGTGTGAGCCTCTAAGTTCAAATCCCAGTATCACCAAAGAACAAAAGAAAATACACATTAAAATTACACAATCGTGATTTAAATCTCAACATTGCCACTTCCTTGCTGCATGGCCTTATACAAGCTATGAGATCTTCGCAGTTAACTCCAGGACCTATCAACAATGGATGAGTCTACTTCCTATGGGCAGGCACCTGGCACTAGAGAAGCACAGATAGGTAGCAGAACATCTACATCCGACTAGGGGAGCTCCAGAAACCCAAGACAAAGTTAAAAGTGAAGAATTTAAAATTATCCTGTGGTGGCTGGGGGCATAGCTCAAGTGGTAGAGCACCTTGCCTAGCAACCATGAGGCTCTGGGTTCAATGCCCAATACAGCTAAACACACACACACACACACACACACACACACACACACACACACACACACACATATACATACATAAAACAAAAAACATGTTGAGGGCAGAAAGAGGCAGCTGCACAGCTGAAACTGGGGGAAAGAAGAGTTTCCTTTGGTATGAGGTTGAGAAGCAAGGAAGTTCTGGTTTGGGCTAAGATCACTAATAGAAGGAATTCAGAAGCAAGGCAGACATCATTTCTAGAGCTGAGTTTATAGAATGAGAGTATACATTACAACTTGGAGACAAAGAAAGAGGTAGAACTAGGCTATGGGAAAGACACAAAGCAGTACAAGAAGCCCTACTGACGATGCTGGGGTGAGCAGCTGTGGTGATCATGAGAACGGCCTCAGATCTCTGACAGCAGAGTGATGTAGTTACAACTGTATTCAGAGAGCATCACTACATCTGTCCTGGCATCATACTTCCTATGCACTGCTCTTGGCCATGGAAGGTACGCAGTAGGGTTTTGGAGACACTGGCCTGTTTGTCTTTTGATCAGTGGCTTTGTTTTCAAGAATTCTCTCATGAACTTAGTAAACTTTCCTTAGAACTACAGGACAGAATAAAGGCTTGTCTTCCTTCCTTCCTTCCTTCCTTCCTTCCTTCCTTCCTTCCTTCCTTCCTTCCTTCCTCCCTTCCTTTCTTTCCTTCCTTCCATCCATCCTTATTCCTTACTCCTTCCCTCTATTTCCTTTCCTTCCATTTCTTTCTCTTCTTTCCTTCCTTATCCCCTCGATTCTTTCTTACTTTCTTCTCTTCCTTCTTTCCTTTTTTCCTTCCTTTTTCTTCCCTTCCTTCCCCCTCCTTTCTACCCTTCCTTCCTTCATTCCATCTTTTCTTCCTTTCCCCCATCTTCTCTTTTCAGTAGGCACCATGAAAATACACAGAAATCAAAAACTTCCATGTTATTGGAAGTTATTGGTTAGTTTGTCAAAGCTCCCCTCACCTATCAGAATGAGGCCACATCCCTCCACCACTGAGGCTTCATGCCTGCTTTAGAAAGTCCTCCCTGAACTTTTAAATGCATCTTTTGTCTGTGCTCTCACACAACCTTCAACCTTGATCACAGAATTCATTACAGGCAAATAAATGGAAAATATAGACCAGCTAAAATAAAGCCAGGCACAAGAAGTATATGATCCTTCTTTCTAAATTGGTTGGATCCTATTAGAAAAAATTGTATTTTCATTCACAGTGCCCAAGCCAAACATTGCAGAGGCTGCTGCCCATTCAGTCAATATCTGTTTTCCCTGCTCAGCTATTAATGTCTATGTTACCAAGCTTTTCTTGCAGATAGAGGTAGACAATGAGATACAGGCAGAAATCATATGTGGGGTTTCTGGGAAACCTACTACGTACTGCGTGGTATTTCAGTGTGATGCTTAAAGTTCTCACAGGCATCCCATGAGGGAAAGGTCAAGAGAATTACAAACAGCCCTGACATTCTTGAGTTGCTAAACCAACATCAGCAACCGCCTACCTTTGGACTTCTCATTATATGAGACAAATAAACCCTCATGTGTTTCAGCTACTGTAATCAAATTTCTTTTACTCAAAGACTAATACAATTCTGAAGTGATCCATTTCAGTTTTGTTCTCTCCTCTTTAGCTGGATTCATGCCTAGAACATTTCCCTTCCTCCTCACCATCCTTTCCTCTCAAAATCTGCATAACAAATCATGACTATTAGCAACAACCTAATTCAAATGACAGCCAACTTTATAGGATCTTATTTTTTTCCTCCCAATCTAGATTATGACTCATATGTACTCTACCTTGACCTCTCTTGTGAAACATATACATATATATATGTAATATTCTACCTTCTGTGATATGTATCATTAGTCTATTTGGCATTGCACATTTCTCCATATTTTCTCCAACAGAAAAGATGTATCATCAGTACTTAGAAAATCCTGGTTGAAATAAATATAAACTTGCAATGCAAATGCAATTTATCTTTATACACACACATGGACATACACAGAGAGAATTATTCACTGAAAACTGCACTTTTTGGAAAAAATTCAAGCAATGAAATTGATAAACCATGTCTATAGATTATAGCTTCTTAAGATGCACACTGGTGGCTCATGCCTTAATCCTAGCTAGTCAAGATGCTGAGATCAGAGATCTCAGTTCAAAGCCAGATCCAGCAGAAAAGTCTATCTTCAATTAACCAGGACAAAGCCAGAAGTGGTGGAAGTATGGCTCATGTGGTAGAGAGCCAGCCTTGAGTGAAAAAGCCAAGTAAAAGCACAAGGCCCTGAATCCAAGCCCTTGTACCAGCACACTAAAAATAACATCTTTAATTGATTTGGAAAAGAAATTAGTCACTTGCCAATGGAAAATTATTAATTATTAATTTTAGATTGAGCATTCTTTCATTTCAGCATTTCTTTATTGAATGTTTTCACTTTGAAGTCAAAGTGCTAGATACAGGAGAGTATCAGACTAGGTGAGCATTTAATCTGGGAATGTTAAGATCAGAGCTAGAATATACAGTTTATGAAGAGCCCAGCTCAATGTGATGACTTCCTGAACTAGACCGAGTGCAGAGAAGATGGAAGGAAGAAACAAGCTTGTCCTATTTAGCTCAGACTCTAAGAACAGGTATGCAAATATTATTTAAATATCTGAAACTTATGCTTATACCACATACTGGGATTTTTTTATTATTGTGAAAATACCATTCAGAGGGATTACAATTACATGGGCAAAATCGTGAGTACATTTCTTATCAAGCATTGTTGCCTCCTCCTTTGTTTCCCCTTCCCATCCCTTCCCCTCTCCCCCCCCCACCCCGCCAAATTTGTAAAGTTCGTTTTTTGACATAACAACTTGTACATCTCATTGTTGTAATGGGTCCACCTGTAACTCTATTTGAACAATTTGTTTTTCCCCTCCCGCTTCACAAATTATATCAACATCAAATACAGTGAAAGCAGGGCTTATACCATGGGGGAGGTACATACAAAGCAACAAAGAAATCATCTTATAAATATGTTGGAAATAAGCACAAGAAAGAAAAAATTTTTGAATCCTTACCTTGGGGTTCATTTAGCCTAACATCAACTTGTCTGACAGTTTCTGTTTGTCTCAGACAAAAGTTCATATGGAACAATAAAAGACCCTGAATAGCAAAAACGATCCTTAACAGAAAGAACAGTGCTGGAGGAGTATCAATACCAAATTTCAAACTCTACTACAAAGCCTTAGTAATCATACTGGGATTTTATTGAATACTGCATACCCCAAAATGATGCAGATCAAGAGTAAGAAATGCCTATCAGTCTGTGTCTAAAGGAAATATTTTAATGAAACAAATGAATGTTCAGAACTCTAAATAACAACAACCATGAGATACACCATGAAGCAATCTCATTAGAAACAAAGATCAGTGTGACAAAGGGTGAAGAAATGCAGCAGTGATACTCACTAGACACTATGTTGAAAATGCACTATAAAACTTGTAGGGGAGAAGGGTTGGGGGGGGAAACTTTGAGAAATGGAGTAAGAGGTAACACTGCTCAAAAAGAAATGTACTCGAACAGCGGCTCCTCCAGCCCCTTTCCCAGGGAACTCTGTCCAATTCAGTTGGGAAAAAGAGGGTGACCTTCTTGAGTCGGATGGCTGCACAGATTGTTGTGTTTATCTGTTTGTTGACAGTCCTGGACCTTGAACTCAGGATCTGGGCACAGTCCGTGAGCTGCTTTTGCTCAAGGCTAGCCCTCTACCACTGGAGCCACATGGATCTACTTCCGGCTTTGTTGGCATTGAAGTTGGACAGGGGTCTCAAGGACTTTCTGGTTCCTATCACAGCTTTGTAAGTATCAAGAAGGACTGCTGAGAGCCACTGGTGACTGCCTCATCATTGGTCTTGCTGATGTTCTTGGACAGACCGGTTTGAACTCTGGGCCTGGGCGCTGCCCCTGAGCTCTTTTGGATGAACACTAAAACTCTATCACTGGAGGAACAGCAGCACTTTCAGATTTTTCTGTGATTTAATTGGAGATAAGAATCTCACAGACTTTCCTGCCTGGGATGGCTTCAAACCTCAATCCTCAGCCTCCTGAGTATTCAGGATTACAGGCATGAGCCACTAGTGCCTGTCTTAATACACTGCTTCCTTTATTTTTTTTTGGCCAGTCCTGTGTCTTGAACTTAGGGTCTTGACAATGGGCACTGTCCTTGAGCTTCTTTTCCTCATGCTAGCACTCTACAATATGTGTCACAATGCCAATTCCAGCTTTTTTTGTTTACGTAGTACTGAGGAATCAAACCCAGGGCTTCACACTACCACTAAGTCTACCACTAAGCCACATTCCCAGCCCAGTACAATGCATCTTGATGATCATTTTCCCTCATCCTTCTCAATCCTATCTCATCCCTCAATTTACATAATTTTGTAAAATATTCACTGACTCGCAATATCATATATAGTCACTTAGAGGATATGTCACAGATCATATTTTATTGATAGTCTCATTCATCAACATACTAAACTTATGCATTACAAAATTCTGTGATTTTAAATTCTAAATTATCACTCAGATTCACCCACTACTATTCTAAAATTTTTCCTAAGGTTAATGCAAATGCGATCTGTAATTCTTCGATAAAGTATGATGATTCGTAGAAAGTTAAAGAGTTGGACTATGAACATCACCTTCAGTTCTAGAACATTTTATCATCACTACCCTCTCAAAATACTCCAATATTTATTAGTAGTCACTTCCTCTCATCATTTCAACCTACCCTCCATTAACCAAGCATTACTTCATAGTCTACCACTACAGATGTGCCAATTTTTAAAAGCTCATTTAATTAGAAAATGCAGTCTATTTTATCCATTTCTCCCATGTAATATTAGTGTTTCCCAAGTAAGTTCAAGTAAATTTTTCTCACAGATAGAGCATATTGTTTTGTATGCATGTGTATAATTGTATAATGTCCTCAATGGGCATTTCAATATTTTATTATATATTATTTTAAAAGGTTTTGCTAACAATGAGATGTACAAGTCGTTATGTCGAAAACGAACTTTACAACTTTGGTGGGGAGGATTGGGTGGGGGGGGAGGATGGGAAGGGATGGGAAGGAGAAACAAAGGAGGAGGCTACAATGGTTGATAAGAAATGTACTCATTATCTTGCCCATGTAATTGTAACCCCTTTGTACAGTATTTACACATTAAAAAAATAAAAATAAAGGTTTTGCTATGTAAAAAAAGAAATGTACTCAATATCTGACTTATGTAGCTCTAATCCTTCTTTATATCACCTTTACAATAAAAAATAATATCCAAAAAAGCAAAGAAAGAGAAAGAAAGATTGAAAGAAAGAAAGAAAGAAAGATTGAAAGATTTTGGTGGACACCAGTAGCTCACACCTGTAATCCTAGGTACTCAAGAGGCTGAAATCTGAGGATCATGGTTCGAAGCCAGCCCAGGTTGACAAGTCCCCATGAGATTAACCACCTGAAAACTGGAAGTGGAACTGTGTCTCAAAGTGGTAGAGTGCTAGCTTTAAGCAAAAGAGGTCAGGGACAGTGCCTAGGCTCTGAGTTCAAGCCCCAGGACTGATAGAAAAGAAAGGGAGAAAGATCATTTTACAGAAGAAACCACCCATCTTCTCTGATCACAGAGCATTTTGTTCAAGTCTTAATCACATTAGATTGCAATCCTTTGTTTACATTTCTGCCATAATTTTGAGTACACAGATCACATATTAGTTATCTTTGTGTTCATCTAGCATTTTGCATAGTCCATAGCAGACTCTCAGTGAAGGATTGCTGATTATAATCTTTCTTGACATGTCTAAAACATTTAAAATTAGTCACCATGGGAGCAGAGGCTCGGTGAGAGAGTGCTTGGCTAGCACGTATTGAGTGCTGGGTTCCATCCCAGCACTAAAAATAAAAACTGACCAATAAATAGATGCTTGTTGGAATTTACTCACTCTTTACTTCTATGACAGAATTCTCTTTGAAAGAGGAGGATACCACACATCCATCCCAGGGGACCAGGCAGAAGCAGGCAGGCACAGGAGAAAGATTATTAAAAGGTTTATTAGAGGAGCCATATTTCCCCCAAGAGGGACCACATGGCCTCCGTCACCATCCAAGTAGCAGGAGGATCTGAGGAATGTGAGGGAAGTGAGGTAGATGGGAGTTCAGGTGGGTCTGGGTGGAGAGAGGAAGGGGCTAACTGTATGGAGGGAACTCCAGGAATGGGAGGGGGCCCAGGTTTGGGTGGAGCTGAGGTGAGCATAATATTAACACTCTTGGTTCATCTTTCTCCTTCCTAATCAGTCATTTTCAGCTTTACTTTTGTTTGGCTCCCCTTAGTTTTCTTTCCTAAAACTACTCTTTCAATATTGGTTTGCTTCAAGGTATTGCTGAATCGTGTTTAACCTTGAAAATAATCTTAGTACTTCATTTCTTTGAACAGTATATCTTGCTTTAACATTTCTACTCTTGGCTTCTAAAACCTCATTTACATGTTTTTATTTCTTCAATTCCATCTTCAATGTTCCTTAATCTTAATCAATTTTTTTCATATCTTTGCCTTTGTGCTTCTCAGTAGGTAATATCACAAATTCTCTTCCATTTTATCCATCCATGGAAGGTTTTTCTTTTAATTTTTGTTTTTTGTGTTTTTGTTTTGGTGCCTGTTCTGGGGCTTGAACTTGGGACCTTGGTACTGTCTCTAAACTTTTTTTTCCCTCAAGGTTAGCGCTCTGCCACTAAAACCACAGCTCCATTTCACACTTTTTGATAGTTAATTGGAGATCAGAGTCTCACAGACTTTCTTGACCAGGCTGGCTTTGAACTATAATAGTTAGAACTGACCCTCCTGTGTAGCTAGAATTATAGGTGTGAGCTACTTGTGCCCAGCAGAGGTTTTATTTTGTACTTAAGTTTCTTTTTACTTCTTAAAGTTCCATTTGGGTCTTCCAATCTATATGCCCCCTTTTCATTATTTCTTATACATCTTTAAATTCCCTTTTTATTTCTTAGTGTATTAAACACACGTTTTATATCTAATATAGAATCATTCTGCAGACTTCCTCTCCTAATGACTTGTTTCTTTGTAAGATTAGGATTTTTTTCTCATTGTGAGCTCATGCTCTTTGGAATTTTATCTATGAGAATTCTTTGAGGCCACTCAATTCTTCCTGAGAACATTTTCATTCATTACTGAAATGTGCCTAGGGGTGACTATTAAACAAAGATCACCCATAAATTAACTTTTCTGTTTGGTGGTTTTGAAGTCACAGAGATAGTATTCTGTTCCCTAAAAGGCTGAAGTATAGGCATGGGGTTAAGAATTCTCAGGGGAAAACATTTTTTTCTTTTCCCACACTCTCCTGACTAATTTCCTAAGTACGTTCATATCTTTTTGTAAAGATGGGTATTTGTAGGTCACTCATGGAGGTAGCCACCATTAGAGGATTTGGACATTATGACGTCTCCTTTGAAAATGACTGGCTTGCTTGGGTCCCAGGCCTGTCTCAGCCCTACCACACAGGCTTTTACTACTGACTCTAGTCTACCAGCAATACATAGATACTCCTATGGCAAACTCTGGCTTGATTGCCTCCAGAAAACTGGGCTTTATTGAGTAGATTTATTGTTTCCCTTGCTTAAAGTCAGCTTGGCTCCATTTAAAAAATAATATTTTACATATTTTTCCAGCTTTTTAGGCATTCTTAATTGGAAAGGGTTTCTCTATAAAGCGATCCTATTGCCTGAAGTAGAAAATGTTTTCCTTATTTAATAATATTTTCCCAGAGTAGTTTCATCCTGTTTAGATTATATTCTCTCTCTAGATGAGTCTAAAACTTACATTCTATCTTTCTCCCTGAGCCTCAAACAGGACAAACAACTGCTTACTGTTTCATGTGAATCACCCTTCATATAGCTGCCTACCCATGCCTGTTATGTTAGTAAGGGGCACAGCCATCTACCTATTCAATCAGGGTAGAAGTTCTGATATCCTTGGAAGAACTCTCTATCTCTCTGTCTGTCTCTCTCTTTCTCTCTCTCTCTGTCTCTCTCTTTCTCCCTGTCTCTCTCTTTCTTTCGGTCTCTCTCTCTGTCTCTCTCTGTCTCTCTGTCTCTCTCTGTCTCTGTCTCTCTCTGTCTCTCTCTCTCTCTCTTTCTCTCCCTGTCACTTACAAATTCCTGTCATTAACTACTACGAAATTGTTTCTGGTTATCTGCTTTTTCCTATGTCCCACAATAATGCTCTGGACAATCTCTTGCCCATCCCTCATGTGGACAATATGGCCTTTGGTGTCAAGTCTATCTCATACCTATTTCATTATTGCAGTTGCCACCAGAAATTCTTTTCAAAACAGAAATCTGATCATTTCACTTGGCCTGTACAAGAAAACATTACTGCTATGAAACTAGGAAAATTGAGGGGAAAGGTTGAGTTGGGAGAGATGGGGGAAAATCCCATCACTATATGACTTTAAGTTTAACTTTTCTGAGTCTGTTTCCTCATGTATTAAAGGAAGAATAAAATAGTGTTGTGAAATCTGGGCACTAGTGGCAAAAGACTATAATCCTAGTTACTCAGGGAGCTGAGATCTGAGGATTGCATTTTTGAAGCCAGCTCAGGAAAGAAATTCCCTAAGACTCCTATCTCCAATTAACCACCAAAAAACTGTAAGTAGAGGTGTGGCTCAAGTGGTAGAGCACCAGCCTTGAGAAGAAAAAGCCAATGGACAGTGCTTAGGCCTTGATTTCATGCCCCAGTATAAAGTTTAATATAAAGTTTAAATTATCTGACACTCACTCAGGCCTTTCCTGCCATGATTGCACAAAGTATCTGTTCAATAACTATTTGCTATTATTATTAAAAACAGGTGTTATAGCATGTTCATCTTCATGTCACTTCAAAATTTCCTCCAGCTTCCTCTCATCCTGTAACTACCTTTGCTCTCAAGGGCTTAGCTCAGTGCCTTGCACAGACTAACAATCACTAAATTCTTCTTGAATGCTGAAAACATCACACAGGTTGGTTGTTTTTTATTCATCAGTCATAGGGCTTGTACTTGGGGCCTTGTGCTGTCCCTGAGCTCTTATAGCACTCTACCACTTTGAGCCACAGCATCACTTCCACTTTCTAGTGGTTAATTGACAATAAAAAAAAATCTCACAAATTTTACTGTCCAAACTGGCTTCGAACTATGATCTTCAGATGTCCTGAGTATCTAGGCTTACAAGCATGAGCCACTGGCACCCACCGAATATAGTTTTTATATAAAACATTTAATTCAGTCTGGGTAGAAACAGCTTATGTTTGTATGAGAAACCAGAAGTGAAATGCTTCTGGGCTGTTCCAGCAAGAGGTATCAATGAAACATCCTGTCTGAGCACCAAAGAGCAGACCCTTTCAGTATTGTCTGGACAAGCTGGCATAACTGGGAGTGATAGAAAAAGGGAGGTTTCATATCTGCAGGAAATGTTTGAAATTTAATGAGAAGTGTAGGCCCAGAGAATTGCCATGCTTTTTGAAAACTAAATGCAGCTAATGAGTGTATGGCTTACACACAGCATAGGCCATATGTAAGTAACAGAGGACAGAGTTTTGCAAACTCATTTTCCTAGCCTGTGGTTCATTTTGAATCAAACCCATTCAGCAATTTGCTCTTTATAGACACAGCACATTTTTTTCTCTAAATCCTCACTCTCAGCATGCTTACTAACCAACATTCCTGATAAAATCCAATGGAACCAAATGAATTACTTTGGGGTTTAGATATAAAGTTAGTCTTTCTACCCCAGTTCTTGTTCTAGTACCAAAAAAATGTTTATCTTTCATCTGTATTTATTACATCACATTCCTTAAAACCACCAATATTCCAAAGGTATTACTATTTGCTTAGATTCCATATTTTTCTGTTCTATTTTAAACATGAATATACCATATTTTATGGCTTACCTGTTCTAATGTTGTAAGTAAGATGTTTGTAAATATGAAAGGGTATAAAACCCACATTTTAATTAACTCTTCCTAAGGTATATCTTATATAGCTGCAAATGCATCAAAATGCTCATACTATTCTATATGTATTTCAAGCTTTTTTTCTTCTTTTTTCTTTTCTTGTCGGTCGTGGGGCTTGAACTCTGGGCTTGGGCATTGTCCCTGCACTCTTCAGCTCAAGGCAAGTGCTCTACTGCTTGAGCCACAGTACCACTTCCGGTTTTCCAGTGGTTTATTGGAGATAAGAATCTCATGGACTTTTCCTGCTTGGGCTGGCTTTGAACCATGATTCTCAGATCTCAGCCTCCAGAGTAGCTAGAATTATAGGCGTGAGCCACTGGCTCCCGGCTTATAAGCTTTTTTATCCTATGGATGTAAGGAAGATATAGACATTTGTTGCTTTTCCCAGCTATGTTAGTAATGTTGAGCTTTATCATTCAGCAATGGTAAAAATGGAATTTCTCCAGTCTCACAGCACAGAAGATTCAGTGGTATTCCTGAGATCTGATTATTTCTGAGTAGAGATACAGAACAACTCTATCATCTAATAGGTTTCAGGTGACTCTCTGCACCCTCAACTCCTTGTTCAAGAAATTTAGTTAAAAGAATTTGTTATTAAAACCAAAGGTTATATATATATATATATATGTGTGTGTGTGTGTGTATGTGTGTGTATCTGCCTAATTGATGTTCATCTGTTTCTGTAACCCTTGATTTCATATCTGTCCCTTCCACTAGAAAAATCAGTTGCCCAGAATAGAGTGAGCATTATATATTTTCTCTGCAACAAGGTTTTCTCCCCAGCAGTATCCATCTTGCTCTCAGCTAGCTGTTGAAGAATCACTGACAAGGTCTTGGCTTATAAGAGAGGGAGAGAGAGACAGAGAGGGGGGTGGAGCCAACAGGAAGAAAACAGTGGGAAATGGCAGCTTGGAGTTCTAAAAATGGAAGCCATGGTATTTCTAGCTGAAGTTGTTACCTAGCTCAGAGGATAAAAATCTTTCATGAAGCCGGGCGCTGGTGGCTCACGCCTGTAATCCTAGCTACTCAGGAGGCTGAGATCTGAGGATCGCGGTTCAAAGCCAGCCCGGGCAGGAGAGACCGTGAGACTCCTATCTCCAATAAACCACCAGAAAACCGGAAGTGGCGCTGTGGCTCAAGTGGTAGAGCGCTCGCCTTGAACTGAAGAGCTGAGGGACAGCGCCCAGGCCCAGAGTTCAAGCCCCACGACCGACAAAAAAAAAAAAAAAAATCTTTCATGACAACCAGCTTTCAAGTCTTAAAGTAATGTTTTTCTCATGGCAAAATGTCAGGTTCTCATGACTGCTGGGGAGGGTAGTTTGGGGGTGGCTTTAGGAGGCTTTAGGATACTCATCTCAATGTGTCAAGTATCCAATGCATGGTCCCCAGCTCCCAACACTCCTCAGGTCTCACTGAATATGTAATGCATGTAAGGGGTAGGGCATTGTATTTCTTGCCATACATTAGAACTCAGAACAGGCAATATGACTTAATTTTGTTTCAAGGGATGAAGTTTTTGGAGCACTCCTTGTTTTGGTCTAGTTGCACACTCAGTACTATGACTGAAGATGTAGAATGTGCACCTTAGCCTTACACTATCAAAGAGGTTACCTAGAAATGACTTATCTTTTAAATTATTCAGGAAGCCAGACCTGATTTGCATGTCTTACCTGTAATTATCATATGAGATTGGAGAGGCTTTTGCTCATTTTCCATGTTTTCTTCTGTAGTACCCACCTTCTTATTGGCCCTCCCAACCTCAACTACATAATTCCCCTGAGCCTTGGTTTCAAGCAACCCACTATAGAAGTACCTTTATAGTCTACTATGGTAGTACACACCTTTGCTTGTGCACTCAGGAGGCTGAGACAGGAGGATGGAGAGTTTGAGGCCAGCTTGGGCTACATAAAGAGACGGGCTCCAAAAAATTTGATTTGACTAATTATATGCATGTATGGAAATATCAGAGTGAAACTCTTCTATAGAATTAAATTAAAATAATTTTTCAAAACTAAGAACCCTGGCTGAGTATCAGTGGTTTACGCCTGTAACCCTAACTACTTAGGAAGCTAAAATGTCAGGACAAGAGTTTCAGTTTCCACCCTGGGCAAGAAAGTATTATCTCTAATTAGTCACCAAAAAGCCAAAAGTTAAGCTGTAGCTCAAGTGGTAGAGTGATAGCCTTCAGCACAAAAGCTGAAGGACAATGTTCAGGCCCTGTGTTCAAACTCCAGTTCTGGCACACATAAAAAAAGCAAGAACTTCCCTCTCCCACAGACAAATTTCTTATAAAAAAGCATCATTATTGCTCATGCTTTGTATGATATGGCTCTTCTTCACTCAGTCTTTCGTCTTTTGAGACAGACACAAAAGAAATAGATGGCCTTCCCAAAGAGCTAAATACTGCCCTTGGAGACAGAAAATCATGCAAAAACTTGAGCTACTGTTTTCTGTTTCTCTCTGCTTTTATTGTTTTGTCTCCAGGGGAATACTGTTGGTCTATAATGGTGCACATTGGACATTGGAAATATAGGATGAGGAGGTACAGTGGAGACCTTCAGCATCCTTCAGCCATACAAAGTAGGCAGCTAGTTACTCCATGGCCTCCAAATTTCATCCTCATTCACTATGTAGAATAGTGTCATTCTTAATCCATTCAGAGACCTAAAACAAAATACCACATCACACATTTATTTCTCACAGTTCTAGGGTCTGAGATGTCTAATACAAAAGTGTTTATTGGGCTGGGAAGTTGGCTCAGTGGTAGAGTGCTTGCCTTGCATGCCTGAGGCCCTGGGTTCGATTCCTCAGCACCACATAAGCAAAAAAAAAACAAAGGCGGAAGTGGTGCTGTGGCTCAAGTGGTAGAACGCTAGCCTTGAGCTGAAGAGCTGAGTGACAGTGCCCAAGCCCAGAGTTCAGGTCCCACGACCAGACCCCCCAAAATAAAAGTGCTTATTGACTGATGTGTGACCGAGCCCCACTTTCTGGTTATTAGATGGTACCTTCTCACTGTAATCACATGCGTTGAAAAAGGCCAAACACCATTTTGGATCTCTTCTTCTTCTTTTTATTTTTTTGGAGGTCGTGGGGCCTGAACTCGGTCTGGATGCTGTCCCTCAGTTCTTCATCTTAAGGCTAGCACTCTACCACTTGAGCCACAGGGCCATTTCCAGATTTTTCTGCTTATGTGGTGCTGAGGAATCGAACCCAGGGCCTCAAGTAAGCAAGGCAAGCACTCTACCACTGAGCCACCTTCCCAGCCCCATGGATTTCTTCTTACAAGGGCATTAATCCTATTCATGAGAGCTCTGGTCTCATGGCTAATCATCTCCAAAGATGCATCTCCTAACACCAGAACATTGGTGATTATGATTCAACATATGAGCTGGGTGTGTGGCAGTGGCTCTCACATCTGTAATCCTACCTACGCAGTAGGCTGAGATGTGAGGATCATTGTTCAAAGCCAACCAAGCAGGAAAGTCAGTGAGACTCTTATCTGCAATTAACCACCAAAAAGCCTCTGGCTAGTCTGAATCTAAAAGCTCCCAGCCAGTGCCCAGGCCCTGAGTTCAAGCCCTAGGACAAGTGCATGCACACTCACATAGATGCATACATGCATGCACAAAGATGCAACATATGAATGGGGAGGGGCAGAGGTTCTCAGATTGCCCATATTTTGTAACCATTAAGAATAGTTCAAAAATACTGATGTCTAGGCCCTACTCCAAGGGATGCAGACTGAACTGGGAACAATCTGAGCAGGCAGAGCTTTCAAAGCACCATTTCCACCAGGATGACAGTGTGACATGCTTTACTTGCTGACAAATAGTATCCTAATCTCACCCATAGCAAACTCTTAGTGCAATATCAGGCTGTGATGAATGTCCAAAAACAAATCCTAATACTCAACCTTCTGGTTGAAAGTCAATTAACAGTATTAGGATTATTAGCTTTTATTACTGTAAAAACTAGATATTAGGCTTTGGGAATATTTTTTTGGGGGGGTGGGTCCAGTCATGGAGGATGAACTCTGGGCCTGGGCGCTGTCCCTCAGCTCTTCAGCTCAAAGCTAGCACTCTACCACTTGAGCCACAGCACCACTTCCGGCTTTTTGCTTTTTGCTTCTGTGGTGCTGAGGAATCGAACCCAGGGCCTCATGCATGCAAGGCAAGTGCTCTACCACTGAGCCACTTTCCCAGCTCCTTTGGGAACATTTAATAAGATCAATATCTCTGTTGTCTAGGACTTAGGAGATTCTCAAGGTAGGGTATGTCTGCTTAAAACAGAAACTAGGAGTGTCTCTTTATCTCCCTGGAGAGTCCCCATTCTGTTTGTCTGCTTTTTGTCTGTTTGTCTGCTTGTCTGCTTGCCTGCTTGCTTAAAGCTCCACCAACTTTTCTTACAGAAACTTTTTCTTTTAGAAAAAAAAATTAGGTATGGTAATACATATTTGTTTTTCCACATACTTAAAGGCATTAATAGGAGGTTTGAAGTATGAAGCTAACTTGGGCAAAAGTTAGCAAGACCTTGTCTTGTTTTGCTAACAGGTGATGCACACTTATAATCCCAGCTGCTCACAAGGTAGAAAAAGGAAGAAGAATGTGGTCAGGCAAATCCAAGAAAAGTTAGAACAAGACTCTATCTAGAAAACAAACTAAAGCAAAAAAGGCTGGGGCCTTGGCTCAAATGCTAGAGTGCTTGCTTAGCAAGAATAAGGCCCTGATCTCCATTGCCAATACCACCAAAACTAACAGCAGCAACAACAAATGTAAATCAAGAAAACCACGTTACAAATGAGCAGCAGATAAGATCATAAAATTATTTGCACACATTCTAGGGGACACAAATTAGGAAAGTGTCCTACATGGAGGCCAAGCTTTTTGCAGAAATCTACAATTTTATAAGGAAAATTGAATTTATTTGTATTTATTTACTTGACACAGTCCCACAAAGGAAAAGGTTTTAAAATAGCCAAGAAAAAGAACTGCCAAAGTGCCACATACAGTAAGATCTTGACATAGACTGCTGTATCATTTGGCTAGAGCTTGGGATCCTGTCTTCTGATTGTCAAGAGGCACTTGGGGGAATTTGCATAATGAATGGTGCACAGCACAGGAGTCTAATTGTGAACCAAAGACAAGAAAGAACTTATTTCATCATGTGGATGTTCAACTGAATTTGAGAATGTATCTTCTATGAGCTATCATGCAAAAACCAGTTTTTTCAACTGGAAGATACTCACAAATAACAAAATATGTTATGTTGGCATGGATACACCTGGGGTGTCTGGCTAAAGTATGTTTTTTCTACTGGTCAATACTGTTTTCTCATTGTGTCAAAGGACAGAGTCAATTGATATCTTGGTATACTGGCAAGGGAGAACACAAATTTTAATGTACTATCAAATGTATTTTTAGAAAAATGATTTCTAATACAGTTATGAAGACTTTTATTTTTAAGAGATATAAGTGAGTGGGTATATATATATATATACATACATATATATATAATATAAAGTACTGGTGCATATAATGGTTAACAATTGACTTTAGGCCACACACCAGTGGGTCTGGCTTTTAAAATTCCAGCTATTCAGGAGACTGAGATGAGGATCAAGGTTCAAAGCTGGCCTGGACAGAAAAGTCTGTGAGATACTTATCTCCAATTAACCATCAATCAAAATGCCAGAAGTGGAGCTGTAGCTCAAGTGGCAGAACACCAGCCTTGAGTAAAAAAGCTAAGGGACAATGCCCAAATTCTTAGGTCCTGAGATCAAGTACTAATACCAGTACAAAAAATTGATTTTAGAATCAGACAAATTGATTCAAAATTGAGATCCCGCTTCTTGTGATTCTGTGATCTTAGGAAAGATATTTGGCCTCTGCATTTCTCCATTTCATTATTTGTGTGAATGATTCTTGTGTCTGTCTTGGTTTGATGGATTACAGAATTCTTTAACCTCCCTAATACTGAATTTCAAGACTTACAATATTTTGTGGTTGGGCCCATCCTGTGCATTGTAGGATAAATAACAGCATCTTTATCCTCTAACCACAACTTCTCCTTCAAGATGAGATAACCAAGGCTAGGAGTGTAGCTCAGTTCTAGAATGTGTACTTTGCATATATGAGGTCCTAGATTCAATCCCTCCCCCTCATACACACACACACACACACACACACACACACACACACACCAAAAATTAAACTCTCTAGACAATGCCAAAAGTCCTTTGGAGTTAGGGAGAATTTCCCCTGATTGAGAACAAGTATACATTAGGTGATTATTGTTTTTAATTGTGAAATACCATACAGAGGGGTTACAATACATGTGATTATTGTGATAACTTGAGAATTGCCTCCAGAATTCTTTCAAGCTACGTAAACCAGTCTTATACTGCTGAAATATTACAAAACATTTTTTCTGGCTTGTGTCTCTACAATCCTGAAAAATCTAAGATCTTTTTTTAGGTATACTGGTGTATTATTGAACTGTTTTAAGCATTCACAAACTTCTAAAAAATAGCTAAATGTTCAGTGACTATTTGTCAGGAATGGTATAATTTGCAACTTTCTGGCATTTAAGGCAGGAAGTATATTTTTCTTCTCTCTAATTTGTTTCCCCTTTCTTGACACTCACACTCTGCAGAAAATCTCAATGCCTTCTTCACTGATCAAACTATGGCCTTCACTGTTTCTTCTGACACCAATATCTTATCTCCTTTCTCCTCTCATCCTTGTTTTTCTTAAAGAAGAAAGGTCTCTCCTCTATGCATCTTCAGGTCTCTTTTGCCCTGTTTCTAAAATGCCTTGCTGTAGCATTTGTTTATCCATACTAACACCTTGACAACAATTTGAACTAGATTTCCAATCCAGGAAAGCCCTTAGCTACTGACTTGAGAAATTACAGCCTGATTTCTCTATAAAACCATGCAACCCAGTCTTCTGTTTCTATTGTTTGATCCTCTTTATTTTCTGAGCCTGTAAATATTTGTATTACCCAAGGTTCTATCCTCACACAGATACTCTCTTAGTCACTCCCTTTCTCCTTACCAAACCCAGAGAAATTTCCATTTTCTTTCACACACTCAATTGCCGTTATTTTTAAATATCTCTACTTTGCACTAATGTCTCTTCTGAACTTGAGATTCATTTAGCCATCTAACAAATGTATATCTCCACTAGGATATCCAGCAGGCACCTCAAAATGAATATATATATATATATATATATATATATAAACTGTTCATAATCTATTCTCAAAACTGTATCTTAGTGGGCACTGAGAGCTCATGCTTGTATTCCTAGGTACTCAGAACCCTAAGATCTGGGGACCATGGTTCAAAGTCAGCCTAGACAGGAAAGCCCATGAGATTTTTATCTCCAATTAACCATAAAAAAAAGCCAGAAGTGGAAGTGTGGCTCAAGGGGTAGAGTGCTAGCCTTGAACAAAAAAGCTCAGGGACAGCACCCAGGCCTTAAGTACTGGCGCGTGTGCACGTGCGCGTGCACAAACACACACACACACACACACACACACAGACACACACAATGATCTAGAGGTTATTTCAATAGTAGAACATATTAGAATCTATAGATTTGACCTCTAATATCATCAAATAAACGAACAAGTAGCTAAATGAATAAAGAAAAACAGAAGAAAGAAACTAGTTCAGCAAGATTGAAGGATACAGTTCACTATATAAAAACATCAGTATGTTTAAAAAGAACCTTGGGCTGGGAAGGTGGCTCAGTGGTAGAGTGCTTGCCTTGCATGCATGAGGCCCTGGGTTTGATTCCTCAGCACCACATAAGCAGAAAAATCTGGAAATGGTGCTGTGGCACTTTGGAAAACAGTATGGAGGTTCCTCAAAAATCTCCACATAGAGGTCCCCTATGACCCAGAAATCCCACTTTTGGGCATTTATCCAAATGTTCACAAACAAGACCATGCGAAAGCTACCAGCACGACTATGTTTATTGCAGCCTTATTTATCATAGCTAAGATATGGAACCAACCCAGATGCCCCTCAGTAGATGAATGGATCAAGAAAATGTGGTATATATACACAATGGAATTCTATGCCTCCATCAGAAAGAATGACATTGCCCCTTTTGTTAGGAAATGGAAAGGCTTGGAAAAAATTATATTAAGTGAAGTAAGCCAGGCCCAAAGAAACATAGGTCCCATGGTTTCCCTTATTTGCAATATCTAGTATATGTCTGAGTCAAGCAGAAAAGGTCAGATAAGGTGATGTTAGGGAAATGAACCCTAAGATATGTATTCAAATGTTTTTTTCTTTCATGCGATTGTTTCTAACGCATTTATAAGATGATTTCTTTGTTGCTTTGTATGTCCCTCCCCCACAGTGTAACCCCTGCTTTCACTGTATTTGATGTCGGTATAATTTGTGGAGGGGAAGGGGAAAAGCAAGTCGTTTAAATAAGGATACAGGTGGACCCGTTGCAACAATGAGAAGTACAAGTTGTTATGTCGAAAACGAACTTTACAACTTTGGTGGGAGGGGGGCGGCGAGGTTTGGGTGGGGGAGCGGGGGGGGGAGGATGGGAAGGGATGGGAAGGGGAAACAAAGGAGGAAGCTACAAAGCTTGATAAGAAATGTACTCATTATCTTGCCCATGTAATTTTAACCCCTCTGTACAGTATTTTCACAATAAAAAATAAATAAAAATTTAAAAAAATCTGAAAATGGCGCTGTGGCTCAAGTGGTAGAGTGCCAACTTGAGTTAAAGAGCTGAGGGACAATGCCCAGGCCCAGAGTTCAAGCCCATGACCAAAAAAATAAAAATAAAAATAAAACCATACATCTCAGCTGTTGGGGTGGAGAAGAGGTGTATTGCATGTCTGTAATACCAGCACACAACAGACTTAGGTAGGAGGATCTTGACTTTCAGGTCAGTCTAGGCTATATAGTGATATCTTGCCTCAGAAATATAGATAAATGCATACACACACATATACATACATACAGACTGGTGATGGTGGCTCATGACTGTAATCCTAGCTACTCAGAAGGCTGAGATCTGAGGATTGGAGTTCTAGGCCAGCCAGGGAAGTTAAGTCCATAAGACTGTTACCTCCCACCAAAAAGCAGGAAGTAAAGCTGTGGCTCAAATGATAAAGTGCTAGCCTTGAGCACAAAAACTCAGAGACAGTACCCAGGCCTCGAGTTCAAGCCCCAGGACTGGCACAAAAAAAATAAGTAAATGAGTTAATTGAACATAAGCCCCAATTCCATGAATAAAGTTTCCTAAATTAGTATCCACTCAGTTTGTCCAGCCCCCAAATCTGTCATTCTTGACGGTTCTGTCTCCCCAAACTTCCCACCACCAACTAATTAGTAAGAGCTGTCATTCTTTCTCCTACATATTTACTGAGTTCACCCAATGCTTAGGTCCTCCAACCACATAATCTGGCTCTTAAACCACAATGGCTTCGTAATTTATAAATCAGACTTTGCTTTGTTTCCATCCACATGCATTCAGGGGAGCTTTCTAACAAGAACAAGCCTAACTTTTATCACTCTTGTTGCTTGCCAATGCCAATTTGGACTGATTCAAACTCCTTGACATGACAGTATATGGCACTCCACTGGGGGATCCTGTCTTATGCTTCAACAATACTTAGAGAAATCATTCAGATGAGTGATAGTGCTTTCTTTTCTCTATGGCTCCAGAGCCAGGGTATTCCTTGTTCAAGTCCTTTCTTTTGTATCTCATTTAGCTAATCCCAATTCAGTCTGTGAATACAGTTTATACATTACTTCCTTTGTAAAGCCCCCCAAATCCCTTCAAGTTTGGCATAGGTTCCTTTCTTGTGTGCTACATTAATACCTGAAGTAAATCCATTTCTCTATCAGTTTTCAAAGTCAAATATTTGGGGCTAGTAGAGCCCTTGCCTTGCATGCATGAGGCCCTGGGTTCGATTCCTCAGCACCACATAAGCAGAAAAAGCTGGAAGTGGCGCTGTGGCTCAATCGGTAGAGCTCTAGTCTTGAGCTGAAGAGCTGAGAGACAGAGCCAGGCCCAGAGTTCAGGCCCAATGACCAACAGAAAAAAATCCAAATATTTGTAATACCAAATTCAAATGTCATTTCTGTAACCCTTATAGAATTAGTGCCTATTCTGAACACCTTCTTTACCTTATTTATGCTTTCCATTTATTTGTACTTTACATTTTCCTGGTATCCTAGTACTACACATAATCAGGCTGTAAGTTCCTTGAGGTCAGGAACTCTAACCTGATCATCCTTACAACCTACGGGCACACAGTCCAATAGATAGAATGCACATGTTAGGCAATTCACAGTTATTCTCTGAACTTTCTTGACCACATTTAGAAGATCCTTACACATCCTGTCCTCTATATCCCAATGCTTGGTATTTACTAATTTAATAGTCACTTAGGCAGTTCCCTTTGGACAAAACCCAGCTGGACACACCCAGCTTTGGTGAGACTCTCCTAATTTCCATACAGGCAGCTTCTGGATGTCTACCTAACTTCCAAAAAGTCATCGTAGTTTTCCCTGTTCAACATATATATCCTTATTTCGCATTTGTTTCTAAGAATGTTAGCATAACTCTATATTATGCTAAATCTTCCAACACATTCTTTGTTCATTCACACTAATGTACAGGCCAAAATTACTCTTCCCTTATTCTGATCAAATCTCTCCAAAATTCAGGCTCACATTAAGGCTTAGTTTATCCATGATATAATCTTTATTTGAGACCACGTTTATCCCTCCTATGTCTGAGTTCCTTTGCCAGAGATAGTGTAATATATTATGGCATTCTCAAATTCTTTCATGCATATGGCTTACTTTTCTCAGCAAGAGTCTTGGCTAGTGGGGAAAGGATCATGTCTTAATCTCTTTTGGTATAGTGCTTCTGGTTATTACATTGATAAATATACATAGCTGTTTTCTTCCTTCTCACTAATTTCTCTTGAGTTGAAAAAAATACCCACTATCTATTTTTGTCTGTAAAAGAGCAACATAACTAGGCCTAGCAGATAAGTTAAAGACTGACCAATATTATTCAAAATGAGAGAATTTTTAGATCAATGTTTTTTAAAGAACTAAACCCAATTTCCTTGGAGTTCATCTTACGGTAGATAAAAAAGTTGGAAGAAATAGAAATGAATTAAGATGACTGATTTCAATGATACTTATAAGATATAAATAAATTTATTATCAGGGGAACAACAGAATGGTAAGACAAATGACAAGAGGGGGAATCAATTCAACAACGATATTCACAAGACAATATGTTGGAAATAATCTGTACAACTGGGGCAGGATTAGGAGGGAGGGAAAGTGGGAGAAAAATGAGGGAAGAGGTGGTAACAAGTTTGGAAAGAAATGTACTTATCTTAACTGTAACCCCTCTGTACAACACCTTGACATTAAAAAATACATTTATTATCATGATTTTTTCTCAATTATAGTTAAAAAAAGTCTACATTCATGGTGAAAAAATCATGGGACTAAAATCTATATAAACGATATTGGTCTTCTGTATCACAGATTTAATGCTTCAAGGCTGAATACCAGAATGGTTCACCCAGAGAAGTATTCAGAGCCCCACATATAACACAGGAAGGGCAGAAAAGAAAAGCTGAACAAAGACAAAAAATCATGACAGCATTTCTCTTATTTTCAGGTTCATCTCTTGTTCTAAGGAATTAGTTTCATCTTAGGCACATTGATATTTTTTTTCTTTTTCTTTTTCTTTCTTTTTTTTCTGTTTTGTCTGTTGTGGGGCTTTTTCTGCTTATGTGGTGCTGAGGAATCAAACCCAGAGCCTCATGCATGCAAGGCAAGCACACTACCAATGAGCCAACTTTCCAGCACCATATTGATATTTTTCTAACTCAGAGAACTTCATTTTCATGATCCAGCCATTGCTTTAAAGCCACTATAACAAACTATGTGATTGGACATGTCAGGAGACAGATGAGATCAGACAGTATATGAAGGTCTGGTTTGCTTCTTACAGTGCTTCATTCCTCCGGTTTTGGTATGAATGAAACGTTGCATTCTTCCTTTGGTCTTGATTTGCCTTTTCCAGCTGCCTCCCACCAACTGCGAACTGTCCTATGATCAAAGTGTTCCTGAAAGCATTTAGCTCACACTAGTCCCTGTCCATGCTTTAGTGGACCACTCCAGTCATCATCTCTTGCAAAATCACTACTTACAAGAGGATTTGACTGGAGATAATTTCTTGATAAATAAAAATCCTCTAGTTAAGACAATATACTAATAAAAAGCCAGGCACTGGTGGTTCACACCTATAACCTTAGCTAATCCAGAAGCTGATATCCAGGGGATCATGGATTGAGACCTCCCTGAGCAAAAAAGTCCAAAAAACTCCATCTCTAATTAACCAGCAAAGAGTAGGGTTAGAAGTGTGGCTCACATAGTAGAGTGCCAGCTGAGCAAACAAGCAATCAGGCTGAGCCAATAAGGCCCTGAGTTCAACCTCCAACACCACCAATACATACACACATACCACACACAAAAAACATAATAATGTCCACAAAGTACAACACACATATTAACATCATTATTATATACAATGTATTAAGAATACACATTATTCAGAATAGTCAAAAAAGTGGAAAAACCCAAATGTCCATTAACTGGTAAATGCATAATAAAAGGTGGTATATTCATACAGTAAAATATTATTTGTAACTGAAAAGAAATGAAATATGGATACATCTACAACATGGATGATACTTTAAATCACTATGTTAAGTAAAAAATAAATCCTGCCAAGTGCAGGTGGCTCACACTTGTAGTCCTAGCTATTCAGGAGGCTAACATCCAGCGGATTCAGGCTTGAGGACAGTCAAGGCAGAAAAGTCCATAAGATTCCACGTCTAAAATGGCCAGCAAAAAGTTCAACTGGAGGCATGGCTCAAGTGGAACAACATAGCCCTGAGCATGAAAACATGCAAGACCCCAAGTTCAAGCCTCAATACTTTATAAAAGAGAAAAAAGATGCAATGCTTCTCTGTTCTATGAGATATAACTGAAAATGTCTCTACTTAGGGAGAAATGAATAATATTTTGTTAAAAGTTGGGGATTTATGTTTTTTGGTGTGATTTTTTTTCCTGTAGCTACTTTCAATTTTCAGATCAAGTTTTCTTTATTCCTCTGGGAGAAGTATTGAACTTACTGGATCAACTAAAACTCTACTGTCTACAAATTAAAGTCAGAGAATTATTACCACTCTAATTTCAGAAACCATTAATGAACTAATGCAGATTTGTTATCCTTCCACAGAAAGATTTAGCATCATGTGGTAAAATAGTATATGACTGAGTGATCACAGTTAGAGCCTATGATTGACCATGTTGGACAGCTTTTGCTCCACTGTTAATGAAGATTTTTAAACAGTATAACAGGCTGTGCTATTGATTTACTAAAAGGCAAGAAATTTATAAGGCATATTCTAATTCCATAAAAGAAAATCTTTTTGTTTGAAATCTTTCATGAATTAAAGTTCTCCATTTCCCAGTCCAGTAAGCATAAGAACAAAAAAATAACTAGTCTGTTACATTCAAGGTAGTGGACCCACCAGTAAATTGAGATTTGTTGAATGAACTGTTTGAATTTCATTACAGGAAAATGTCCTTCTAGACGGAAATTCATGCTGATCTTGGTGATCATATCAGAAATAACTGAACAAACTGGATTGCCATTTGACAGGTGACCAGACATTGACTCATCTTTATAACCATATGGAACCAATTTAGGAAAATGCTGGGCAAATATACATCTCATATAACTTTCACATCGATAGAGTTACTGGGCTATGAGCTAGTTTAGTTATTGATATGGTAGAAATGTTAGCTACCCAATCTAAATTTCTTTTCCAAGGGAAAAAAATGACCATCTTCAGACCACAGCTGAGGAAGTTTTATTCATATAGGAAAGCTATATTCTTTATTTCTTAAAAATCTAAGCATGTGAAATTTGATTGTAATTTTTAAAATAAGGTTTAGTTTAGGGTAAATACTTGAAATTTGACTTTTCACATGTGAAAGATTAGAAGCAACTAATGTCCTTCTAGTCAATAAAAGTCAGGATTGAGCCAGGTGCTGCTGGCTCACACCTTAATCCTAGTTACATAGGAAGCTGAGATCTGAGGATCACAGTTAGAAAGCCAGACAGGGCAGGAAAGTCCATGAGATTCTTATCTCCAATTAACCACCAGAAAACTAGAAATGCAGCTATAGCTCAAAGTAGTAGAGCACTGCCCTGAGTTCAAACCTCAGAACTGTCAAAAAGTCAAGATTGAATATACAATGACCATCTTTTGTGCTGAAATTTCCAATAGGTAAGCTTCTAAGCAAATGAATAAGACTTAGCTCCTAGCCTTGAGGTAGTTCTTGGAGTAACTATGTAGCCTTCATAAACTACTACTCATAAACTATATCAGTGATGATAAATTATGGGTCTAAATACTGGAAAATATCTGGAAATAAAGTAACAGCTAAGTATTTGAAAATCATGGTATAGAAGCTATGATAATAGACTTAAATCCAGTGATGTGTGGCAAATTCTATTGATTTTTGAATAAACTATTTGCTATTATTTTAGTAGGGTGTAATTCTAGGTACTCAGGAGGCTGAGCTCTGAGCACTGTGATTCAAAGCCAGCTTGGTCAGGAAAGTCTGTGAGACACTCAAATCTCCAATAACCCCCAGAAAACTTTCCTTTCCCTTCCTACATGACAGGACTTGAAACTGGAAGTGGTGGTGTGACTGAAAGTGGTAGAGCACTAGCCTTGAGCAAACGAGCTCAGGGACAGTTCAAACCCTCTACTGACTAAAAAAAAGCCCAAAACACCAGTCAACCAGAAGCTCCTTTTCAGCTCTCCCTTGCTAGTAATAAAGGAGTCAAATTCTAAGTAAGGTTTCATGAACACACTTAGAAGCTTCAGTGATTAAAAACCCATCTTGAGGTCAGGCCCTGAGTGCAGAAAAATAATCTATTTTAAATACTATGAGTGCAATGTGAAATAGGTTTCATTATATCTCAATATGGGAGGGAAAGTTAACAAAAATGCAGCACATGATTAAATTTGTCCTTTTGAAGCATACATAAACCTTACAATGTAGTCTTTAGTATGATCCAAAGTATTTTAGAAGATAACTGAATGTTTGAAAATCAAAATTCTATTTCTAGCTATTTCATCTCCTTTAAAAATTATTTTTAGAGTAGTTTTAAATTTACAGCAAAATCAAGCAGGAATACACAGTTCCCATGCACCCCCCCCCCATACTGTTAACAGCCTGCCCTAGAGGAATATCATGATATCCCAAAGGCACATGTTACAGGTCACTCTTGGTACAGGGTTTCCTGTGTGTCTTGACAAATATATAGTAATACTGAATCACCATTATAGTACCATACAAAACAATTTTACTTCTCTTAAATTCCTTTGGGTTCTACTGGCTCTCTCTTCTTCATTGATGTTACAAAAGCCATACTTATTATCTGCCTAGTCCAGAGCTTTTCAACTTTGGATTCTTGATATTTGGGAAAGGATAATACTTTTGAAGGGATATCCTATATAGTTTACAATGCTTAGCAACATCCCTGACCTCTACTCAATATATGTCATAACTATTGTCATTCTCACTTGTGACAACAAAATTATATTTAATCATTGCCAAATGGCCCCTTCTAACAGTTATTAAGATCATATACTGTTTAGAACCATTAGCTTAATCTAAGGCACACTGTACTTCCAACACAAGATCTATAAAAATGTGTATACATAATAATGTTACTCAACAAGTACCTATTGTGCCTCCCATAGGCTGCAATAATTTTATATTAGTCAGCAAAAAGCAATAAAATTCCTCATATATTAATAAGGAATATGTTGCATATGTGTATGTATATGTATACACACATAATTGAGTATCATATCACCATAAATATGAATTAAATTATGTGTTTTACAAGAAGATAAATGGAACTGGAGAACATCATGTTGAAGAAAATAAAGAGAAGCTCAAGCATCTAAATACCACATTTTTCTCATATATGGAATCTAGACTTGATGATGATGATAACAATAATGAGACATGAGTGTAAAAAGTGTCTAGTGGTGGGAAGTAGTGGGAGGGAATAAAGGTGAAAGAAGAGGGTACTGCTAGAACATGAGATATAGATATAGATATGGGCATATCACACTCATTGACTCTCTGTATATATATATATATATACATATATATATGTATGTATATATGAAGATAGCATGATAAAATTGATTAATTCTGTTTGAAAATGGGAAGAGGAAAAAATAGGTCTTAGAGTATAATGAAGGGGTGAATTTGATCAAAATATACCATCTATATCTATGGAAATCCTGACTAAACCCTTTTATACAATGTATGCTAACAAAAAATGGTTGTGCCCACTTGTAGACATCCAAGTTTGTTGTCTCATTGGTTACTTTCAAGTTTCCTTCCAATAATAATTGTCCAGGACCTATTAGCTGTTAAGATTAATAGATACTGGGCCATGATGCATGCTTGGACTTCAGCAAAAGGAAGAAAAGGAAAGGAGTAGGAAAAGATTTTGGAAAAGGTCAGGTGGATTTCATGGACTAAGTTGGTTGTAGGAATATTCCCTCAAGATTGTGTATGGCATTTCAAATCAGAGTTCAAAAGGTGAGACAAATGTGAGCTTTATTGAAGACATGACCAGGTCCAGTGATTGGGGTAGGGCAAAGCAGAAAGGCTAAATATTTGCAATCCAGACGTCGCTTCAGATAGTCTGTTTGCATTATGGAAAGTTGGTAACTGGAAGAGGGAGCTATGCGCAGCAGGACCTAGCAGTAGAGGCAATGGGAAGAAAAATGATTTGCTAAAGAATCAGGATCCTGGCCATAAGGCCAGAGCTCAGGGTAAAGCCTAGCCTTAAGGAAGCAATTATTATCCTAAACAGAAAACTGAAGCAAAAGCTCAATCACAACTCTGGGGAGTTGGAGAAAAGAAGACAATTCAGGTGGCAGACAGCCCACATTCAGGACCCTGGGCAGCAATCACACTCTCTCTCAAGAGAGAATGAGTAACACATTCTGCTTTTACCTGGAAATTGGCTTATCAGATGCATTTTCAATACTTAGTCACACAAAATATCACACTCATTGTTTACTGACAGTTCTCTGATATGGCTTTTACTTCTACCAGAGATATAAGTAAGTTCTTAAAGATGTCAATGTACTTTATACTCTAAGCTATGGTTGACAAACCTTTCCTGAAGGTCCGGATAGGAAATATTTGAAGTTGTACAGGCCATGTTGTATCTGTCACCAGTACTCAACTCTGTCATTGTAGCAATGAAAGCAGTCATCAATACTTAAACAAGTTAGAATGGATCTGTTCCAGTAATTTTATTTGCAGATTCTGAAGTTTGGATTTTATAACATGTGAAATCAGGAAATATTAGGCTTCTTTTGAAATTAAAAAAATGATATGAACATGTTAAATTCCTCTTTTAGTTCATGGGCAACAAGGCAATAATTTGCAAATTCTATACTAAACTTAAATAAATGGTGATTGATTTACTGTGTTTTCTGATTAATTCTGACTAGTAGGCCTCTAAAACCACAATCAGAACCACAAAACCTACTGGTAGTATTAGGTATACTCCAATCTCTTGTAAATTCAGGCCACAGACAGTGAGAATATAAGAAACTCTACCAAAAAAAAAAAAAGAAACTCTACCATAAAGGTCAATCTGTTTGATACTCTTGCTGTACTTCTGTCCTTTGTTCTGGCAGTAGTGCTTTGATATGATTGTTATTGATAAAGTCATTTGGGTTGTACCCCACCTCCTACAAATGTTATTTTTTTATATGTCCAAGTTTTGCTTGACATCATTATGGAGAAGTTGAATCTTGCCACGACTCCTAATCCAAAATGCTACTGGTGGGAAGACTGTTGTATATTAAATTTGTATCAATGGCAGAGTTCTGACTCTTCTTGACTTTGGCTTAGCCTTCTGGAATAATCCTTCTGTTGTAGTTTCAGTTTTAGTCCTCATTGGCCAATCTCACCAAGCCTGTTGAAGTAGTACCACAGAAACAGAAAGGTAGAAGAGAGAAAAAATAGACATCTAAAAACTGTCAGAATCAGTATTATTATATGCTTTTCTGTTGTTGTTTATTGTCGGTCATGAAGCCTGAACTCTGGGCCTGGGCGCTGTCCCTCTTGAGCTCTTCAGCTCAAGGTGAGCACTCTACCACTTGAGCTACAGCGCCACTTCTGCTTTTCTGGTGGTTTATTGGAGATAGGAGTCTTTCCTGCCCAGGCTGGCTTTGACCCGCGATTCTCAGATCTCAGCCCCCTGAGTAGCTAGAATTACAGGTGTGCACCACCAGCGCCTGGCTAATATATGATTTTATAACATTAGCTCCTTCAAATGAATCTGACTTGTGTTATTCCTGATTGTTCATTAAAAGCAAAACAGATATCTGCTCTATGTCAAGATTTTCAAATGCAGTTACTTATGAAAATATGCATTGCTGACAAATCAGTGGCTCTTGAAGGCGGAGACAGCATGAGGTAAGAATTAGAAACATTCACTATTACATTAGAGCTCAATTGGAATATAATTCTAAGTGTCAAATACCCTAACAGATTATAGAGTATAGGCACATTTTATTTCAAAGTGGAGGTATGAATTTGCCATCACTAACAATTTAGTAAAAGATAATAACAGAATGTGGAAAAACGGAAGCCATTCCTTTCTTTAGTTTTTCACTTTCAAAAATAATTTTGTGTAATGGTGGGGTTTGAGCTCAGGCCCTTGTGTTTTCTAGACAGATGCTCTACTACTCAGGTCACAACATCCAGCCCCTTTGTCCTCCAATTGCTTTTTGGATAGGATCTATTTTTGCCCAGAACTAGTCTTAGACCATTATCCTTCTACTATCCCCCTTCTATTTCTGGGATAGTAGAAGGCGGATAGTAGAAGGATGTGTGGTAGAAGGATGTATGTGGTGACTCATGCCACCACACACATCTTAACCATTGAGATTGGGTCTCACTAATTGTTTTGCTCAGGCTGGATTCAAACTGACATCTCCCCCATCTCAACCTCCTGAGATAAAACCTTTTTATTCTTACATTCAGATTTGAGACTATAGGCTTTTACTTAATACCATTTAACTTAGATATCTGTTCCTCCCTTGTTAAACATTCCAATGACATGAAAAAGGGCATATAGGAAACTGGCAAGCTTTATTTTAAGATGGGAGAAACTGGTGCTGGGAATGTAACTTAGTGGTAGAACACTTGCTTAGTGAGAACAGGGCTCTAGGTTTCATCTCTAACACACACACACACACACACACACACACACACTATAAGTGCAAATGCAGTCTGTTTAAATGACAAAGAGACTGAGCAAGCAGATTAGGAGAAATTAAATATGAAGAGTAACAGATCTGTCTATCAGGCCCAAGGCCCCGGGTTTAATCCACACACACAAAAGAGGCTGAGATTGGACAAAATGCACTCGACAGTAAGTAGGTTGTAAGAATCAGGCCCAATCTTGTCATTTAGATAGTTCCCATCCTTGCATCTGTAGAAATGTAGGCATTCCTTTGTTTTGATCTTGTTATGGCCATTTGGGCTTAAGAGGGGAATTGAATGCTGGTTTTCTGCTACACAGGGTAATAGTAGGTTTAGAAATAGAATTGGCTTGGATCCCCAGACCAGTGTTCTTTCTCCACACCACACTGTTATCATTGAAAACAATGTTGGTCCTAAAAATTACGTGCATTATGTTTCTATGACTGATTAAATATCTTCTCTGCACTTCAGTACATTCTAACTGGATAGGATCTGATTTTAGCATGGGAAATTCATCCAAGGGACAGGATAGGTATCTATAGAAACTGTCTCTTCTATTTCTACTGCCCCTCACTACCATTAATAGCAAAGCAGCAGCCATGAGCTAAAAAAGCCAAGTGAGAGATGAGACTCTGAGCTAGAAGGGCATATTTCAAGGCTAGTCCAGGCAGAAATCCCCTGAGACTCTCACTCCAATTAAGTAGTAAACTACCTAGCTAGAGGCATGGCTCAAGTGGTAGAGCACTAGTCAAGCAAGTGTGAGAACTTGAGTGCAAATCTCAGTACTGGCAGTGTAAGGAAAAGCATTTCTATAGTTCTATTTCATTGCTTAGAACTAAAAAGAATATGCTGCCTATTCTATTCCTTAATGACATAGACATTTAATATGGTGTGGTGCTGAAGATGGACACCAGTGTCTCATGCATGTTAATCACATACTCTACCACTGATCTATGCCTCCCAGCCCTAGAACACATTCTAATTTCTATGAGATTGGCATCAATTGTTTCTTTCAAAAATTTTTGTGGAACACCTTTATTGTGTTAGGGATTTTAATCACTGAAAATACAGTCCAGCTTGATAAAGATCAAAATCTGCCCTCATGGTCCTGTTACTAGACAGCATGTTAGATGACAAAAAGTAAGATGGAGAAATCACTCCAAACAAGAAAGGGAAGTAAGGAATATAAGAGACTCCTTTTGATAGGGCAGGTAGGAAGAACATCACTGAGATGGTGACATTTGAGGACAGACTGAAGGAAATGAAGGCACAAGTTATGTTTTATCCCAGGTAAGAGGCACCAGGTGGAAAGAACAGCAGGTGAGAAAATGATGAGATGACAGCAAGATGTTTGAGGAACAGGGAAAAGGTCAGTGTGCTACAGAGAAGTGACAGGAAGGCATCCAGTAGGACATTGCAAAGTGCCTAATACTCTGCAAGAGATTGTAAAAAGCCAGGATTTGCTGTAGATCAAATGACCTTTGTTTATTCACCCATAATCACTATTCTTTCTACTATACTCCACAAGAATTTCCTGAAATATCTCAAGTTCAAGCCTGTTATTTATCTTCTAGATGAGACACATTTCTACTCTTGCCTGTCTCTGGTGTAAGCTTGCTGCTACATTTATGAATTCTGGAATGCTGATATTATCCAGTTGCTTGCATTCCTCATCTCCCTTTTAACCAATCTTTCCCCATTCCCTGTTTCCCTACTGCAGCCTCTGGTAATCAAGATGCTACTGGCCATTTAAAAGATCAAAAGGTAGATTCCACATAAATGAAATCATATAGTATCTGTCTTTCGGTGCCTGGCTTATTTCACTTAACATAATGTCCTCCACTTCCATGTTTGTTGTTGCAAGTGACAGGATTTGATATTTTATTGTGGCCCTATTATATCCCACTGTGTATATGTATCATATTTTCTTTATTTTTCAGTTGATGAATATTTGAAATGGATCCAGATCCATTATTATAAGTAATGCTACAATATATCTGGGTAAACACATATCTTCAACATATTTACCTACTGCTTTTATTTCTTTTGGGAATATACTCACTAGTGAGAAAGCTTGATTTTATGGTAGTTCTATTTTTTAAATATTTTAGGAAGTTTCATGCTGTTTTCAGTAATAATTGTACTAATCTACATTTCCACTAACAATTTACTAGAGTCCACTTTTCTCAGACTTCTGTCAAAACTTTTCTTTTCTCTTATTTTTTTCTTGTATTGGTAGACTTGAACTCAAGGCCTCATGTTTTCTTAACCTTGATTGCTCCTGATTGGCATTCTACCACCTGAGCCACACCTATAGTTCAGCTTTTTGCTTGTTGAGATCAAGTCTCATAGACTTTTCAGCCCAGGCTGTCTTTGAACTAAGATCTTCCAGATTTCAGTCTCCTGAGTAGTTAAGATTACAGACATGAACCACTGGTATCCTGATCTTTTCTCTTTTTCACAGTCAATGTAACACCTGTAAGATGACATCCTGTTGTAGTTTTCATTTGGATTCCCCAGATGATTAGTGATATTAAATAACATCCATCTACCTAGCTAATGAGATTCTTCATTCCATTTAACTTGTATTAGTTGATTTAGGGGAGCTACTGAGTTGTTTCATTTCCTTATAAATTCTAGGTATTAACCTGTTGTCAGATGTATAATATGTAAAGATTTTCTACCATTCTATAGGTTGTTCTGCTGATAGTTTCCTTTACTGTGGAGAAGCTTTCCAGGTTTTTTTCTGCTGTTTTCCATTTATTTATTGTTATTGTAAAGGTATTTATTTATTGTTATTGTAAAGGTAATGTACAGAAGGGTTCCTGGTTTAATGGAATCCCACTTGTGTACTTTGTTGCCTGTGTTGAGGGGTTCTATTCCTACTGAAATTCTAATGATGTTATTCACAGATAATTTAAAAATCAATCCTAAAATTCACCACAATCTTGAGCAAAGAGAATAAAATATATGGCAAAGCCACAGTAAATAAAACAGCATGAAACTGTCATAATAAGACTCATTTTCACTGTATTTGATGTTGGTATACTTTGTGGAGGGGAAGGGAAAAAACAAATTGTTTAAATAGGGATACAGGTGGACCCATTGCAACAATAAGATGTACAAGATGTTATGTCAAAAAACAAACTATAGGGGCTGGGAAGGTGACTCAGTGGTAGAGCGCTTGCCTTGCATATATGAGGCCCTGGGTTGGATTCCTCAGCACCATATAAGCAAAAAGAAAAAGGCTGGAAGTAGCGCTGTGTTTCAAGTGGTAGAGTGCTAGCCTTGAGCTGAAGAGCTGAGGGACAGTGCCCAGGCCCAGAGTTCAAGCCCCATGACTGGACCCCCAAAAAATAAATAAATAAAAATAAAAAACCAAAACAAACTTTACAACTTTGGTGGGGGGGGTCAGGGGAGCACGGGGGGGGGAGGAGATGGGAAGGGGAAACAAAGGAGGAGACAATCTCTTCACAAAGTGATGGTGGAAAACTGGCTATCTATATGCAGAATGAACTAAACTCCCATCGTTCACCAGTTACAAATATCAACTCATAATGGACTTAAAAAATAAAGCTAAGCTACTTAAAAATAAAGGAAATGCTCTTGATGTTGGCCTGGGAAGATGGCATGCAAACTACATGTTTTTTAAGTTCTCTGAAGAACAGAAGTCTTCTCATTGGAGATTCCCAAATCCCTTTTATTTCTTTTATGTCACACCCACAATAATGGCTATAATTAATCAAAAAGACAGACAACACCAAGTGTTGGTCATACACACACACACACACACACACACACACACACACACACACACACACAGGAGAGAGAGAGAGAGGGAAAGAGAGAGAGAGAGAGAGATGAGGATTACAGTTCAAAGCCAGGCCCTGCAGAGAAATCCATGAGACTCTTTTCTCCAATTAATCTTCAAAGAGTTGGAAGTGGAGCTGTAGCTCAAGTGATAGAGCACTTACCTTGAGCAAAAAAGCTCAGGGACAATACCCAAGCCCTGATTTTAAGCCCTAGGACCAGCAGAAAACAAAACACATCAAATCTTGTTTCTAATAAACATCAAATACATTTAAGTAGTAAGTTATAATACAAAATCTCTGAATCCATATAACACATGGAGATCTAGCCCCATCTATGGTGGGGCCGTCTAGTCTTCTGTTCATGGGTGGATTTTGGGTGGCACATGAAGGTCAGGTATAAGCTTCTGGATAAAGGTTTTGTAACATTTATAAATTTCCTAAAAGGGGAGAAGAAAGGTTAAGTACTCAAAGAGAGGAGAGTTGAAGCCTGGATGAGTACACCCAGCAAGACAGCGGACAGACTATCTGTCCTTGCTGAAACACTCAGCAAACTACCAACTTCAAGATGTCAAGTCTTTAACAAATTGAGTCTCAAATCAGTGTCAGAGAAATTGCAGATGGTGTGACTGAAATCTAGGACGTGAGGTGAACTTTTTTTCTAGTGGGCAATCTTATTAATCTTTCATTTCAAACTTTATTCCCAGGCTTCTTCTACTTTGTTAACTGCAAAGAATGAATTGTTTATAGGCAAAAACTTAAAAGAGCCACAGTGTCCAAAAGGCCCAAAATATTAGATCTAGATTTTTATCAGATCCATAAACAAAAGAATTTTTAAAGGCAGTCATAATATAAAATTGCAGTTCCCATAACTTCTTCAAGCTTTTTCTTCCTCAGAAGTTGACTCAGAAGAAAAATCCACTTTGCCTCAGTCTTAGTTTGCCTCATCAAAATTCTCATCATCACACTCTTCTTCCTCCCCATCATCATCATCTTTTCCAGCAGTGAGTGGTACTTTTCCATCCACTGATTGTTGAGGTAGAGCTTAAGTAGTCTCCTTATATGAATAAGACTGTCTGCACCATGGTTGTTTTTTTTTAATTGGAAAATACTGTACAGAGGAGTTACAATTACATGGGCAAGATAATTAGTACATTTTTTATCAAGCATTGTAGCCTCCTCCTTTGTTTCCCCTTCCCATCCCTTCCCATCCTCCCCCCGCCCCCCCCAATCCTCCCCACCCCCCCACCAAAGTTGTAAAGTTCGTTTTCGACATAATGACTTGTACTTCTCATTGTTGCAATGGGTCCACCAGTATCCCTATTTAAATGACTTGTTTTTCCCCTTCCCCTCCACAAATTAAGATGCTGGAAAGCATTTCTGTCAGCTGCTTTCTCTCAGCACAGACTGTAATGGTGGAAGTGCTAACTGATGGGAATCTGCTTTGTTCTGATAACTCAATATTGCTCCTATGGCTTGGCCCACTGACTAGTCTTCCCTCAGGAGACGTTCCTGAACTTTACAGCCTAGTTTCCAGCCCAGAACCTTAATCTAATTATAAAAGCCTGCCCCCACATTTGCTCATGTGGTAGGCACCACCTGAAAGAGGGAGGCAGAAGACTTGCTCAAATAATAGGTTCCTGGAGAGAGACCTACAACAGAAACTCTCAAAATTCTTTGAACCCTCTTGCTCCTTGTGACCCTGCCCTTTAACTATTACCGATTTTTATTTTTTTATTTTTTTGGGGGGGTCCGGTCATGGGGCCTGAACTCTGGGCCTGGGCGCTGTCCCTCAGCTCTTCAGCTCAAGGCTAGCACTCTACCACTAGAGTCACAGCGCCACTTCCGGCTTTTTTCTTTTGGCTTATGTGGTGCTGAGGAATCGAACCCAGGGCCTCATGCATGCAAGGCAAGCGCTCTACCACTGAGCTACCTTCTCAGCCCCTATTACCGATTTTTAAGTCCTTCTACCCTTGCCACCATTATACCTCGTGTCTTCTGACACTCCTCAGGTCACCATGGCATCCCTCTCAACTTTCCATTAAAGTTGATCTGGTCTGTTGAAGTGATTTTCTGCTCTCTCTTTACTCTGATACCCTCATGACTCAGTTTCCTAACACTAACAGTTAAAACTGTAGGGGTGTTAAGGTAGATAGTGTTCCTTGGTTTGTAAACATATTTGCCTCTTCAAGCCAGGCACAAATGGTTCATGCCTATAATTTTATCTATTCAGTATGCTGAGATCTGAAGAATGAAGTTCAAAGCTAGCCCAGGCAGGAAAGTATGCAGGACTCTCATTTCCAATTAATGAGCAAAAAACTGGAAATGGAGGTGTGGCTCAAGTACTAGAGTGTCATCCGTGAGCAAAAAAGCTGAGGGACAGTGCCCAGGCCCTGAGTTCAAGCCCAAGACCAACACACACATACACACACACACACACACACACACACACACACACACAATTCACCCTTCAATACCAGAGTTATTATATACCCTTAGCTTTAAGGAGAACTGAAGTTTTTCATCTGCTGTAGCTGTTCTTGTGGATCACCTTCACCTTTCTATGAGTGCTTCCTTTCCCATCAATGCACACTGTGCTCACAGTCTGTCAAGTTTTTCCTAGTTTGTCATAGTTTCTTTCATCATGATGGAGCAGAAATGGGGTTACATGGGGGACTAGAGTTGACATACAGAGGATCTTAAGCACCAGCTGAGATTGGGCACAAAAACACAGAGATGCAAGAGGAAAACTGGGAAGTGGGTATTGTAGAATACTGGGACAATATAGATCACTTTGCGAGGGGTATAATATCTACCGTGCTTATATATCATATACCTAGATACTGTAGGTAGCCTATCTGACATATCCCACCTCTACAATGGAATGTGATATATTCTCTGTTGTTGAGAGAGACATGAGATCCTTGAGCAATAGTTTTGAACCTGTCACCTCTGCTTGAAGACCTCAAGGCAGCAACAGTCATTCTGGGCATAGTTAGTTCTATTATCTTAGCCTTTGAAGCTAGAATAAAGACCTCAGATAGTTTCATTTGCACACTATATACCTTCATGTAAATTGCTGAGCTGGCAATGTCCTGTTGCTAGCTCATACTCTCTACTTACCTTTACTTTGTGCAAATGCCTGTATAAAAAAATGTTTCAGTCTCCAAGACCTTTGGATGCTGACTACCCACCTGGTCCCAGCTTTCTCGTGTGTGTGTGTGGGGGGGGTGGGTGGGTGTGTGTGTGTGTGGGTGACTTTTCCTCAAACTCCTACCCTCTTCTCAGAGACGGCTTGATACAGCTAGTCTGTGGCACTTTATATGTGTACATGGACTTATTTCTGGCAAAGTAAGAATCCTAGAAAGGGTCTTTGACCTAGAAAATAAGAATCCTAGAAAGGGTCTTCTTTACCTTCTCTCAATGACAGTGATTGATGGAGGTTTCTTCCTGTGTTCAACTCCCATTTTTCCCACCTTTACATAAGTTTTCCCCTTCTCTTTCCCCCTTGTCTCTTTCTCCTAGCTTTCCTTCTTTCATGTCTTCCTTCTTCTCTTCTACTTTCCTTGTCCTATCTTTCTTCCTCATTCACTCCCTCCTCAGGAGACAATAATGCAATCCATTCTGAATATAAGGGCTGGGATAATTCAAAAGAGACAATTGAAAAAAATGAAAAAACTTTTGGAACTGAGGTTGAACAGGTCTGCTCAGCATTTGAGTCCTGGTCTGTCATATCAGAGTTCTATTGCTTGGACAAAAAGACCATAGATAGGTAGGCTTAAAATAAGGATCCTGTGCCTTGTTCTCACAGCCATCCTGGTGTCTTGCTGCGCAGTGGGGGGTTTTCAACAAGCTCTGAAAAACCTAGTGGTGAGATAAGCCATTCTTTAAATTGCAGATGTAGTCATGTTGTTTAGCTCTAGAAGAGCATTGCTACAGACAATGCTCACCTTTGATTATTTCCCTAAATGGTTCACTTTGCTCTCGCTTGAGTATTTCCCTGTATGGTCTGCTTCTGCTTCTGTTGGGTTGGGTCCCCATGCAGTTTTTTTTTTCTTTAAAAGCTTTGAGCAAGCTGTATTCTGGGCTGCAGGTCTTTGAGACAGGAATCCACCTGCAGTCGCTGACTTTCTAATAAGGACTGCCAAATCAACTTCTCAAAAAGTGGCTTCTCTGTTTCTTGTGATCAAATTCCTATGTAATGTTTGGAAGCCCCAGTACCAAGTGCCAAGAGGGACACTTGGGTTCCTTGAAGCCACTGGCAGATTGCCTCCATGAGCAGGTTGCCAAGGGATGGGAACCCCACAGGGGAGGCACCATCTGAGATGTTCTAGGGCCCTCATGGCCTTTCTGCCACCCCGACAGCCAGCTCATGGATGCTTGACAGACCACTAAATTTTTTTTAGTCACTCAGAAGACAGCTGGAGAAAAATTCTGTTTTTCTTTATTTTCTGTTTGTTTTTCTGCTTTCTGAGGATCGATCCATCTGGAACTATGGAGGTAAGGGGAGCAGACATGTTTGAGACCCAACCCACAGGCCCTCAGGCCTGTGACAACACAGAGGGTTTGGGGTAAGGCTGAGGTGAGAGTGGTCCCATCCATAGTGTGAGAAGCCCCACCCAGCCAGTTCTCATACTGTAGATAGTTGAGTCTCGGGACAGTAGAGAGTTTTGGTTACAGCAAAGGTGGGAGGTCTTCAGACCAGGTCTAACCAGCAGGCTTTGTTTTTTGTGCTTCTGTGTTGTTCTTGTCTCATTCTGTTTTCTTAAAAATCAGTACCAGTTTGTAATGTGAATCCTTTCTTTCTGTGTTGTTATTCTTTATGTACACATCTCTATGGAGGGAATCAAAGTTCTGGTATCCTGCTGGGGTAATGGGCTGTGTCCTCTTTGTTCAACAGTGGTCAGTTGGAAGTGGGGTGCAGGTGGCCACAGTCCTGGTTTACACCCCTAGTTAACCTTGGCAGTTTGGAATTAGTATATAAGGTATCATAATAAAATAAAATGGGTAAAAGACTGAGTCAAGCCTCCAGGTGGGCTAAGGGTTTAGCTTAATGTGACCCCCACCCTTCCTCCATCTAAAAGATATTCAAAGGTCAATTGATATGCTAATGTGCCTTACTAATGAAGTTGTCTCTCTTCACAAGCCCTGGAGAAACAAGGCCCAGCTAATGTGTTTTGTTAGCAAATTCTGTCTCAACATATAGATACTGGTTATTTGTGAGACATTCTGCTTGTTTGTTGGCAAAAGTATCTCTTGCCACTGGAATTCCAGAAAACTTATGACAGATACTCATTTTTGAGTACTTTAAAAAATCTTTATGCAAGAGAGAGAGAGAGAGAGTGTGTGTGTGTGTGTAAGTACAAAAACACGTTCAAAGTAATCTGGTATTTTAATGCATAAAATTGTTAGCACTGTCATCAAGAGTTGCCTGGCTTAAGGCTGTGACTTAGTGGTAGAGTGCTTGCATAGAATGCATGAAGCTCTGGGTTCGATTCCTCAATACCACATAAACAGAAAAGGTTGGAAGTGGCACTGTAGCTTAAGTGGTAGAGTGATAGCCTTGAGCAAAAGAAGTTCAGAGAGAGTGCTCAGACTCGGAGTTCAAGCCCCAGGATTGGCAAAAAAAAAAAAAAAGAATTACCCACTTAGCAAAAATGTAAATCTCTTGAGGACTTCGACTTTTTTTTTCAGTCCCCTCCACTATTAAAAATTGGGGCTAAATATCATAGATTTAAGTGTAAAGGTTTGTTTATTACTATCAAAGACATTGTCTGATCTGTCTGGAACTACTTTGGTCTCCATCTCAGTCAGTAATCAAGACAAAAGCTTCATTCACTTCCGCTCCTCTGGGGATATCCAAGAAAAAGGGATTTCCCCCCCCCCATCCCTGAGGGGATGTCCTCTCATCAGCTTATGACAAGTATAGTAGGATGGGACTGTGTTGCCTATCTGCAAAGGGTGAGGGAGGAGCTGGCACTAAAGTGCAATTCACCCACCCTAGGGAGTTGCATGGATGGATGCCCATTCCATAGGATGGGCTGCTGTTGCCTATCTTCATTTCCATTTAGTTCTTTAGCTTATAGAAAGACACTGAAAACCTGATGATAATATGTATAACGTGATTAGTATATATATTCTTAGGATATATTTTTTAAAATAAGGAAAAGCTTTTAAAAGGAGAGTTAAAAACATTAATCCATGTAGCATAATTTGGTCTCAATATAAGTTACCATGTACAGTGCCATGGCCTAAAAGTGGAACTTTACATTTCAATACTATTTTTCAATTAGATGCATTTTGAGAAAAGCAACAAGATGGTCTGAGATTCCTTATGTTTGTTGTTGTTTTTTTAGTTTTTTTTGGGGGGGGTCCAGTTGTGGGGCCTGAACTCTGGGCCTGGGTGCTGTCCCTCAGCTCTTCGGCTCAAGGCTAGCACTCTACTACTTGAGCCACAGCGCCACTTCGGGCTTTTTTTCCTTTTGCTTATGTGGTCCTGAGGAATCGAACCCAGGGCCTCATACATGCAAGGCAAGCACTCTACCACTGAACCACCTTCCCAGCCCCATTCCTTAGGTTTGTTAAGTCTGGACTCTTAGTGCAGTGCCTGTCTCCATGTAATTTTTACAGTAAGAAATACTGTCATTTGAGTGAAAGGGAAAGGGAATCACAGAAACAGCAGAACAGTAGATGAACCACAGAAACATTGATATTCACTTGATACTATGTTGGATATGAAAATTACAACTTGGGGAGAGGGGATAGAGAGGGGTAAGTAGGAGATAAACAGGGATGGGTAATGATGATTAAAAACAAATGTATTTATTGCCTTACCTCTGTAACTTTAATCCCTGAGCTCATCACTCTTTCAATTAAAAAAAGAAAAAAAAAGAAAAATTGTCATTTGAGATCAAAAGTTTTCTAAGAGTTAACTCAAGATGCCCCCCCCCAAAAGGGGACAAAAGACTCCAAAAAGGTAAATGGGCATCACCAAGCTGAAAGGTTTTCTAAGGGTTATTTTAAATGCGAATTAAAGTGATGGAAATGTAAAGCAAAAGGGTGAAGTTAGTTTAAAAAAGGTTTTAGAAAAGAACTTAAAAATGGGTTCCTGGATAATGGGAATTTGGAAAGCAAAAATTATTTTAAATATTTGTTTCAAAACTCAGTGGTAAACAGTTTTGCCTTAACAGATCTTCTGTAGCAATTACAGACAGGACAACAGTGAAACAGATAACTTAAAAGTCTGTCAGATTTAACTTTGACTTAATAAGTTTCAGGTAAGACATGCTTAAAAACTATTTTTTTTTGGTCGGTCGTGAGGCTTGAACTCTGGCCCTGTGTGCTATCCCTGTGCTCTTCAGCTCAAGGCGAGTGCTCTACCACTTGAGCCACAGCACCACTTCCAGTTTTCTAATTGGAGATAAAAAGCCTCACGGACTTTTCTGCCCAGGCTGGCTTTGAACTGTGATCCTCAGATCTCAGCCTCCTCAGTAGCTGGGATTACAGGTATGAGCCACCGGTGCCCGGCTTAAAAACTATTTCCATTGATCTCTTTGTTACTTCCATTGGAGTAAAGGGGCTATTTAACAAAGACTCATTTGAACTGAGGACTGCAGTTCAAAGCCAGGCAAGGCACAAAAGTCACTCTGAGACTCATATCTCCGATTAACTAGCAGAGTGCTGAAATTGGTGCTGTGGCTCAAAAAGGTAGAGCACTAGCCTTGGGTGGGACTGCTGAGGGACAGCACGTAAGCCCTTAGTTCAAAACCGGCAACCAACAAAGGTAATGCCAACTGGAGCATTATCCCAACAAGGAGAAACACTCCTGGGACACAACTTGTCCTGGCAATGATGGAGTGTTCAGAGGCAGTTGGAAGACACTACTCAGATAAGGAGGTGGTGTCAGAGACATTTGTGTTTGGCCCTTCAAAATTAATCAAGACCAGGCGGTGATCAGAAAATAATTTATCTAATGCCCATGTCTGTCTACTTTGTAGCTGGACAGGGCCTTACACTGTTGCCTGTCAGTCATATGTAATAGTGGGTAGTAAAAAGCCAGGGATGTCAAATGGAGGACAGTTTATATTTAACAAAAGTCCCAGCCCTCAGTATCTGCTCAAGACCCTAACTGGCAGTAAAATTTGTTCTGGCACCAGCTCCATAAATTCGTCTGTTCAGGAAAGGAGGTTTGTACCCAACAGGGTACAAACTGGAGATTGTGTCCCTATTGTGGGCTGTCTGAAAGCCTTTACATGTAACTGTTAGGCATTGTGAAAGTCAGCAAAGATCAGGTTCCCCAGTCAGATAGGAAAATGCTTTTGCAAACTGGAGTGCTAAACAGGCTACTGTAGCCCAAGGAAAAATCTGTGCAGCTGTAAAATATTAAATGATATCTTTACTATTACCTTTAATGAGATCCTTACTTAATATTATTTTTCTTTTTGGTACTAATATGTGGAAGATATTAATTCATTAGTCCTTATGTTGTGTCTGTGGCTTATAATCCTACCTAAGTTCTATATGGCTTCCTTTCAAGTTTGGAGTAAAAATTACTCCTAATGACATCTGATCCTCGCAATCCCTTAGTAAAATAGGCTAAGGCTTCATGTCTCTGGCTAGGCAAGTTCAGAACCCCTACTCGCCATGAAGCAATTACAGAAGGTGGATCTTTGCCCATTGACTCCCCTTAAGATCAAAAGACTGAAGTCATTTTTAGGGAAATCAGGCTAGATTAAAGGAAAAGGCATGGGAAAACAGTGGTAACAGGTATAGACCCCCTTGAGTGTGGAGAACTCAGGACCAATAGTTATAGGCCCAAACCTTCTATGTCTGCCCAGAGTCTCTATTGTTATTGGAAAAAAATCTAGTTACCAAAAGTTGTTGCCCTGGTACATTGTCCCAGGCATCAAAAAGGAATTCTCTAGTAGTAAAATGAAGTTGTGCAGCCACTGTCACAACCTATATATATCTTCTTTAAAAGCCAATGGAGCCCTAAATATTTTACTGACTGTTCCTGGCCCTAGCCTGCCATCCAACTAAAGTACTCGGAGAACACTGGAAGTCAGGCCCACACCTTAGGTTAAGTTAATAATGCTGCCTTAAGTCTCTGCAAAACTTGTAGGCAACTCAGCTGGAGGTTTATAAACAGGTCTGGGAGAGCCTGATGCTGCTCAGCTTGGATCCAGCCCATCCCTTCTAACCTGGAAAATCTGTGTGGGTTAAGAAATTCATCAAAGAGGGCTGGGAAGTTGGCTCAGTGGTAGAGTGCTTGCCTTGCATGCCTGAGGCACTGGGTTCAATTCCTCAGCATCACATAAGCAAAAAAAAAAAGCCGGA